>NC_134876.1:89965081-90067581 GCF_041734735.1 Babylonia areolata
CTTTTGCAGTAACAATTCATTCAGTGCCCGTCTGCACTATTAAAGTACTAAGGTTAAATGCACAAGTGCTCGGGCCGGTGCAAACTGAGCTGTTGCGGACAACGCAGAAGCTTTTCAGTCAATATCAAGTCAAGCTGTACTCTTAAAGTACATGAACTCAGTACGAAGTTAGTGCAGGCGAACTATTCAAAAGTTTGCTGGGACCAGTCAAGCGGAGAGAGAGAGAGAGAGAGAGAGAGAGAGATCACACGCGCGCGTACGCACATGTAAGTGTCTACGGGGTATAGTGGGGGTATGGTGCGGAAGCGACTGATGAGAGTGCGCGCCGATAATCATGTGTAATATTCAACTGAGAGTACGTTCACTGACACGTTGACTCTGAACAAAATCATTACCTCCCTTATCTGAAGGGTTTAATTGTTGGCAGAATAACAATATCACACACACACACACACACACACACACACACACACACACACACACACACACACACACACACACGCACGCACACACATGACACGTATACACATAGACACTTACACACAAACACACACTCTCTTCAAATAGACTGGTTTGTGGGGAGACAGGCAAAACTTAACCGTGTATGTTATCGTTCTAGCTGACACTGACTTGGTTGTCCCTCTCAGGCTCTAAGGAATGTACAAACACTTGAAACGCATGACATACTTTTTTGTCAGCATGATTTAGGTCACCACATGGCCAACAAGTGTATGCAAAGTATTGAACATGGCTTTTGTATTGTCACTGCTCTTCGATCGGGTGTCACTGTGGTTTTAATTCTTTCGAAAGTTTGTTAGAAACAGAAAATTAGTTGCCTTGAACTCAGTGCCGCAAACAAAAGTGTTACAAGGCTTCGTTTGTAAGATTCATTAATTAAAGTGTATATGAAACCACACTGATGTGTGTGTGTGTGTGTGTGTGTGTGTGTGTGTGTGTGTGTGTGTGTACGCTCGCGCGCATGTGTGTGTGTGTTCTTCATCAGTCTTAATTGCTGGCATATTGTTATTCAGTATTCAAAATGCTCTGGTCGCCGGAACACCCAACTGAGTTTTATAGATCTGCCGCGGCAGTGACGTAGTGGGTCATCCGCTGCCGGATTGATAATCAGTCAACGCAAATGTCTAATTTAGAGAGTGTTTTGCGTTGATAAATCAGCCGATCACTGTGACACATTACTTCAAAACTGACAGTCAAAACATGTCCTGAAAACCGTTCTACAAAAACCCGCTGACTGAAGAGTACGTAAGCTTAACGTGAGGCCAATCCAAGCGGAGTCAACGCCGCACAAAACTTGCATCATCATCATCACTTGGCCATTTGACATTCATGATCATATTTCATTGATCTGACGCGGCAAAAGAGCAAGATATCACTTATGAACTAGTCTTTTGGACGCTTTTTAATCAGTAGAACTCACAGCAGTATTTGGCTGCTCTCTGACTTGGTTCAGTTGACTGATTTCTATCGGGTTTTCAGCCCCTGCCACCAAGATTACCGGGGCTGGTCTACCTTCTCTGGACGACATATATTATAAGCGGCTACTCAAAAAAGCAAAACCAATCAGCCAGGACGAATCACATCTAGCTTTTGGGGTTTTCGAGATGCTCCCCTCTGGTCGACGATACAGAAGTATAAGGACGAAAACCAATCGCTTCGCCAATAGCCTTTTCCCCAACGCAGTCAATGCCCTGTCTCTCGAACAAATCCAGTATGATAGATAGAATTGTGCAAATCAACAACCATCTACCTGAAGATCTTGTCATCAGCCCCATCCACATGTGATATGTGACTTCTCAGTGTTCAAACGTGTGTGTGAGAGAGAGTGTGTGTGTGTGTGTGTGTGTGCGCGCGCGCGCGCGCATGCGTGCATGCATGTGAGTCACAGTGTGTGTGGGTGTGCAGTGCCGCGTGCACGTGTGAGTATGCACAAGTTTTTTATATTGATATGGCACTTGTATGTATCCTAATTTCTACTGTATCTGTGTTTGTGTATGATTTTCGATTTATGTTCGTATCATGTTTTGTACTATCCCCCCACCCCCAGTATTCCATATTCCTTGTGACCCCGGTACACTTGATAAAAAAAAGACTTAGTCTTTTCCAAAATGGTACCTTGCGGTCGGCTGGGCAATAAGTGAGAACTGAAAACAACTTTTAACTTGATAACATAACACTCTTCGTCAGACGCCTGTGGGAAGGGCCCGCTCAGAGGCGCCGCTTGCCGACCTTTACTGGCTGTGTTACGAAACGCTCCGCACGAAAACAGGGACCTACTGTCTTAGCGCCTTGGTGAACCTCGGTCACTTGACTGCTGCGCGAACTGCTAGTGAAATACCTGCCTGGTCGTTTGGATTCCCACCCCTGACTGGTGAGTGTTTATTTAAGTATATTTTATATGAGTGTTTCAAACTATCAAGCGTTCTGATTGTGTGTGTGTGTGTGTGTGTGTGTGTGTGTGTGTGTGTGTGTGTGTTTATTATTCAGTGTATGTGTGTTCTGTGTAATGCAAAATATGTGTTTGATTGTGTCTGTGTTTCGTGCAATGCAATCCGCTGTGTGCCAGTGTGAGATAGTATGTGTGTTCTGTGTAATGCAGTGGATGGGTGGGGTCATGGTAACTAGGTGGGTAGGGGTGTGCAGTGTGCTCAAGTCACAGCGTGTTTCCGAAGCGATGCATGGTTGGTTGCTCGTGCCGCACGAGAGAGAAAGACACAGCAAGTGTGGACCCATGTTCCTCAGTGCATAAGAACTGCTAAAAGGACAGAGTGGGAGACAGAAGAAGAATACCCCAAATCCATGCTTCTCATACCTTGCACCCGTCTCTTCATCACCTGCACACAAACTTCATGGGTTAACAATAACCGTACAGTACAGGTGAATGGATAGATTCGGTTCTATTCATGCTGTTCACAGCCAATCTGACTGGAAGGGCGGCCGTCTCAAAGCTTGGGTCAGTGGACGAGCGGCTGTTCAGTTCACGTTGACAAGACAAAGATCGACCCTTCCTTCGGGAACTGACGAAATTACTACCACAGCTGTACTCGAAGACGTTTATATATTTGACTCCTTGATCTATCCCTCGGCCTAAATCGAATCCATTTTGAAACAACTATTCCCAGACCCCCGACTATTTTTGTTGTTGTTTTAGCCGCCACATTCAGTCATACTGTATTTTGAATAAACTTTTTAAATTTTGTTGTTGTTGTCGTTGTTGTTGCTATTGTTTTTAATCAGTGTGCGACTCCTTTAACCGACGTTACGGCACAGAATGTCACACAGAAAACTTCAAGGCCGACAGGAAAAGAACTATGGAATGGACCAACAACGGTGGGCCAATGATGAAATCGCTCCAAACCATCAGTCAGTGTACCTCAGAAGAAATGGCAGCTGTAACCCCACAGCACAAACCAAAGGAAGCCTGCCATGTTCTTGAATGAGTGGTCAGAGAGACACGTCTGTAATAATGATCCTCAGTGTGCTGACTTTGCCATAGAAATTGCTCCCTTGTTATTAATTTCGACGGCAGGTTTTTTTTTTAGGTAGTGAATCCGAATCCACCAGTGATCATCATTTAGGTAGACTTATCGTCTCTACTCCACCTTTTACGTCTGGATCACACAATACAAGTAACCTGTCAGACCTGATCCAAGTATACCTATGTACATTCACAAACGGTGACAAATTTTCACTGGGTGACATTCTGTGCCGTAGACGCCGGAACAGAATGTCACCGAACAGTGATGTTCTTTTCCGAGGTGACAGACAATCTGTACCGCTAAAGCAACTACTTTGTAGATGCCAGCTTGTCCTTTGCTGAACGCACCAAACAAGAAGTCCTACTGGAGTTTAACGACCTATTGGCCCCTAACTTGACCAAACAAGAACCAGTCACACTCTGATACCCCGACCCAGAGAGAGCCGAAGGTCACGTTGAAACAGGCGCCTGACTTCGGTATTCTATTTCCATGATACTGTGTGTGGCGTGAGTGACGAGCCTTTGAATGCACAAATAATTACCAGTCGGTTTGGTAACAAAGATGTGTTAGTATTGTGCTGAATATCTGAATATCCAGATCTCTTAAACTGTCCGTAAGCAACACTGACGGACCGTCCCATGAGCCTAGCTGAACACCGTTCATAATCAGTTCTGCCCACCGCCAAACTTCCATGAGAAGCTGGCGGTACATGGCCCAAGTGTTGGTGACAGTTCTGTACGCGAATTTGGTTTATGATGACGCAGGCATCGTGTCCTTCGTGAATATATCAGGGGAACTGTCGTACCAAGGCCTACACGGACGACAGGTGTCAGTGTAACAATGTTGGTGGGAAGGTCTGTCACACCCCCACAGGAATAAACCCAGCCTTCCGTTTCTGGTGTTTCTCAGAGTGGTCCATCACAGTTTCCCTGTGATTTGTGTCTGTGTGTCCCCGTCTATACAATTATGTCCACATCCCGGTGTCCCCGTCTATATAATGATGTCCCCATCTCTGTGTCCCCGTCTATATAATGATGTCCCCATCTCTGTGTCCCCGTCTATATAATGATGTCCCCATCTCTGTGTCCCCGTCTATATAATAATGTCCCCATCTCTGTGTCCCCGTCTATATAATGATGTCCCCATCTCTGTGTCCCCGTCTATATAATAATGTCCCCATCTCTGTGTCCCCGTCTATATAACGATGTCCCAAGCTCTGTGTCCCCGTCTATATAATGATGTCCCCAACTCTGTGTCCCCGTCTATATAATGATGTCCCCAACCCTGTGTCCCCGTCTATATAATGATGTCCCCATCTCTGTGTCCCCGTCTATAGAATGATGTCCCCATCTCTGTGTCCCCGTCTATATAATGATGTCCCCAACTCTGTGTCCCCGTCTATATAATGATGTCCCCAGCTCTGTGTCCCCGTCTATATAATGTCCCCAGCTCCATGTCCCCGTCTATATAATGATGTCCCCAACCCTGTGTCCCCGTCTATATAATGATGTCCCCATCCCTGTGTCCCCGTCTATATAATGATGTCCCCATCCCTGTGTCCCCGTCTATATAATGATGTCCCCAACCCTGTGTCCCCGTCTATATAATGATGTCCTCATCCCTGTGTCCCCGTCTATATAATGATGTCCCCATCTCTGTGTCCCCGTCTATATAATGATGTCCCCAGCTCTGTGTCCCTGTCTATATAATGATGTCCCCATCCCTGTGTCCCCGTCTATATAATGATGTCCCCAGCTCTGTGTCCCCGTCTATATAATGATGTCCCCAACCCTGTGTCCCCGTCTATATAATGATGTCCTCATCCCTGTGTCCCCGTCTATATAATGATGTCCCCATCTCTGTGTCCCCGTCTATATAATGATGTCCCCAGCTCTGTGTCCCTGTCTATATAATGATGTCCCCATCCCTGTGTCCCCGTCTATATAATGATGTCCCCAGCTCTGTGTCCCTGTCTATATAATGATGTCCCCATCCCTGTGTCCCCGTCTATATAATGATGTCCCCAGCTCTGTGTCCCCGTCTATATAACAATGTCCCCATCTCTGTGTCCCCGTCTATATAATGATGCCCCAAGCTCTGTGTCCCCGTCTATATAACAATGTCCCCATCTCTGTGTCACCGTCTATATAATGATGTCCCCAGCTCTGTGTCCCCGTCTATATAATTGTGTCCCCATCTCCCAGTCTCCGTCTATATAACAATGTCCCCATCTCTGTGTCCCCGTCTATATAATGATGCCCCAAGCTCTGTGTCCCCGTCTATATAACAATGTCCCCATCTCTGTGTCCCCGTCTATATAATGATGTCCCCAGCTCTGTGTCCCCGTCTGTATAATGATGTCCCCATCCCTGTGTCCCCGTCTATATAATGATGTCCCCATCTTTGTGTCCCCGTCTATATAATGATGTCCCCTGCTCTGTGTCCCCGTCTATATAATGATGTCCCCATCTCTGTGTCCCCGTCTATATAATTATGTCCCCAACCCTGTGTCCCCGTCTATATAATGATGTCCCCATCCCTGTGTCCCCGTCTATATAATGATGTCCCCATCCCTGTGTCCCCGTCTATATAATGATGTCCCCAGCTCTGTGTCCCCGTCTATATAATGATGCCCCCAACCCTGTGTCCCCGTCTATATAATGATGTCCCCATCTCTGTGTCCCCGTCTATATAATGATGTCCCCATCTCTGTGTCCCCGTCTATATAATAATGTCCCAAGCTCTGTGTCCCCGTATGTATACTGATGTCCCCATCCCTGTGTCCCCGTCTATATAATGATGTCCCCATCCCTGTGTCCCCGTCTATATAATGATGTCCCCATCCCTGTGTCCCCGTCTATATAATGATGTCCCCATCCCTGTGTCCCCGTCTATATAATGATGTCCCCAGCTCTGTGTCCCTGTCTATATAATGATGTCCCCATCCCTGTGTCCCCGTCTATATAATGATGTCCCCAGCTCTGTGTCCCCGTCTATATAATGATGTCCCCAGCTCTGTGTCCCCGTCTATATAATGATGCCCCAAGCTCTGTGTCCCCGTCTATATAACAATGTCCCCATCTCTGTGTCCCCGTCTATATAATGATGCCCCCAACCCTGTGTCCCCGTCTATATAATGATGTCCCCATCTCTGTGTCCCCGTCTATATAATAATGTCCCAAGCTCTGTGTCCCCGTCTATATAATGATGTCCCCAGCTCTGTGTCCCCGTCTATATAATGATGTCCCCATCCCTGTGTCCCCGTCTCTATGTTCCTCAATGTGCCACCCTCTCCATCTCTATATATGTATGCCAATGTAATGTGATTATCATTTAAAAGTTTACACTGATGGCTCGGTCCTGGATGATAGCAGTGCAGGATCTGCTTTTGTCATTCCTGACCTAAAAACAGAAAAATCATATTATTTAGGTAAGGGACATTCAATTTTTACAGCTCAATTGGTGGCCATCCTTATGGCTTTAAATCATCTTGTTGATATACCAATCATAATAAGTAATATCCTATTTTGTGTTGATTCTCAATCTGTCTTAAAAGGTTTGCTCCTTTTTGAGAATAATCAAAGAGAAGATTTATTTTTTGAAATTAGTTATTTATTGCACTCCCTATTTGTGAAGGGTACAAATGTTGATTTTTGTTGGATACCATCCCACACTGGATTCCGTTATAACGACCAAGCAGATAGGGCAGCAAAAAGGGGAGCAAAAAATCATATAGATAGTATAAAAGTATATTGCCCATTGTCATACAAGGAACTAAGCAATATACTAGAAAGAGACTTTTATAGGTGCTTGAATTCAAGTCTAAAACCTCGTCAGTTGACTCTCTCAGACTTTGGTCCGATTCGCAGACCAATTCTGAGCTTAGCTCTCAGACTATTATCAAATTCATTACGGACCAAGTATTGTTCTAATGTCAAGTGTATATGCTTTAATAACCTGACAATTGAGCATATAATTTTTCACTGTAGCTTGATGAAGCCTTTTGTACACGAAAGTGTGTCTTCACAAGTGACTGAGAACGTTGATGTTTTTTACTTTTTGCATTCATTATCAGTTGTTTCGCTTGTCAGTTTAACGACTTCTCTTTTACGAAGTCCTTTAAGTAATTTCCTGTAACTGTATTTAGAGGGGTTTTTTTTTGTTTATTTGTTTGTTTGTTTGTTTTGTTTTTCTTTCAAATTTCACCCACATTTTTACCCTCATTTGCCCAGTTTCCCCAAACCCTCCATTCATCCACATCTCCCACCCCTTCTAACCGATAATACTCAGATGTATTCATAAATACTTTTACAAAATGTCTTCAATCACCGATATGTGTGACGGGACATTAAACAAAAAATTCCTTCCTTCCTACATATCGTACGACTCTCAGTCTTCAATTTGTGTATTTTATTGTAAAGCGCGGTGAGCCCCATCTGAAATGGGTGTACTGCGCTATGTAAGGCTGCATTTTTTTTTTTTTTTTTTTTTTGTGCATGGCCTTTTTTCAGTTCACACGCATCAGTGGGCAGCCATTCAATGTCTGTGTGTCTCTGTGTGTGTTTGTGTGTTAGCGTATGTGTGTCAGTGTGTGTGTGTGTGTGTGTGTGTGTGTGTGTGTGTGTGTGTGTGTGTGTGTGTGTGTGCGTGCGCGCGAGCGCGGCTGGTGCCGCGTGCATCACTGGCGTGCTGTTGGTAAAAGTCCACTACGTCTCTGCGAGAGGGAGACCAACTCACCCGAAATAAAAAAGAGACTGAGACTGAGAGGGGAGAGCGTGAGAGAGAGAGAGAGAAAGAGAGAGAGAGGGTGGGGTTGGGGGATTGGGGGTGGGTGGGTGGGCGAGACTGGCTGAGAGAGAGGGAGGGACAAGCCAAGATGTTTTTAGGAAGCCAGGCCATCTGCCCATGCTACTGAAGAGGGTGGGGGTCACAAAATGGGCCAATTTGTGATAATAAACGAACACCGAGACGAGCATGATGGTGCTTCACAATGATTACATGTGTGTCCATGTGTATGAGAGAGAGAGAGAGAGAGAGAGAGAGAGAGAGAGAGAGAGAGAGAGAGAGAGAGAGTGCATTTTACTTACATATACGATTTGTTCCCTGGATGTTTTTTATTAATGTATTGTAGTACAATACCTTATGGTCTTAACGTGTGTGCGTGTGTGTGTGTGTGTGTGCGTGTGTGTGAGTGTGTGTGTGTGTGTGTGTGTGTGTGTGTGTCGGTGTGTGTGTGTGTGTGCGTGCGCGATTGTCATATTTAGTAATATACACCTTTTTTTGTTGGATGTCTGTCTGGTCAACTCTCTCTCGTCTCCCCCACCATTTTCAAAATATGTATCTGCTTTTGTATTCCAGCAGTTTAGTAAGAGGTCAGGGCTACGCCATCTGCAAACAAAATTAATTAAATCTCCACAATATCTGGTGAAAGCTGGACATCATGCTTACCGTTTCTTGCAATTTCAAGGGACAATTCATTAATTAAAAAAGAAAAGAAAATGGGTGAAAGCACACATCCCTGTCTCACCCCATCGAAAAATTCACCCGGTGATACTGTCTGGGCATCGCACACAAGAACGCACATACTTGTAGAGTCTTCCACACTGTTGCTCTGTTTACACGGTCAAAAGCTTTCTTAAAATCTACAAAACAAACATAGACTTTTCCTCACCTTTTCAACAAATATTTCTGGACAACTGCATACAAAACATAAATGTGATCAACAGTAGAATAAGCTGCACGAAAACCTAGATATATATAGAGAGAGAAAGAGAGACAAACACACAAGATAGACAGACAGATAGACAGAGGCAGAAACAGAACCATAATTTTATAGACAGGCAGACTAGACTCCAATTGAAATTCACATAATTTCTTCATTTTAGGTCTAGGTCCCTTATGAAGGGGGATGTGCACAAATAAACAATTATGATATCTAATGAACACAGAGACTTAAAAACAATGCAACCGCAGAAATCTCCGATTATCAGGAACATTAAGAAATAACAATTTCCCTGTCTATAAAGGCTTTGCATATTTAAAATGCAGAGACAAAATTCGCAAAACGTTAGGGTCAGTACAAAAGAGTTCTCCCGAAAACGGAACGTGTCAAAACAACCCCGCGCACGAGTTCGTGCGTGCGTGTGTGTGTCAAGTTAAGACGCATACGCTTTCCAGGTCTAGGATTCCCATCTCACCCACTCTCCTACTCCTCCCCCCCCCCCTACCCCCTCCCCCCGCACACACACACACACACACACACACACACACAATCCGCACCCCTCCCATCCACCTCCCCCCGGTTCTCTCTTTCTCTCTCTCCCCTTTGCCGACCCCCATACCTCTCCCCCGCCCTCAACCCTCCCCCCTCCCCCGCCCACCCCCCCCCCCCCCCCTCCCTGCCCCTGTCGAGCACAAGAGGGTTGATACACTTTAAATTGTATTTGTATTTTGTATTTCTTTTTATCACAACAGATTTCTCTGTGTGAAATTCGGGCTGCTCTCCCCAGGGAGAGCGCGTGGCTATACTACAGCGCCACCCTTTTTTTTTTTCTTTCTTTCTTTTTGTATTTTTTCCTGCGTGCAGTTTTATTTGTTTTTCCTATCGAAGTGGATTTTTCTACAGAATTTTGCCAGGAACAACCCTTTTGTTGCCGTGGGTTCTTTTACGTGCGCTAAGTGCATGCTGCACACGGGACCTCGGTTTATCGTCTCATCCGAATGACTAGAGTCCAGACCACCACTCAAGGTCTAGTGGAGGGGGAGAAAATACCGGCGGCTGAGCCTTGATTCTAACCAGCGCGCTCAGATTCTCTCGCTTCCTATGCGGACGCGTTTCCTCTAGGCCATCACTCCATCATTGGACACAGTTTAGTTCACGCTCAGCAACAAGCAACATCTTTATTTCAGATCTTGAGGACACAACACCACCACCGTTTGACCTTACCCTTTAACCCAGGCACGTGCAAGAGACTGATGGGAGGCAAGGTTCTCATCGTGCTGACCAGCCACGATGCCCTGGGCAACACAGGCAAGAAGACCGGGTGGTACCTACCCGAGGTGGCCCACCCGTACGAGGTGTTCCAGAAGAACGGGTACACGTGCGACTTCATCAGCCCAAAAGGGGGGGAGGCGCCCATGGTCAGCTTTTGTTTGTTTGTTTTTTGGTTCTTTTTTTATTATTGTTGTTCTTTTTTTTCCGCCCAACAAGACGGTGATTGAAGCTGCTGTTTAGTTGTTCAGGGGCTTCTGAATAATCAGGAGCAAACACGCACACACACACACACACACACACACACACACACACACACACACACACACACACACACACACACACACACACACACACACAATACAACACAACCCAACACAACCCAACACAACCCAACACACACACTCGTTCCACAAGACACACACACACACACACACACACACACACACACACACACACACACACACACACACACACACACACACACACACACACACAACACAACACAACACAACAACACAACCCAACCCAACACAACACACACACACACACACACACACACACACACACACACCACAAACACACACACACACACACACACACACACACACACACACACACACACACACACATGGTGGTGGTGTGTGTCCATTGAGATCGATGATGACCATCGTTGTCATCCAGCTGGGGGATGGGGGGAAGGTGGTGGTGGGGGGGATGCTCATGAATCTATCTGTGAATGCGCAGATGGCTGAATAGTCCAATCTGTGCACGAAATGTTCACTGACAGTTGGGGCGAAGACAGGCATATCATTGTGAGGGAGCTTGTTTGCCCGTGACTTTCTGGCCTGCCTCTTCTGAACAGCTGCAGCAGTCCTGTTGGCCTCGCTCAACTTGGCGCCTTTGTCACGGTCCACTGCAGGTTCCTCCCAGGAGTCAGGGTTGATATCAAACGCTTTAAGAGAGACTTTCAGAGTATCTCTGAAGCGCTTCTTCTGCCCTCCGTGTGATCTCTTCCCTTGTTGCAGCTCGCCATAGAAGAGCCTTTTGGGAAGCCGATGGTCTGGCATGCGCGCCACGTGTCCAGCCCAGCGAAACTGGGACTGCATCAGGATGGTGAAGATGCTGGGAAGGGTGGCTTTTGCAAGCACCTCCGTGTCTGGGGTCCTGTCTTGCCACTTGATGTTCAGTAGCTTCCTGAGACATGTTGTGTGGAAGTGGTTCAGCTTCTTGGCGTGTCGTTGGTACACTGTCCAAGTTTCGCAGGCGTACAGTAGTGTGGGGAGAACTACTGCTCTGTAGACCTTTAGCTTGGTATCAAGACCAATGCCTCTTCTGTTCCAGACATTTGCATAGAGTCTGCCAAAGGTTGCGCTTGCTCTTGCAATCCTGACGTTCACTTCATCGTCGATGGTCGCATTTCCTGACAGTGTGCTGCCAAGGTATGTGAACCGCTCCACCGCACTGAGTCTCTGACCATTGACTGTGATGTTGGGCTCAACGTGGGGTTTCCCTGGGGCTGGCTGATGGAGAACTTCAGTTTTCCTCGTGCTGATGGTAAGGCCGAAGTTCCTGCTGGCAGTGGCAAACTTGTCAACGCTGAGTTGCATGTCAGCTTCAGATCCAGCGTTGAGGGCACCATCATCAGCAAACAAAAAGTCTCTGATGATGTCTGTCATGACCTTCGTTTTTGCTTGAAGCCTTCTGAGGTTAAACAGCTTGCCATTTGTTCGGTACTTTAGGCCGATTCCAACATCGCCATCTCTGAAGGCATCAGTAAGCATTGCAGAGAACATGAGGCTGAACAGTGTTGGCGCCAGGACACAGCCTTGCTTACACCATTTGTGACAGGAAAAGGAGCAGATGTTTCGCCATTGTCGTGAACTCGAGCCTGCATGCCTTCATGGAATTGGCTGACCAAGGAAATAAATTTCCGAGGGCATCGGTACTTGGCCATGATTTTCCACAGTCCCTCTCTACTCACGGTGTCGAAGGCCTTAGTGAGGTCGACATAGGTGGAGAACAGATCAGCATTTTGCTCCTGACATTTCTCTTGCAGCTGCCTTGCAGCAAACACCATGTCGGTGGTTCCGCGCTCTTTCCGGAATCCACATTGGCTCTCAGGCAAATGGCCTTGGTCAAGATGTGCTGTGAGGCGGTTTAGTAGGATCCTGGCAAGTATTTTGCCTGCGATGGAGAGCAAGGAAATGTCCCGATGGTTATCACAGGCTTTCCGGTTCCCCTTTCGCTTGTACAACTAAATGATAGATGCATCTTTGAAATCCTGGGGGATCGTCTCTTCTTTCCACATGAGTGAGTGCCTCCATCCTTGTAGACCTCTGCTGGTATGGAGTCTGAGCCAGGTGCTTTGCCACTGGATAGCAGACGGATTGCTTTCTGGGTCTCAAGAAGTGTTGGCGGATCGTCCAGTGCTTCGTTGATGGGGACTTGTGGGAGACGGTCTACGGCTTCATCATTTATGGAGGGAGGGCGATTTAGGACACTGTTGAAGTGCTCACCCCAGCGTTCGAGAATTTTCTCCTTCTCGGTGATCAAGGTATTCCCATCTGCATTGAGGAGGGGGGATGATCCTGAGGATGTGGGGCCGTAGATTTCTTTTAAGGCATCATAGAACCTCTTCATATCGTGCCTGTCAGCATATCCCTGGATCTCATCAGCTTTGTCTCACGCCGTGCTTTCAAATCACTCCATCCCAGGATCCCAGGAGATGTAGTCAGAGCCAACTCTGACACACACACACACCCACGCACACACACACACACACACACACACACACACACACACACACACACACACACCACAACACAACACAACACAACACACACACCAACATACACACACACACCCACACCCACACCCACACCCACACCCACACACACACACACAACACAACACAACACAACACAACACAACACAACACAACACACAACACAACACACACACTTCACAACACAACACACACACACACACACACACACACACACACACACACACACACACACACACACACTCCACACCACTCTACACCACACCACACCACAATACAACACAACACAACACAACACGCACACAAAAAAAACCCACACATAACACACATACTCCCTCCACAACACACACACACACACACACACACACACACACGCACGCACGCACGCACGCACGCACGCACGCACACCACAACACACACACACACACACACACACACACACACACACACACACACACACACACCACAACACAACACAACACAACACAACAAATACACTCCACAACACAACACACACACACACACACACACACACACACACACACACACACACACACACACACACACACACACACACATACACACACTCCAGAACACAACACACACACACACACACACACATACACACACACACACACACACACACACACACACACACACACACACACACACACACACAACACAACACAACACAACACAACACAACACAACACAACACAACACAACACAACACAACCACAAACACAGCACAACACAACACAACACAACACAACACAACACAACACACACACACACACACACACACACACAGAGGGGGGCAGGGTATTGCGAGGGGAGGGGGGGGGTCAAAAATGACTTAAAGCCAAATAAAAGAAGTTGATTTCTGGATGACCAAACAGAACGGTAGACAGACAGAAGCCCTAACCTGGTTAAATGTTAAAGGTTAAAGGTTCCACAGCCTTTTACGGCCATCGGATCAGTTTAGTCACGCCCACTGCATCTTTCACTTTCACTTTCACTGCGTTGACGGCCACAATCATCAATTTGATTTTTTACGCCGTTTTTGTTGGGTTGCGATGAAAGAAAAACAAACTACAGAAAGCGACAGACCTATTAGTGAGGATGAAAACCTAGTCCTACTCTAAGTGGGTTCTCCGGCAGGCTACTATCACTTCACTTTTCGCCCTTCCGAGCTAGCCGATCCCTTGCTGATCTAAGACAGCAGGGCCCCAAAAATAAATTTAAAAACAAACAAACAAAAGTATTGGGGTAAGAGATGGGGTGGGGGACCTATTATCTAATTAACTACTGACTGGGGGGTACCCTAGACTTAAAGGTGTCCAAGGTGTCTGCTGCTATAGCTGTTTCAGGCAGGTTGTTCCAGTCACGTATCGTTCTGGGGAAGAAGGAATATTGCTTGTATTGGGTTTTACACCGGATCTGGTTGAGCTGGCGGGAATGTTTCCTTCTTTGTCTGAGTGGCTCGGCATAGGAAAGGCGGGGCCCAGTCCTCTCCTTCCGCCGGTTAGTTTAGTTTCATCATCATCATCATCATCTATCCCTTGACCCGTGGGTGGGTCGTTGGGGCACCATGGATGACTGCCTGGTCAGCTCGCGCCACCTGCCTCGGTCCTCAGCGGCCCTTTGAGTTGTGGCAAATGGCAGGCCCGTCCACTCTTTGATGTTGTCCTCCCACCGCTTTCTCTGTCTGCCTCTCTTCCTCCTTCCTTGTACGGTACCCTGCAGGATGGTCTTGGCTAGGCCGTCTGATCGTGTGACGTGTCCATACCAGCGGAGCTTGCGTTCCTTCACTGTGGTTAGCAGGTCTTTGAATGGGCCAATGGCGTTTTGGACTCTTCTTTTCACTTCCTCATTTGTGATGTGGTCTTTGTATGTAATGTTCAGGATCTTGCGGAAGCATCTCATTTCCAGGGCCTGGATTCTTCTCTGGAGTTCTGCAGTGAGGGTCCAGGATTCGCAAGCGTATAGAAATATTGAGAAGATGAGGGAGCGCATTAGTCTGATTTTGGACGAGAGGGAGATCTTTTTGTCCTTCCATATAGTCTTCAATCGACTCAGTGCGGCAGTAGTCTGCGCGATTCTGGACAGGACCTCTGGTTTCGAACCCTCGTCTGACACAATGGCACCCAAGTATTTGAAGGAGGAGACTTCTTCCAGTTTTTCACCGTTTACGTGCAAGTTGGACGTTACGCCTTGGCTGTTGTTGGTCATAACCTTGGTCTTCTCGGCACTGATCTCCATGCCATAGGCTGATGATGTCTTGTCAAGTTTGTGCACGAGTTCTTCGAGTTCTTTCTCTTCTCCTGCCAGGCCATCAATGTCATCGGCAAAGCGCAGGTTGGTGATGACTCTGCCTCCAATGCTGACAGTTCCCACATGATCTTCCAGGGCGTCAGTCATGATCCTTTCAAGAAAGAGGTTGAAGAGAGTGGGAGAGAGTAGACAGCCCTGTCTGACTCCGACCGTGGTTCTAAACCAGTTACCCGTGCTACCATTGAAGAGTTTAGTTTAGTTTAGTTTAATCTGCCTCATTCCTGAAGTCAGGTTCCCATTCAGACCTGGGTGTGGTGGAGTCGTCAGGAAAATCAGAGTAAATGAAGTGCTCACTCCACGAGCACACAGTATCAGTATTAGTATCAGCAGCTCAAGGAGGCGTCAATGCCTTCGGACAAATCCATATACGCTACACCACATCTGCCAAGCAGATGCCTGACCAGCAGCGTAACCCAACGCGCTTTGTCAGGCCTTGAAAAAAAAAAAAAAAAAAAAAAAAACCCACCGTGCCATACATGATAAACAGGGGCTTCGAACCCTGATGGCTGGTGAACACTGGATCATTCATCTTCTTCGTTCGGGGGACTGCAACTCCCACGTTCACTCGTATGTACACGAGTGGGCTTTTACATGTATGACCGTTTTCTTGTTGTTGCTGTTGTTGTTTGTTTTTGTTGTTTTTTGGGGTTTTTGTTGTTGTTGTTGTTGTTGTTGTTTTTTGTGTGTGTGTTTTTTTTGGGGGGGTTGTTTATGTGTGTGTGTGTGTTTGTTGTTTTTGTTGTTGTTGTTGTTGTTGTTTTACCCCGCCATGCAGGCAGCCATACTCCGTTTTCGGGGGTAGACTGGATCAGAAGTCCATCGCCGAATCACCGACTCTGCCACTGTTTCAGGACCCCGGCAGTCTCGAAGCGTTCAAAGATGACGCGGTGTGCAAGCGGTTTCTGGCCGACGAGGCCGTCATGGCCCAGGTGAAGAATACCAAGACTCCCGACCAGGTGTCAGCCAGGTGAGGTCCACTTCTTTGTGTTTGGGTGTGTGTCGTAGTAGTAGTTGTAGCATTAGTAGTTGTAGTAGTAGTAGTTGTTGTTATTGTTTTTGTTGTTTCAGTTGGTGTCTTTCCATGTGAGTGATATTAAACGGTGTGTGTGTGTGTGTGTGTGTGTGTGTTTATATGCATGCTTGTGGGTGTCTGCGGGGGTGTATCCGTGTGTGTGTGTATGTGCGTGCGTGCGTGCGCGTGTGTGTATGTTTTTGCGTGCGTGGTTTTGTGTATGTTTCTGTGTGGTTGTGCATTCGTGGTTTTGTGTGTGCATGTGTGGTTGCGTGTGTGCGTTTGTATACATGTACATACAAGTGGGCAAGCGTGCGCACATGGCTTCGTCTCAGACGACGCTTTTACCTTACCACGTTTTCTGCCTTTGTGTCGTTTCGCTTCAGTGAGTACAACGTGATATTTTACGCTGGGGGTCACGGGCCAATGTACGACCTGCCAGACAACACACCCATCGCCAACCTGGCCGCGCAGGTGTATGAGAATGGGGGGATCGTCAGTGCTGTCTGTCACGGCACTGTAGGTGAGCTGCTTGTGCTTTTTCGTGGACTACCTGCCTACCAAGGGAGGGAAGCAGACGGGAGGGAAAGTAGTGTTTCAGTTTTGAAGGCGGTATCGAAGCGTGCAGACTAATCCATTATACGGTACTCCATTATCTAAGATCAGAGAAGAAGAAAAACACACACACACACACACACACAAAAACGATGGTCTGAAAACATTACAGGATGGACGGGAGGGAAACAATTTGCAGAGTTCCCAGGCTTTGTCACACGACCGACAGACCCCGGCGGAGGAATCTGGTGAACAGTTCTTCTGTGCGGTGCCCCAGTGACTCTTCACACACAGTTAAGGGAGAAAACAGAAAAAAGAAGTCCTGTCCTTAACGGGGAAACAGCATTTTATTTAATTATATTCAAATAATGTTTCTTAATTCTTTCTGTTTTTACATTAAGAATACCAGTTATTACCTGCAGTGTGTGGATGTATGTTTTATATTGATGACGATGAAGGAGGAGGATGACGATGATGATGACAATGTTGCTATGGAGGTCCATTTTGGTTTGGAAAATGAAACGGTGTATGTGATATTTTTTACATTTGTATCTTCGTAATATTCGTAAAAGCTGTTGTTGACTTTTACAGTTATGGTCCCCATGTTGTTTACTTGTCTATGTTGTGATAATGCACCTGACCAAATTTCTCCAGTTGGAGATAATAAAGTTATTCTTATCTTATCTTATTTTAGGATGTTTGGCCTGAAAGACCAGTGCGACACGACATGGTCGGTTTAGTGACGTGCGTTTTATTGCCGTAACTGTCGTGGTTATCCTTATGTGGAGAACAATATTGTGACAGCTCATAGAAGACTTTCCTCTACCTCTCTCCCATCCTGCTCACACCCACCCCTATCCCACGCATCACCACCACCACCACCACCACCACCATCTCTCTCTCTCTCTCTCTCTCTTTCTCTCTCTCTCTCTCTCGACCCAGATAACATCGTCAACCATGTCTCTCTCTCTCTCTCTCTCTCTCTCTCTCTCTCTCTCTCTTTCTCTCTCTCTCTCGACCCAGATAACATCGTCAACCATGTCTCTTCAATTTGCTTTATTGTCTTGTAGTACTGACCCTTATGTTGTGCCGGCGAAATTCTGTATCTGTGTTTCAACAAAGTCTCTGTTTTTTAAATAAAGGTAAAATGTAATTTCTTAACTCTTTCCATACGAACGGCGAAAGAGACGACGTTATCAGCGTTTCACCCCAATTACCATCATCAAAATATTGCAAGTGGAAGGCTCTTATACTGAAGACGTGAATGTTGACAAAGAATACCACAATTCTGACGACGGAAGCTAAAGGTTGGGTCATTCAGACACCCACTGGACATCCGAGGGGTCTGTGTAGAGGAGAAGAGAGGACAGGCCGTACTGAGTGAGTTAAAGCTCGCGATTGATCTGATATTTCCCCACAATTCCATTGCCTTTAGTCTCCATGTTCATAACTGATATCACTGTTATTGTTAACATGTTTACATTCTCCTTTCGTGAGGGGCCTAGGTCTATAATGATTAGTCTGAATTTTCTTCCCTCTAACCCTGATGGCGGAATCCTGGCGGCTGCGGTGGTGATGGTGCTAGTGGTGGTTGTTGTGGTAATGGTAATGGTGGTGGTGGTGGTGGTGGCGGTGAGTGGTGGTGGTGGTTGTTGTGGTAGTGGTAATGGTGGTGCTGGTGCTGGTGCTGGTGCCAGTGGTGGTGATGGTGGTAGTGATGGTGGGGGTCGGGGTGGTGGTGATACTGATGATGGTGGTGATGGTGGTGGTGGTGGTGACAGGTCTGATTCCGGTGAAGCTGTCCAACGGTGATCCGATCGTGAAGGGCCAGAAGGTGACTTCCTTCAGCAACAGTGAGGAGGACGCGGTGCAGCTGTCATCAGCCATGCCTTTCATGCTGGAGACACGCCTCAAGGAGCTGGGAGCCATCTATGAAGCCGTGGCCAACTTCCAGACTAACGTTTGCGTGAGTGAAATTATCAGCGGTGCGGTGTGTGTGTGTATGTGTGTGTGTGTGTGTTCGTTCTTTTGTTTAGCGTCTTTTTACTATCAGTGATATTAGACGTAATGTGTGTGTGTGTTTGTGTGTGTGTGTGTGTGTGTGTGTGTGTGTGTTGTGTTGTGTTGTGTTGTGTTGTGTTGTGTTGTGTGTGTGTGTGTGTGTGTGTGTGTGTGTGTGTGTGTGTGTTATTGCATTGTATGCCTACAACAAGCTACCTGAAATTTCGTTTATCGTACAAGTCTGTCCTTTCCTAATTTATCAGGCAAAAACTGTATCATATCGTTTGGGTGTATGTGTGTGTGTGTGTGTGTGTGTGTGTGTGTGTGTGTGCGTGTGTGTGACTGCGTGCGTGCGTTTGTTTGTGTGTGTGTGTGCGCGCGCGCGCGTGTGTGTGTGTGTGTGTTTCGATCTCAGGTCAGTGGACGAATCATCACGGGGCAGAATCCTGCATCTGCCACCCCATTGGCTGAAAACATTGTCGAGATGGATGCAGCAAAAAAGAAATCCTAGGAGGCGCTGGAAAAAGCGAGCCTCACACATTACAGACAGATGTGTGAAAACCGTTTGTTCAACGCACACAGCATCAGTGGTTCAACATCCACCCATGCATGGCAGTTTCTTGTTTATTAGTAATTTGGTCTAATTCTATTGTCAGGTGATATGAAAAAATGTGCTGCTTTTTGCAACCATACATGAATATATATATATATATATATATATATATATATATATATATGTATGTATATGTATATGAATTTATATATAGAGAGATAGATATGTATGTGTGTGTGTTGTTGTCGTTGTTTCGTTGCTTTTTCTTTTTGTTTTTAACGTGTAGGCCTCATGATAGGTTTCTTTTTTTTAGTTTTTGTGAACAGTTTTTATAGCGTAATAGTTGTTAATATATTATAAACCTTTGCATTTTGAAGTCTGAGTTTTGTCAAGCTTAGTCTGCATGAATATATTACCTTTCACTGAGTAGTCTATATACAAACAGCCATCAGCTTGACGGCAAACTAGCACTCATTCCAAGCTGAAGATATATATATGCTTGAGCATTCTTTCTTTGAACATTCTTTGTTTATCCATATCTTAAAATTGTGAGTTTTGAAAGAGATTAAACATGATTTGCCATTCTGAATCAAGCAATAAACGGGTTTTTTTGTTTGTTTGTTTAATTATCCTCGTTTGTTTATGCGTATGTGGGTGCAAGATATGTGGGTAAGCATGTGTGTGTGTGTGTGTGTGTGAGGTCTGTGTGCAGCGTCTATCTGTGTGTGAGAATATGTGCATCACTTGTACATAACACCATTAAAGTATATCAAATCATAAAACAAACAAATGTGTTTTCTTAGCTAGCCGCGCTTCCCTCGAACTAAGGGAGATGGCATATGGGGAGTTGCTTCTCTTGGACTATTTGAGCCGTGTTTTCCAACACTTCCACCACCCCCTCTACCCAACCAGATTCACTTTGTCACTACTACGACACAGAGCAAAGAATCAATCAAGTTTTTGATTTGTGCTTCTGGCCATGGATGTGGTTCGTCCGTCGGGATCGACGAGGACCATCTAGTCATCCTGGGCGTAGATGGGTTGGGCTCTGTGGGTGCACAGATGACTGGTCAGGCCAGTCCGCGCCCGGAAGGTTCTGACGCAGTGTGAACAGGGGATGGTGGCGGCTGTCGGGGATTTGATTGCACTGCTTTTCCTGGCCTATCTGCGTTGCTCTGCTGCAGCGATTCTGCTGGCCTCACAGGATTTGGCGCCTTTGTGGACAGCTGAACGCCACTTTGGTCTGTCCATTGCATTCAGATTCCCATGTGTCGTAGCTGATGTTGAAGACCTTCAGAGAAGCTTTTAGAGTGTCTTTGAAGCGCTTCTTTTGGCCTCCATGGGAGCGCTTGCCACGTTGGAGTTCGCCGTACAGCAGTTTCTTGGGGAGCCAGTGGTCTGGCATGCGATCTACATGGCCTGCCCAGCGCTGCTGGGCCTGCATCAAGATGGTGTAGATGCTGGGCAAGTTTGCACGAGTGAGTACCTCTGTGTCAGGGATCTTCTCTTGCCACTTTATGCCGAGAAGTCTTCTGAGTCTGTTGGTGTGGAAGTGGTTCAGCTTTTTGGCGTGGCGTTTGTAGACCGTCCATGATTCACATCCATAATGCAGTGTGGTGAGAACTATGACCTTGTATACTTTGAGCTTCGTCTCCAGGGTGATGCCTCTCCTGTTCCAAACGTTCTTATGGAGTCTGCTGGAGGCAGCGCTGGCTTTGGCGAGTCTGGCATTCACCTCGTCGTTGATGACAACTGTGCGAGAGAGTGTACTGCTCAGGTATATGAACTTGTCCACCGCGTTCAGTCGCTGCCCGTTGATGAAGATGTTTGGTTCAACGTAAGGCATTCCTGGAGCTGGCTGGTGCATCACCTCGGTCTTCTTTGTGCTGATCATGAAGCCAAAGTTGTCACAGGCAGCAGAGAACTTGTCGGCGCTGTGTTGCATGTCAGCTAAGGAGGCAGCGTTGAGAGCGCAGTCATCAGCAAACAGGAAGTCGTTGATGGTGAAAGGGCGGCTCAGTACGCTGTCAAAGTGTTCAGCCCATCTCTCAAGGATCCCGTCCTTGTCAGTGATTAGGGTAGAACCATCAGCACTGAGGAGTGGAGCAGATCCGGAGGTGGTGGGACCGTAGACTTCTTTCAGGCCGTTACAGAAGTTCTTCATGTCGTTCCTGTCTGCAAAGCCCTGGATCTCATCAGCCTTGTTGCTCAACCAGGAATGGAATCCTGCATCTGCCGCAGCTTCAGCTGGATGGTGCTGCGTACGCTCTTCAGTATGTCTTTCTTTGACTGTGACTTGAGATCTTCAATATGGGCTTTGTAGGCTTGGCGTTTGTCTTCCAGCAGCTGCTTGATCTCAGTGCAGTTCTCATCAAACCAGTCTTTGTGCTTCCTGGCAGAAGGCCCCAGGCACTCCATGGCAGTGTTGTACACCGTCTCATGCAGTGCGCCCCATGCTGCCTCCACATTCTGGTTGTCCAGCACGGTGTACTCGAGGTGTTCCTCCAGGGTGTCAGCAAAGCTCTGCTTGATGTTGCCTAGCTCCAGCTTGTTGACATTCAGGCGTTTGGGTGCTTTCATGCCCTGAGGCCGTCTCTTGGGCTGGATGCGGAGGTTGAGTTTGGAGACAATAAGGTGGTGGTCTGTCCAGCACTCAGCGCCGCACATGGCCCTCGTGACTCGTACGTCCGACCTGTCCCTCTTCCTGACGATGACAAAGTCGATGAGATGCCAATGCCCAGAGCGAGGATGCATCCATGACGTCCTGTTACGGGTAGGGAGGCAGAAGACAGTGTTTGTGATAAGAAGGTGGTGCTCGGCACATGTCTGGAGAAGTAGTTGACCATTGCTGTTACAGTTACCAACCCCATGCTTCCCAATCACGCCTTCCCAGGAGGTGCTGTCACAGCCAACTCTCGCGTTAAAGTCACCAAGAATGATGAGCTTGTCTGCGTTGGGAACAGTGGTGATGACAGCGTTCAGGTCCTCATAGAACTTGTCCTTGATCTCATCCGGGTGGGCGCGTAGGCACTGACAATGGTGGTAAACTTCTTCCCGTTGCATAAAGAGAGTTTCATCGTCATCAGGCGATCGTTCACTCCTTTCGGGGGGCCAGCCAGCTTGCCAACGAGGGTTGTCTTCACTGCAAAGCCAACTCCAGCCTCACGTCTCTCCTCAGATCCGCGTTCAATCAAGTTTTTGATTTGTGTTTCTGGCCATGGATAACACCAATATATAAGGAATATTAAATCCAGTCCCAGATGTGTTTGTATTTTTCATAATGGAATGGCGAACACACCCAAACGCAGTCTTGATTAATTTTTTAACCTTTAAAACTGTTTTTGTGTTTGGGGTGGGTGGTGGTTAAAAAGTTCTCATTAGGCATGTTGGTCCTAAGTACCTCCAAAAAACAGGTTGATTTGCACAGCAAGCGACAACTGTCACTTCGCACTTGGGAGTGCTCATCGAGCCTGCTACCCGCTCTTGACCGCGAATCAGAGAGAAACCACTACTCAAGCAAGGAGAAATTACCAATTGCTTGACAGGGACTTTTTTTTTTTTTTTTTTTGCAAAAAGGAAAATGTCTCTCAATAAACAACTTGAGCATAACACGACAAGAAAAACAAACACAATGTTATGCGAAGAAATATTAAAAGTTTTTAAAATCTTGGGTCTGACCAAGATATATATATATATATATGTGTGTGTGTGTGTGTGTGTGTGTGTGTGTTCTGTCAGTTCCGACTCTCTTCATTCAACCCAATCCAGTTCCTGTTTTGCTCATAGATGTCAACACACATTGGCCTACCCTTTTATACATACATAGACCTATATATTATGTGGCCTATATAGGGTCTTTGGTTAACACCGAAGGCATTGAGCCACGCTGAATCTCACAACCACTCCCTTCAGGGTGTTTCTTCTTCTTCTTCTTCTTCTTTTATTCTGCTTCAGTTTCTTGACCGGATTCAATGTCCTGTATATCAAAGACTTGTAAAAGCAAAACTAGTTTGACGCAGATAGCCAAATCATCGTTACCAGCTTATTGTCCAACTATTTGCAACTGTTTCTGATCACTGTTGCCGCTCTCACGTAGTTTCACTCACTTGTTCACTTTTTCGACTCATACTTGTTAAGGTCTGATTTATCAGTATCATGCTTTCATATTATTGTCATCATTTTGATCATCATCGTTATTATCATTAGGTTGTTGTTGTTGTTATTTTCCATACCAAATCTAATTCTAAATTTGTAGTGCTGATTTCATTGCAGTTCTGCATATCGGACCTAAAATTGCTTCTGGTTTTTATTTGTTTGTTGTTGTTGTTTTTTGTTGTTGTTGTTGTTGTTTTGTTTTTTGTTTTTTTGTTTGTCTGTTTTTGTTTTGTTTTGTTTTTTTAATATTTTCGCTTTTCCTGTGTCAGTGACACACCGTGGCTAATAACTGTCATGTTCCAGTGTTTCCCCCTGACTCAAACACCAGATGAGTTTATAGGAATGAAGTCATTGTCATGTTAAGAGTTGCAGTATCAAATAATTTAGCCTTAAAACGGTTACATTTCTCCTTTTCTTTTAGCTGGTTTCAGATGAAAATTTATGTGTAGGTGAAGACATCGGTACGTGCAGACACCCAATTCACTGCATGCATCCGTCGATTCACCAAGGGAGATTACTTGTAAAATGCATCGAGACAGGAGTAACCTCCCTTCGACCATTTGTATCCACACGTGGTCACGGGTCTTGATGTGGTGTTGCGTGTATGGATTCGTCCCATAGCAGTGACACTTCCTTGAGAATCTTAAGCTGTAAAAAATAAGAATTTAAAAATAAAATAAAAATAGATTTAAAAAAAACACACACAAAAAACTACTGGATACTGTTGATGGCTTATCATCGGAAAAAAGAAACTAATCTGGTTTGTTGAACAAGAGAATCAGCAAACATCTTCCTCTTTCTACTTAAAATGACTTCAAAGCGTTGTACTCAGTCTGAGAGTCCTGGATTTGAATCCCGATCATGGCGGGCCTTGTGGGTTAATGGTGGAGATCAGACGAGTGTATGTATGTATGTATGTATGAATATATTGTTTGTTCCCCCTCTTTATACCTCTGTCTGGAAGCTGTCGTCACAGTGTGTGGTATGTGTGTGTGTGTGTGTGTGTGTGTGTAGCTCATTGCTGAGTGACAGAAGTTTCAACTGGGCCAACAGCAAAGTGAGAGCTGTATGATCCATGGTTTCTCCAGTTAACTCAGTACGGCCTGTCCTCTCTTCTCCTCTACACAGACCCCTCGGATGTCCAGTGGGTGTCTGAATGACCCAACCTTTAGCTTCCATCGTCAGAATTGTGGTATTCTTTGTCAACATTCACCTCTTCAGTATAAGAGCCTTCCGCTTGCAATATTTTGATGATGGTAATTGGGGTGAAACGCTGTTAACGTCGTCTCTTTCGCCGTTCGTATGGAAAGAGTTAAAAGGGAAAACATTTACAGGTTTATCTTTTGTGAAGGGTTATGACTCTCAAACCTGGAGGCAAGATTGCACTGGCTCTCAGTGCTGCAGCCTTGGGGGCTGTTTCGGCTTTTGGAACCATCTCAAAGCAAACTGTCATAAAACCCACAATGCCAAGAGAGTGGGGATGCAACTTGGGCAATACATTCTTCACTTTCATCAAATTCAAGCACAGCAAATTGGGATAGCAGTTGCCTCCTCTGCTATCCTGATGGTCTCAGTCAGACACAACTACCATAAAGGAATATATCTGTGTGTGTGTGTGTGTGCGTCAAATGTGTTTGCAAGATATGCTGTAATCCATGTCAGCATGGCGTTTGGAAACACAACATACCCAGCATGCACACCACCAAAAAATGGAGTTTGGTTGCCTACAAGGCAGGGTAAAAGTTGTCAAATACATAAAAGCTAACATTAGAGTTGCAGCCCTGAAGACAGTAACTGAACACGGGTCTGTCTGTGCATTTTCTACAATAACAGGGAGGTGGCCGGTGTGAGGAAGCTTGGGGCCTGGTTGTGGAAATATGTGAACAAAAATAACATACCTGGTGCAAATGATATATTTCCGCTGAAACAATTCCTGTTGTAGTTGTAACAGGATTGCCAGTGACTACCAATTCCTGTTCTTAACAGATCTATCCTTACCAATCTAAAAAGTCCTAGCTGTGCTTGACCAATAGGAACTGTAAGAATTATCAACAAGGTAAAGGAACAGAGACAACTGCTGTAAAAATGGAAAAATAAAAGAACAATTAAGAATTTTAAATCCTACAATTGTTTGATGGAATCACTGCAAGACATCTGTATTGCAGCTGAATGTTAGCTTATGTCAGATATCCTGGCAATGACTAAGGGCCAGCTACAAATCAATAATTTAGGTCCTCTTGTGCTGAACCACATGACTGATGAACCAGTCAAAGCACTCCAGTGGATTCTTCTGCTTCTTCTTCTTCGTACATGGGTTGCAACTCCCACATTCACTCGTATGTACACAAGTGGGCTTTTACATGCACAACCTTTTTTACTCCACCACATAGGCAGCCATACTGTTTTTGGGGGTGTGCATGCTGGGTATGTTCTTGGTTTCCATAACCCACTGAACGCTGACATGGATTACAGGATATTTAACATGTGTTTTTATCTTCTGCTTGCATGTACACATGAAGGGGGTTCTGGCACTAGCAGGCCTGGACATAAGTTGACCTGGGAGATCAGAAAAATCTCCACCCTTCGCCCACCAGGTGCTGTCACCGATATTCAAACCTGGGACCTTCAGATTGACAGTCCAACGCTTTAACCACTCAGTTATTGTGCCCATCTACTCCAGTGGATTCGATCAGTGTTTCACAAGAGTCTTTAGTTACCTGCCTGGATCTCTCCATAATTAGTCTACCACTAACAATGTCTGAATTTTTGGGGACATCCTGTCACCTTCTCTGATCTGTAGGCTCCAGATGAAGACCTGGTTTGTGGGTTTGCTTTAAAGAATGGTAGGTACTAGATGTTGTGTTTTTGTGTTTTCTTGATCTGCTGAATGCCAAAAATATATAGTAACATACTGTTGGATCTTGAATACACTTACTTTTGATTGCCAGATTACATTTGATTGCCTGCACTTGCACAACTACAAGATAAGCATGTGTGTCTGTGAAAGTAAAAACACTAGCTGACTGTTTAACCAAATGGTTCTCATTAACCCCAGTACATGAAACTCAAGTCTGATGCGCCAATCATTTGACAGCTGAACCATCATTTCCAGTCGTCATTCCCATGTGCTGACACACCCATACACCAAAAATGCATCTCCACCAAACACACACAAGCAAGTGCACAGACACACACACACACAGAGAATCAACATCACACATACTCTCTTCATCATAACTGACTAGTGAGTTTTATTTTCAAATTATTTGTATTTTCTTTTTTTTTTCTTCTTTTTTGTTTTTCATCTCTCTCTCCCTCACTCACTCACTCTCTTTCTTGACCCTCCCAAATCAGCTGGACGTCACTTAATTTATATATAAACAGCTAGAGCAGAAGGGCAGACTGCATCTCTGTTTCCAACAAGGAACAAGACCAGCCATGCCCTCACAACCATACCAGCATGATCTGAAGCACAGAACTGTGTAGTGTCTACAAATACAGCATCAAAATGTATTTCATCATTTTCTAACTCACTGAACAGAACTGCACAAAAAAACATCATAGCACCATTCACTTTACACATCAAACAGCCTACCTTGCCCCTGGTACCCTCTGCTTCTCCAAGCAGCTACCCAGTCTAGGAAATTTGGTGTATGGTTGCACAAAATATGGCAAACTGACAAGAACTGGGCGTTAATATCAGAACAGAGTCCTTTGCTAAAAGCTCCTGTTATAAATATAACAGCAGCTTTTAAATGAGACTTTACAGTCAAAATCATCACTCATGCTTGTGCGAGGAGAAAAAAAGGTTTTCTCTTCACTACAAAGCCCGTTTCATCTAATATTCACAGACAACAAGCAACCATTATCTCATATGAAATACTTTAAACAAAAATTTGGAAATGAGCAGAAATAAATGGATCCTTTCCAAATTCATTACATTTTTGGTTTTGGATATTATTTCATTCTTCTGGCATGATTTCCTTATTTTTCATTTCTATCAAAATTTTGCCTTTCTTTGTCAAAACCAGACAGCAGCAAAGAGGATGAAACCACTAAATGACAAATGCTACAGTGACTTAGAAGTTAAAAATCTTTTATGAACATAGGGATCCCTGTTTGGGACAATCTTGTTTTGTCTTTCAGTAGTTTCCTCATTAGTGTCACTGGGTAGGTATTGCATCTGTCATGTATCACTACGCAGGCAAAACAAAAAAAAGAGGACCCACAAATGAACCTCTGAGGTACACGACAGAGGGTATGGATGCATCCATCTTTCCCCATGTTTTCATTTGATGGGCATTAAAGTACTGATGTGAACAGCTTCACAACATATGCAAGCACACAAAGTCAAACACAGACTGGTTTTCTTTCATGGAACACACAAACCTGCACATATTCCTCTCACAATTGTACTTCTCATGAACCTTGAACTTTTTCTTTCACAACAGCTCAGACCAAAACGGCAGCTTCGCTTTCACAACATCTGCAAAAAAGTACTCTCCATATCACACATGGCGTAACAAATATATGTGTAATGTGTAGAAAATAAAAGTAAATAAATGTAATAGGTATTTTACAAAATTTAGAACAGTTTGAACTGAATGAGAACCAACAGATGTGCACTCATTTTCAGAAGTTATGTAATATCAGCACAACCACCATCCGATTTCAGTCACCAACCATCATCTTTTCCCCATTACTGACCTTTAGTATTTTCGTTAGTTTGTGGACCTTCCACACTTAATACAAACTGGAACTTAAAAGATGGGGGGGTAAATCTGCAGAATCAAAAACTAGATTACTGAAATACGCAGCCAAAACTTTTGTGTCATCACTTTCTCAATAGATGTCGATCAAACTATGCTTATTTCTTAAAAATAAAGGGGAAAGGAAATGTTATAAGAAAAAAGGTTAAAAGTTATATTTTTAAAATCCCCTCATGGTTAGAAAAAATAAGGGGGGCTGGGGAGGGCCTGCACAATGATAGTTCATCCCTTGGCAGGAAAGAAAGGCAAGAATATTCTAAATGAGGGGACGGGATGTGAAAGCAAGCTATCAACGATCACATCTTGTTTCTGTTTGTTTTTCATGATAGTCAACTAATTAAATTTTGCGCTCCTCCCTCCCAACACCTTTTTGACAAATTTCTTTACTCTCAATCAAAACAAATGGAAGCAACACATACCCCTAGGATGCTGATTTCACTCACAACTCAGCATGTGACCCCAACTGTTCCTGCACAGCCTGAGTGAGCTTCCCAAGCTGACAAAGTGAGAGTAATAAAATACTGTAACATCAAAACCATAGCATGGTAGAGTATGCTAATCTCACAGTGTCATTGCTATTATTGAAACTGTAGCCAGCTGGCCAGTAGATAATTACTTCATTCACTAAATGAAAACATGTCAATGTAATTTTCACAAGAGGGTTTTGGCCATGTGCATGACCTGTGAGTACCATATGCATGTATTCCTACCCTGAAAGTATATTTTTAGGAATAACGTCAATAAAAATCAGGACAACAGCAACAAGCATGTCTTCACATTTGCCAGCCAATCATACACTTCCAGATTTCTACCTTCTCCTTGAATGATGGTTCTCATTTCTGCTGTACATTTTCTCCCATGCATTACCTTCCTTCATGTCTTTCACTCATATCTACTTAATTGTAGAAAAAAAACACATCTAAACCATTGTGATCTGTACTCATTTTCAACAGTTCTAAACATTAACTGCTACTACTTTTTTGGTCTCACTATCTTCAAGCTCAATAATAAAATAAAATAATAAAATAAATAAAATAATAATAATAATAAATTCAATTTTCTTTTTCATAATAAATCCCAACACTGGCAAATAATAAAAAAAAAAAATTATTAAAAAAAAAAAAAAAAAAAATTCAGAAACACTCTTTCCAGTTTCTACAACAAAGATGATAGCAGGTATTACGAGTATGTCTATTTCACCCAATTGTTAGAGTAGAGCAGGTTCTTTTTTTTTTTTTTTATTCTTTCCTCTCTGTGGGACAGTGTGCAGTCATATATCCTTGTGAGTTGTGTGGCAGTGTCCTGATGAGTTATGTGGAAGACTGCATACAAATGCAAGCATGTTTTAACACATACATTTCAGACTGCTCAGGTCTTACCAAGCCCTTCTTTGTTCAGAACATGTTTTTTCATGAAAATTATATGAGCAGATCTCGCAGCATGAATTCACGCACTAAATGTGAAAAAAATGAAAGCAAGTGTGACAAGCCATTAAGCTCTTCCAGTCAGTAAATGGACCCTTCTCCACAATGTTGACACTCAAAGCATCGACTGCAGTAAACTTCAAAGAGCTTTCCCAGTCTGAGATAGTTTTCCAGTCCCGCAAGTGTGGTAAGCATTACTGCAGTCACCAATTAACATACCTGTGTAATTTCTCATAAGCAATCCATACAGCAAACACATTACCAGAAAGACACAACACATCAAATGCCAGTGAGCATAAAACTACTTCCATGAAATCTCATATAATACTACCCAACTCAACAAAAAGAACACACAAACAGAACCTGTTCAAGAAATTGAAACCTGCTCAGTCAATATGCCCAGCACCAATGACAATCAACTGTTTCTTTAATTCCAATGGCATTTTCCATGATTTCTGAGACTTCCAACATGTTCAGTACGATACCAACAGACCATTCATTCAAGAAATTTAAAACCTGTGTTCTTAGCCCTTGCAATGAGGTAGACAGAGACATGCATGTTTTATTAATCAATGTGGGAGGATCTCTCGTTTGGACAGTTCTCAAACAAAAATTACACTCAAATAATCAACATTAAAAACCTATGGACTATAATATATATTATTTATATATATTTATATTAATAAATCATTTACCATTCACCTCACTTTGGTGGTGAGAAAGAGTGCTTTCTCAAACCAGCCATGATTAGTTCACAAAAATATGGAAACCCTGTGGACTATACTGTTATATTCTGGGCTTTTACTTAGTAAATGACCAAAACAGAGGGGGTAAAAAAAAAAGTCTATTATATAATAGACTTGTCATTCAGCTTGCCCTGAGTCAATCCAGAGATGTTTGAACAATATGTACAGCCAATTGTCTGAAAGATTCCTCGGAAAGCAAAATTTAGGTCTTGTCACTGCAGGCAAACTAAAAAGAAATCATAATATTAATATAAATTCTAATTTAAAAAGCAACAACAAAAAACAAGGTAAACAGATTAGCAGCAGATTAAAATTCACTTCCCCTAAATCCTATGTTTCTTCTTCTCTTTCATCTCTTTTAATAAGATATAATATACCAAACAATTCAATAAAAACTTTTTTTTTAATAATGAAAAAAGAAAACAAAATAAAAACACTGCTCACCTGAAAACAAGTTTTTTTCCCTAACCACTTAACTTTGCCAAAAGACTTAAACGCTTAATCGTTATCAGGTTAAGTTTGTCATAAATTGATAAAAGATTAACTTGTCCTTTAAATGAATCCCAAGTTTAATTGACAATAATCAAACGGTTTCCAATGTAGCAAGGGGAGCCTGCAGCTGCCATGCCATTTTAAAGCTTGTTGTCAGAGAAAGTGGGAGCTTCTATTTGTCTGATGAAGCAAAGACTGTGGTAAAAAAATTTTAGACGGTGTTTCTACAGATCAATGTACAAGAACCAAATCAAAATGACAACAAATTTCCTCTGCGAAGGAACAACAGAGACATTAAAACTGATTCTCCCAACAACACTTCTAGCCATTAAAGTAAGCTTCAAAGTCTTTTCCATGATATAAAAACTTAAAAAAGAATTTCATGTCTGATGAGATTTAGCTTCCCTCTGAAACGATATTAAAAATGGTTCCTGAAAATCAAATCTCAGTCTACTTGAAACCTCATACCAATCTACCCCACCTGATTTAAGAGTATATGAAACTAACTTTGCAGAGAATTCATTCTTTGTGAACCCTGTTCCACTTTTCAGTTTTCTTAATAACCAAACATTTTACAATAAGTCAAAATACAACCATCCTTTAGCTACCTTCAAAAATAAGCCTTTTCCAGACCAATCTTGTTTTAAATTCTGATTTTTTCCCATTTATTTGGTAGAATTTACCAGCACTGCATTCAATAGTCACACATGCACACGCACATTAATTTAGACCCATTCTAAATGCTCAGGTAGACAGGCACACATTAAAAATGTACAAGTAGACATGACACATCTGATTCCACAATGGATAAATTGTTTAGAACTAGGGGAGCTTTTTTTTTTCCTAATTAATCACACAATTCACTTCTAACTGTTGACTGGTCAATCCACAGATTGTGAATTTTATTTTCTCCATACATTGAGTATTAACTTTTTGTAACTGATACTGAAGATTCAAATACATGGTCAGTGACCTTCATACTACTGGAAAACAAATCATAGGAAAATGATAATTTAGGTTACTCAACCTAACTGACAGTTGGGAAACACCTATTCATCACTTTTGCCATCAAAACTGCCATGCATATGCCTGTGTAAATATGATTACATGCATACAATTGCACAAAGGCATGCAACTGCATATTTTCTCTACAAATTACTTTCATTTATATATCAGCTCCCTTCCCCACAACCAAACAAATGTTAAAAAATAAACATTTATTCTAACAAATTCCTGCACACTGATATGCTAACCACAACATGCACTCACACTGTTTTTACAAGAAAATTTATCAAAGAGCGAGAACAATAAAACATTGTATAAATAAATTAAAAGAATAATAAAATAACACTGGACAAACATTTTCATAGATGAATATTCATTAACAAGCATTTTACATTTAGTACTGTTCAGATGATCAGCTGCAATTGACCAATTTTTAAGTTTTAAAGCTTATCACCGCAACGTGCAAGTAGATGAAATATCGATCTTCTCTCTACATAAAGTACATTGTATTATGAACATATATCAGCAATTCCACTATAGGGAGTTTCAAGTTAACAAACACAGACCGATAGAACAAAAAAAAAAAAAAAAAGTCGGTTTGCTTTCTTGTTTTCAGAGAGGAGGGAAGAGTGTGATGACACAACGCATAAATTCTCAAAGGGCAACAACCATGGTTATTAGCACTGTCAGTGGCTAATGCATGAACAATGGGCCACAATCAGCAACAATAGCAGCATACAAGGCAGAAGTCTGTTGTCTCTACAGACTTCAGAGCTTAGGTATGCCCTATTCAATAGATGTCTTGTCCGTCATGTACCAGAGAGTATAAACACTCTCGTACTCATATAGTTCCATGTGGAAACACATAAGGCAAGCACGCGCGCACACTCACTCACACACACCACACATTCTTCTTGACACATGCACTCCTTTTCATATCAATTCACAAACCACCTTTGTCTTTAGTACAGCATTTTCAAGTGGTTAAGGAAGAAAAAAAAGGGAAAAAAAGATGACGGCAGTGATTGGTTTTGATTCAGGACTGAATACAGCACAAGATGTTGAAACCTCCCCTTCAGATGCCAGCATCCACTTCCAAGCAGCCACATTGCTGGCTGCCTCTGAACAAATAGCCCTGGCGGTACTCAAAGGGCCTGACCCTGGCTTCCAGGAAGATCTCCCACGGCCTGGAGGAAGTTTGAGGATCGAAAACCAGCTTCCACTTAGCTATAGCAGCATGGAAAGAAAATCCTCTTTCCCTGTAGAGGAGCTGTGATGTCTCCACGGCGCATGGAGGAACTCTTCCTTGCACAAGGAAGTGCTGTGATGCCTGCGGGCTGTCTCCGGCCAGCGCCTTCTGCTGATGAATGATGGCATGCACCAGATGGTACTGCAGCTCCTGATAGGAACAGACTTGGCTCCTAATCGAAGCATCCCAGGCACTGTGTTGACCTTGACTTATTTTGTGTGTTCTTTCATACCCCCACAGCCACCCGAGCAACACAGGAGGGGTGGGGGGAGGGTTTGTGGGCGTGGGGGGGTGGGGGGTTCTACAGCACGCTGCTAAAACTCAATTATTTTCACAATTCTAAATGCATGTTACGTTCAATCCACTTTCTGCAGGCGAGCAACAATCTTTCCATCCCACATTGGCACCACTACATTGTCATCCTTGATCTCTTCGAACACAGCACCCTCGCCAAACTCATCACTGTCCCGCTTGAAGAAATACCTGCAACACAACGCAACAAAATATATCAATAAAAATTTGCATGATCGGATGCACATGTTAAATTCTTATCACAAATTCAACAAACTGACGCTTCTTTCAGTACTTTCCTTCAAGCGTTCTGGACAGTGAACAGCTCTTCTTACAAAATATCAATATCCTGCACTAATCTCGAATGTTTAAGCATTATTTCAACAGACTTTATTCCCCAATCACACCCCAAACCACACTTGTTTTCACTTGCAATTGTCATTTGGAGTGTGGTAAAAGAGGAGACAAGAAAATACATTGTAACCTCTGAACATGAGTGCTAGGATAATTTGGGTGTCAGAGAACACACACACACACACATACACAAGCACACACACACTCACACAGGGATCATTACAAGCAATAACAACAACAAAAATAAAAAGAAGAGAAAGCAACAGAAACACAGAGGTGCTGCTGTAGACTGACTTGAAATTCCCCCTCTTGGTGTTGAGATGCCTGATCTGTTCCAGCGTGATGCTGCGGCCAGGCAGAGTGAAGCGGTAAGGAATGGGCTCCTGCTCATAGTACATCCCCACCACCACGCTGTCACCCTGCGAACTGCCACCCGATGGTCGTGAAGGTCTTTGGGGGTTACTGCAAAAATAGAAATATCCTCATACATGTATATATACATATGCCCGTGTATGCGTGAGAAATCATCAAGGAATGCATGTATGTGCGTGTGTGTTTGTATTTACACCTACTTCACAAAAGACAGGGGACAGCAGAGAACTCCCCTCCTCCCCAACTCCCACTTTCTCTCTGCTCATCTACTCCTTTTCTTTGACCACCATCTTCTCAAAACATACGCAAACACATGAGCTTTAACCCAAGTGTGAAGGGGGAAAAAAAACAAGAAAAGCAGAGCTCTGTGAAACATAAAAGCTGAACTTACTCAGGTGCAACAGCAGAAGAGTCCAGATCACTAGGCACCGTGCGCACAGAAGGCATATGCGATGGAGGAAGCATGCCCGCACCAGGCACAATACGAACTTTTTCTTTTGAAGGCACTCCAGCGAAAGACCTGAAACAGGAGCATTTGGTCAGTGGTGACAGCTGTCTGGATTTCTTTCAGTAACAGTTCAGATGACATGACAAGGACCAAATGTGTGTGTGTGTGTGTGTGTGTGTGTGTGTGTCTAAAAGAGAGAAAGAGAGAGAGAGACTCATATGTATCTAGATATATTCCTGTTTTTATGCCCCAACAAAGAAACCATCCACCAGCAGACAAGTCAAATACAGACACAGACAATGTTTGAATATTGTCTCCATCACAGTCTGAAAGCATGAACTACTTTTTTCCAGTGAATACCAGATTTCACCAATAATGATCTTTGCAGAAGTGCCAAACCACCCTTCAACGCGACCTCACCATCACACAAACACTGACACACTCCTCACACAACAAAACCACCACGTACTTGGATTTGACCGGTCCTGAAGCGCGCGACTCCTCCAGGCGCCGTTTGGCTTCCTCCAGCTGAGTGGTAGGGTTGGGCGGGGTGGGCAGGGGCATGTTGGAGTCCTGGGCAAAGGGCTGGCTCGGCAAGGTGCCACCGGTCATGCCCCATGACAGCAGGCCACTGCGCTCCATGGAAGCTGACCGACTAGACATATGGTTACCCGTTTTGCTCTTGGAGCTGAAAAAACAAATGAAAAAGGAAAATGAAAAACAATGTTATGATTTCAGCACAGAAACTGTGTTTTTTAGCCCTTGGGATTTCAACTCTCACTGTTAAATACTTCACCCTTTTGCTTGACAATAAGTAGTTGCATTCATGTTTAGACAGGCAATAGAGGCAATAACCAATCTTAAAAAATAATAATAAAATAAGAAATTAAAAAAGAAAAAGAAGTTTTGAGCAAAAGTAATTTGTATTACTCCAAGGTAAGTGAACTGATTCCTTGACATGAGTCACAACCTATCATCCAAATAATCTGCCTCAAAACAATTCAGAACACAAATCTTATTAAAAATCTTCAAAAACTCATAACTTGAGATGATGCAACAGGTCATCTGCTCTCACACAGAATAAAAGACCACCCACCTCTGTTTGTGTGTTTGTGAGGTAGAAGCAGAGGCATGACGGTGGGAGCGCTTGGTAGAGGAGCTTCGGTCGGTGTCCACAGAGCCTGACCCTGTGTCGCCCGTGATGGTCTCACTCTGCATCATCCACTTCATGACCCTGAAACCATGGCAACAACTTGTTCCATCACTCTAGCACTTCAGCAACAGTTGGCAGGGTTACATAGTGTGTCTACATCTCTGCAGCAACTTTCAACACTCAGTATAATATAGACTGAAACCAAAGACATAAGAGTATACCAACCTAATTCTGGATCCTCAAATATGGAGCTCTAAAGGCCTACTGGATATACGAATCTAATTAATCAACTTCAAATATAAAGCTGTAAAGATGTATTCGATCACTATTACACACACACACACACACAATCTCTTTGCTTTATTTTCTTTGCTTTTTTATAACTCGACATACTATACAAATTTAGCTTGAAACAACACAGCCACATACCCCTTTTTCTAATTTCAACCACCCTTAACCTCACCAAAATAAACAGATCACGTACTTTTCACTGGAAGGATTGTTCCAGTTAGGCACAACATGCGATGAATCCGTTTCATACACCATGCTGATCCCACTGTCAATGTTACTGCTCGCGTCTGAGCTTTTGCGCACCACACACTTTTTGGTACTAGTCCTTCCACGGCTGTGCTCAAACCCAGATGGTTCACGCCAGAACACAGTCCCTTGCTGCGCCTCGATCTCCAGCCGCTGCTTGTTGCCGATGTCACGCGAATGGTGATGGTGGTGGTGGTGGTGGATATGCCGATGGGTCTCCCCTCTCATCACCATCCCCTTGTCCTCACCCATACCGCTGTCGTAGGACTTGGACAGGGACGGGTCCTTCTTGCTACGATGGTGCGAGCGAGGGAAGCTGATGTTGGCCATGGTGGACGCGGCTGCAGCCTCCGCTGCCACACTGGCTGACAGCTGAACCTGCTTGGTCTTAGGCCGCGGCGTGGCAATCCGGTCGGGGGACTTGGTGAGTGGGGACTGGCGCCCTGGGGAACGACTGGGCGTGTGCTGAGAGCTGGACCAGATGCGGGAGCAGTGGTGGTCCAGGATGCTCTCAGCGTTCTCCTCTTCCAGGCCCGACTGGGACATGAGGGGAATGAAGGCAGCTGTGGTGTTCTTGGCGAAAGACTTGTTGGCCACTTCTTCCTCTGCCATTTCACCCTGACCACAAAAGCAAACAACTCAATGTCAACACACTGAGCATATCTCTGTTTCTTTTCTTTTTTAAGTATCACCTTCTTTAGCTCTCACTCTAAGTTAAATGCAACACAAACATGAAACAGAATTTGTTAATTATACATTAGTTGTTTGCAACACAAACAATTGTTAATTATATCACTAAATAAATGAATTAATTCTAAAACCATAATGAAATTCATAGCTTGAATGTTTCAACAAAGGACAACTATCTTTTCAAGATCAAACAGTATGAGTGTGAGAGAAACAGAAAAAGACTATGGTTCAAAATAAAACCGTAACTGTCATGAAGCACAGAGAGAGCGAGAGAGAGAGAGAGAGAGCACGTGTGTGCGTCTGTGTGTGTGTGTGTGTGTGCGCGCGCACGCTTACATTGCATGTGAGTGTACCTTCATCAGCTAATGAATCATAAAGTATTTCAAGCAATTACTGCTTCAAGTGCTTGTTCAAAAACAAAAACAAAAAACTCAAACAAATGAAAAAAAGAAACATCAGAAAACAAGCCAAATGAATAAAGCATCATTATTTCATTTTCAATGAACAGCAAGAAACACAAGTTTTGTGCTGCTGGCAATGAGATTATTTCCCTTTGATCTGAGCCATGGAACCCCACTTCAAACAAATATCAACTTTCCAGTACATCAAAAGATCTCATCATCAAAGCGCCTTGTTAAATTACAATTTATGTCAGATTTCAAGGCAAAGTGTCATTCTCTGATAGAGCATCATTGTTCTATGTCTGATCAACACAGAGATGAGAAAAAGAAAGAAAAAAAACTCTCAAAAGATATGTTGTATGCTACATCTGTGAGTCAGAGACAATAAAAACGAGGTTTAAAGGAAACAAAATAGAATCATTTGCCTATGCACACACACACAAAAGAGCCAACCAGACAAAGAAAGATGAAAAGGAGAAACACATATGGGATGGAATGGAAAACATTTAAAGATCAGAAGCAACAAATAACAAAGCACACAAACACAAGCCAACAACAAACAACACACAAATATCCTAAAGCTGCAAATATGATAGAATACCCTCTTTGAAAAGATCCGTTTGGCTTTACAAGTTAACTTAACCAGAACCAACTAAAATAACACAAACCCAAAACAAACAGTTTAACACTGTATTGCTTTCTTTGTTTTTGAAAAAAGAGCTTTTTCAATCCCCCCCACTCATGTTACTCCCCGAAAGCCACCCTCCCCTCCTCCACCTCTCTCTCTCACACACACACACACACACACACACACACACACACACACACACACACACAGGTAATGCCATTAACAAGAAAATGAAATGGTGCACTACAAAACGAAATGGTGCACTGTTGTATTTAGTACAGACAACAGTGGATCCTTCCCCCACCCCCATCCCCACCACCCCAACAACCCTCAATTTTATACACACTGCACTTCATTTCTGCCACACAACATAGTACACCAGAGCAATACAACTCAATGCAAAACATACCAGAATATCACACAGCACAACCTTTACACTTAGTTCCAAACTTAACAGTGAACAACAAAAGTTAAGATGATGACCTGATTCAGGATCCTCAGCTTCTCCTGGACTTTAGCCACTGCCTCTCTCTCTTCTACCTCTTTGTTCAGCTTCTCCATTAGCAACTGAGCAAACCTCGCAGGGTCCGTCTCTGCAACATTGCGGTCCTTGGGGGCACGCTCAGTTCGCTGTGGTAGAAATAGAGGGAGGAGCACGCCGTTTTAAAAATTTCACAATGACTGATTAATTTAAAACAATCAAATTAACAGCAAAATACACAAAATACACACTTTCCTTTCCCAAAGACTGAAGTTACGTAGCACTGTCACATTCACCTTCCTCTTTTCACACCCAAAAAGAGACACAGACACAGACACAGACACACACAGAGGTTTATTTCCCAAAGGCTGTTGTAAGTTTATGAATCGAGCTAAAATTATGTGAACTGTAGGGTCATCCATGCTTCATCTTAACAGAATGTTATATCAATACTAGTGACAGCACTGCAGGGTTTAATTCCGACATTAAAATCTAAATAGTTCTGTTCAACAGTTCATACAAAAATCATAAACCTAAAGAGGCTTAAATATATAATTAAAAATTATCATATTCACACATTCAAACACACACACTGTGATAGGCACATGTACATGTATGCATGTCATGCACACTTACAACAGCCATACACGTACACAGGTAATGGAGCCTTCCAAAATTACTCTCAACAAAAAAACAGTAATGAACAACTGGCAATCAACATACAGGAATGATTTGCGTGTTAAGACCCGTTCGGTATTCCCTGTTCTGGAGGGCATTGGTTTTCATTGCCTTTCTAATCCGCTTCCGGTTGTGTGTCATGTTGCCATCCCTGAAACAAATGCCATACTTTCAAAAACAAAATTTTAATTCTAAAAAGTGAGGCATTGCTTCCAAGTAGTTCATGACATGAAATACATGTTTTTCAACAAATCCAACAGTAATTTTTTACACTTACAAAACAGATCTAAGAAGGGGGGTAGGGGGCGGGGAGGAAAGGGAGTGGGGGATGGGGGGGGGGGGGGGTAGGAAGGAAAGGGCACTGCAAACTGGGGATTCCCCTTTGAATGAAAAATATTTTGAATAACACCATGCTGTGGCCTTGAAAGTGATCCTGACCTTGACAGGAGCTCAGCTGATTGGTTAGAATGTTGTGCTTCTGTACTCCAGATCTATTAGTTCCACAGGTCAAATCTGAGGAATCCTGGTGGCTTAATTAAGGATTGAAATTTTTCAAATCTCTCAGATCAACATGTGCAGACATGCTTGTGTCTTAACCCCTTCATATCCAAAGTAGTAACTTATCTATATGGATAGATATATATATTATATGTCTGTGCAAAAGATCAAATATATAAACAATGGTGGGATCATATAATCTGTGACATTTGATGCGTTTTCCATGGAGTACATGGGGATATATATTATATACCCAGCATGTACTGACATGTGATTGCCTAAAAGTAGGAGTAGAATTTAGAAAGTCACTTGTAATTTTCTGTTAAACTCCATTCAAAGTTTGAAACAAGTGAACTTGACAGACAATAAGACAGACATAAACTTGGGAATTAAAGCCCACAAACTAAGGTAGAAATCTCTGAACACCAGTGTTCTAACCACAAATTTATCGTAGGCTGGATGCATGCAAAACACCTTATGCTTCGAAATCCAAGCATTTTTCCTCTCTCCATTGTTGGTTAATCTTGTGGCCTTTACCTGGATCACTGACCAGGACTTTTCAAAACATTCTTGTATTTTGTTCATATAATAACCTATCACTTGAGTGTGACTTAAGTAAAATGAAGACTGGAGTGGATGTAAGACCCGAGCTATTTTTCACTGCACCTTCAACAAGTTTTCAAGCTGTTCTCAATATCATGATATGGCACATACGAGTGCATTTCTCTAGGGATCATTCTCTCACCAGATGTGGTGTGTGTGTGTGTGTGTGTGTGTGTGTGTGTGTGTGTGTGTGTGTGTGTGTGTGTGGTTACATGTATGCATGCACAATTGTTTCCATGACAAAAAACAAATGGCATACATCATTGCACTGCAGGTTTTTGTAATAACGAATTATGGTGGATATCAACGACAAAAAACAATTCAGCCATGGGTGTATGTGCACACACAACAAAACACACATACACACACAACCTGGATCAGGGTGGTTGCATATGTATTACAAAGATCACTCTATAAGCTGAGCACACACATGCATAAACATACATACATACATGTACCAATGCTAGCACCATCCCGATTCTGAATGGGAGTCGGAAATGTGAGACAGGGTGCAGGGGAGGTGGAACTCTCATATGACACGAACTATTGTATTGCTCATTTACTGTCATGCGAGTAAAGTTCCTTTGAATGGAATTTCCTTGCTCACACTTTTGAGCCAAGTTCAAGTTGATAAGACACTGACACAATGTCAGGTGTAGTCCACAATGCTAACATTGAAAAAAAAAATTCACCCCAGGACAACACACCATGTCCTGGGGCAACTATAAGAGTGGGAAAAGGGAAGTGTTTTCCTCAAATAAAATCTGCTACACACCATAAAACTGGTGGAGTCAGAACCCGTATACACAGCCGAGATTTCCAGATAACTTAATAGTACAGAAAAGCAAAGCCTTCCTCCCTCTCCTATCCCCTTCTTCCCCCACCCACACACACCATTCCTCAGTCACTCAGATACAAAAGAGTCCGACAGAGACCTGTTCCCCACGAAGCATGTGAAAGCTTCAAATGGCACGAACTCTGCCATCAAAGAGAGATTCTGGGTTGGAAGCCTTCCCAACTGCTGGGCCTACCCAAGCTCTGCCACCAGGCCTGGCAGCAGCACACACCGGCCACAGACAGGGAGAGAGCTCTTTCTCACCACCACCCCTACCAACCCACCCATTCATTCTCCAGACTCTCTCTCTCTCTCTCTCTCCCTCTCTCTCCCTCTGCCGTCCTAGTCTCTGGCACGCACACACACACACACACACATACACACACACACACCAGGCACCGAGAGCGGGCCGTGGGGGGAAAGCAAGCAAACGCTCGAGCCCGGCAGATCAAAGGCGACCGTCAGTCATTAGATAAAAAGCGGCACCAACTGTAAGTGCTTGACGTTTTCTATGAAGGCTGCACAAACTGCTTCATGGCGGTAGTGGGGGCCCTTTGATGTGCCGAGCTCTGATCAGCCCCTGCGCGCTTCAAAGGCGGCCCGATCAGAGAGACGGCCGCCTCATAATGGCCTTCCACTACACGCTTGGCCCTTTTTACAGCTGCCACAATGACAGCTAGCTCCACGACTAAACCTTTGCAACGACGGAGGATGCACACACACAAACACGCGCGCGCGCACACACATACGCTACACCAAACCACCACCACTGCTACTGCCTCCAATAGAGAAGTTCTTGCAAAACCGTAACAAGAATTAACACGTGCTCTGATTCTTGTGGTAATATGTATGCATGTAAGTACACGCACAAACGTGTGCGCGCATACACACACACACACACACACACATATATATATATACATATACTTATGTACACCTTTTACCCCCAACCCTTCTAAAGCGTGTGTGGCAAAAGGCAGATGTTTTCCCCTCTTCTGTTTTGTATTCCTGTTATGGCTGAACTTATTTATGACTTTTGTCTTCTCCACAACAAAACTTTTCTTCCCCCCCAAAAAAGTTTAAAACTCAAGGTTTCCCTGCACGCACCCCACCACCAATCTTTTACTCCAAAGCTATTTCACAAAAAAGAGCAGAACAGAAAAGAGTAAGATCTGCTCTTGTTGAAAAGTTTTCCTTTCTTCCCTTTGAACTCACCAGTTCAAATGTAGAACATCTAAAGGGTCTTCTAGAGGAACTTCTAATCCAAAAAGAAACATAAAAGGTAAAGGTACACAAAGATGAAAAAGAAAAAAAGATGGAAATAAGGACAACTACAAAAACATTCTTAAAAATGTCATCGATTTTTACTGTTCTTCCCTCTGCCTCCAGATTTTTTTTCCGACTCCTCTCCCTCATCTTCTACATGCTCTCTCTCAGGAAAGATACGGAAAGAATAAGATCTGCTCTCAGAGAAAAGTTTTCCTTTCTTCTCTCACTGTCACTCAGAAATTTCAACTCACAGCAATGGAAACCCTGACAGTGATAGAAACTGATACTATCTCAAGAGGGAATTTTCTCTGGGCGTATCTTATCCTATGAAACAGTAGACATTTGACACCATTACCAGACTGTACTTTTTTTTTCTTCTTCTTTTTTTGACTAAGTATCATGTCAATCTGTCAACAGGATGTTTTATTTGAACATATTGTTCTGTCTTATAAAACAGCAGACACTTTTTCATCATGGTTAAGCCGACATAAACAAAAGCATGTTCTTGTTTTTAAAACATGAAAAAAAAGTTTTAACTATAACTAAAAAACATACTAACAGAGCTGAATAAAAAACATTCTACACACACACCACCTGCCACACTCATCTGTATGGTGGCAATAACGCTAATAACGCAGTCTCATCATGCTTTCACACACCAAGTTTAAAAAATCAAGAAAATAAAAAAGCACTAAGTCTAATAGTAATACCCAGCTCTAATCCAGACACTTGATTAACAAACTTGTAAAGAATACTTACACACTACTTGTGTCAGTGAGGGACACAGTGTCATCAGTGAGTGCATCACTGGATAAACTTTGCAGCTCACTGTCCTGAGCAGACACTGGTGCATAGGAAACATGGGCCGGATAGGAGGATGGGCCTCTGGAGTTAAAGGGGTAGAATCTGCAAACAATGAACACATAATTATTAACATGACATAATAATTGGGTTAATACCACTGGTTTCCAGCTGTTTGATGTAGGTTTGATAAATGTTTAATAAAACAAAAAGCCTGGTATCTCCTGTTTTAAACTGGTTCTTTATTTTTATTCTGATACCATAAAACATGTTTTTTATTCACTTGCTTTTAATTTTAAGATCCATTTCAATGTTATTGAGAGCTCACTAATAATTATCCAACAGTCTAAGTGCTACACAGTGATAAGTAATGCAAAATTTTGGCCAGTGAGATTTTTGTTTTGTTGTTTGTTAGTTTGGGGTTTTTTGTGTTTTTTTTGTTGTTGGTTTTTTTGTTTGTTTGTTTGTTTTTTTGTCTTTTTTCTTTTCAAGTTTCATATGCTGAAAATGTTTTTGCATTCAGAATCATTGTTACTTCTGTGATACTCGAGGCTGACACCACATTTATAAACAAACTACAAAGGCACAAAAAACTGTAAGTGAACCATGCATTGCTACCCATGCCAACACAAGGTATTCTGTTTTTAAATACAATTTAACTAAGCTCTACAGAAAAACACAATTTCTTTCTTCTTATAGTCTAAGTTTTTCACTGATCTAAAATCAGTCTATATTTTCGTATTTTCTGTTTGCAATACAAAATAAACCTAGCACACAGACAGACTGGAGGCACACAATAGGGTCAGCAAAAGAGAACAAAGTATCTGATATCTGACAATACAAAAAAAGTATATGAACTGTTAAAAATTGAGGAAGAACCAGAATATGTCGCTACCACTACCAGTGTCAATATTACTGACAGTCACACTATTAACTTAATGGACAACTTTTTTTTTCTTTTTGACAAAGTACCATCATAAATCTACCTGTAATCAGACTCCTTTTTATCAATATTATACTATATCTGTATCAACAATAAAATACTTGCTTTTGTTCTGAAACAGCTGCTAATAAACCCACTGTTGCTTGCATTCTCAAATCCCCTGACCCTACCCCTACCCACCCTACCACCACGCTCAGCCTAGCATAAGGCCACCATTCATGGGAGACACTGCACAAGTCATATCATTAAAGATGAATGCCTGCTCTGATTCAAAATATCTAACCTTCTAAGACACAACCATTTTGAGTATAAAACACTACTACTACCATATCTATAGTACTCACTGTACCGCTTAATCAGAGAACAAGCCTTAGTTTTCCCCCATGAACATAATGAAGTGGAGACCTAAACAATATCTCTAGCAGTAGTACTGTAGTAGAATACAGTACACATCTTATTTGAGAAAATGTAATGTTATACATTTATACTGTATGCGAGTGCATGCAACTGTGTATCTACCAAGTATACAGTTTCCATATTGTCTGTGGGTATGTACTGCACCTGCATGACCCTGTGTGTGCGGGGTGTGTGTGTGTGTGTGTGTGTGTGTGTGTGTGTGTGTGTGTGTGTGTGTGTCCATGTGTGCGTGTGTGTGTGTGTGTCTGTGCGTGCGTGCGTGCGTGTGTGTGTGTCTGTGCGTGCGTGCGTGCGTGTGTGTGTGCGTGCGTGTGTGTGTGCATGTTGGAGAGGTGGGGGAGGGTATGCACTCCTAATGCTAATGTAGTAGAACTGAATGCATTCTGAATCTGATTCATGTGTTTCAATCAATGTGAAAGAGAAGTAACAACTATTTTCTCTTTTTTTTTTCTTTCTTTTTTTTTTCATCCTGAAAACTTCATACATGAGATCTTTAAATCTGCATGTCTTTTGCACCTTAAAATTGCTCAATCAAAAACAACCAACCAAACAGATCGAGCAACAAGTACTTACCCTGTAACAGTTTCTGTGCGTTTTGAAGAGTGTAAGTCACTACGCCGTCCACTTGGAGTTTTGTTGGAAGAAAGAGGTACTCCAACACCAGACATAAACTCCTCAGCACCAAGTTCTTTGTCTTCATGAAGCACAGGTAGTAATCCAGTCTGAGAAATAGGTCTGGCAGAGTTTGACCCACTAGAATGACTTGATTTTGGAGAATCTGCGTAATTGTTAACATATTGCACATACAGGTCAGAGTTGAGGAACGCTGGGTAAGATACATCTCGAAGATGCGTTTCCACCTCCGTCTGAGCTTCATCGAAGACACATGGGTCAACTTTTGATTTCTGATTGAGTCGGTCAACTATCTCCTTCTTTGTATCCTTGGAGATGCACTTCACTTTATCAAAACGAATGTAGGTTTTAAAAATCACTTTAACAATATTTGACACATCCCCAGAATCACTATCTGCCTTCCTTTTGAGACCTTGGCAGGCAAACCAGAACTGCAGTTCATCAGACCCACCTTGTTCTAACTCCAGAAATTCCTTGAATAATGCAACACCTTCACTATCAGTTAAAAGATGAGTTAAGTTTTCAGCCCACTTCAGATGTGGAGGTGTGCTGTTTTCTGAATAGGGAGGCGAGTTGGCGGCACTCCCCTCGGGCTCAAATCCGAGAGGTGCCTCCACATCCTCACCATCAAAACCTGGGGTCTGAAGGATGTTAGCAACGTCCCCTTTCTCCAGGTTGGATTTGCGAGGTGTGGCAGCAGGGGAGTGAGTCACTTCTTTGTTGGACGTCGCACTTTTCGATGAAGAATGAGATTTATTGCTTCGGTGTGATCCACTACTGCGGGTGGACATACCCCCATTGGACTGGAGCTCATTTTCCTCCCCTATCACAGGTGGACGGGTTGAAGTTTCTGTAAAGTTGTTTCCTCCCGAATCATTGAGAAACTCGAAAACCTTGGATGTCATTGTCTGGGCTGCAACTCTGCCATTGTCTCCTCATCGCTACTGAGTCATTGCTGTCATCGGGGATGCATCCTGACCTGTAACATCAAAGATGAAACCATCTAAGTACTTTTTTCTCTTCATGATTTATTTGATCTGAATAGCAATTTTGTCTTGTACAGCACTGTGGTAAACTGCACAGATTATCCAAACAGCAATTTGGTAAACTGCAAAGGCAATGTATCCTGGAAACCTTGAACATGTACTATCACTTTCTCAAAATAATACCAACTGAATGAAAGAACAGATGATGGGGCAGTTATAATAATAAACTACAAAGCATCATTATCAATATTTGATGAATGATGCAGAGAATAATCCTGGTCTGGTCTTAAGAGTTAGATGCCCACTTACAGGGTGGGATGACAGGAGGGATATATTGATAGCATAACTGGATGAGTCTATCAAGACAAGTTTGATCATTCATCACTTCATGTTTATCATTAACATAGCTTATAGTTATACATGCACCAATACTATCTGTTCTAATAGTAATACTATTAAACACTGTTTACATAAAACAGACTGCATAGTACACAAAATGACAAATATCAGTATGTTCTTATGCAGTGATGTGTGCCTGCGTGCCACTGTGTGTGTGTGTGTGTGTGTGTGTGTGTGTGTGTGTGTGTGTGCAAGTGCCTGTGTCACAGTGTGTGTGCTTAAAAAAAATGAACTGGCTATCTTCACATAATTGCAGTCTTCAGAGAAATCTCTTACCCCATTTATTTTCACTCTCTATTTCTGCAGAAAAAAAGTATTATTTCAATCTAAAAAATAGCTATATTTTTTTAAGGCACAGGGTAAACTCAGTCCCACATATTTGTTCAAATTAAAGCACACACAAAAAGGCACATGTGTTATATTTCAAATTTCAGGAGTAACTGGCCATGCAATGCTTTGATCTTCTGTAACAGCCCCAAAGTAAACGCAAATGGCTTATACGTATTTGAAACATCAAAGCTGAGCTGAATCTTCAACTCAAGCCATGAAAATCCAAGCAACAAACACATGCTTTTAGCACTATCCACCTTCCTACCTGCACAAAGGCAGCCCACTTAAAGAACGTGAACTCACTGACCCAGCTGCAAAGGGAAGATGATTTTGAAACTAGCTACAGGGAGTCACTGGGGAGAAAAGGGTTGTGGAGATGAAGACAGAAGGATCAGTGAAAGTGACACAGGCTGTAGCTCTCTTCATTCTCAGCAAACCAGTTCAAACCGTCATGTTACTAGGCCAGATTTGCTGTGCTTATTCCCAATTCCATACATGTTTCTGGCAATCTCTCTAGTTTCTCTCTCTCCCCTTCCCTCTCCATTGACAACTTACTAATTGGAAAGTTGAATTTTCTGACTCCCACAAAAAAAAATTCATATGACATGTTCTGCAATGTTAAACAGAGCCACCAAAAATACTGGAAAAAAAAAGTTTAACCACCAAAAAATACTGGAAAAAAAAAGTTTGAGACAAAGAAACTGTGTGAGCATGTGCTTGTGTGTGTATGTGTCCATCTGCAGATAAGAGTCAATGAACTGCATCCTCAACCACGTATGTGATTCTGATGTAGTTTGGAAATTGTGGACATTTAAAATCATAGATCTATCCACTGATTATTGACTGACTAGAAGTGTAATCAAATATCATCCCATGACTGAAAATGATTAAAGTCTCCAATCAAACCATGACTTTTCAAAAGTTACTTTACTGTAATCAATTACCATCCTGTGACTGAAAATGATTCAAGTCTCCAATCAAACCATGTATTTTTGAAAGTTACTTTAACTACTTTCAATTTATACATGTGTGTATATGTATAATGGCCTGTTAATTTCCTGAGTATGACATTAAGGTGTATTTAAGTATGCAACCCAAAGCTTACGATTACACTTGACCAACATAAAACTGTATGCATACATTACAAGCACATACATATCTGTACACATAGTGACATACATATGCCACACAAGCATGACTGATGTCCATTAAGTCCATAACTGAGGGGGAAATGGTTACTATGGGATACAGGTTGCAAAAATATTCCCATGATATTAGATGATAACTGTTCTTCCTAAATTACTTCTTCCATCCTCTTTGCTGCAAAAAGTTGATGAACAACATCCACCTGTATGCATACACCCACCAGCTAATGATTATTTTTCAGTTTGGATTTTAAAAATCAGACCACCTGAATATTCCTTTTTCTATTTTCTTTTTCGAAATTGATATAAAATATGGTAATAAAAATTGTAGAAGTTTCTGTTGTCTGATAAATTTGTGCCATCTCAAAAATTTTCCAGTATATTTCTTGTCTTAGTAAAAGTTAAGTCTGAACTGAACACCTGAATTTCAGGTATGAATCCTCTGTTCGAGAAGTAAGTGGAATCACAAAAGTAAGAAATTGAGTTTGTTTAATGGTTGTTGTTTGTTTTGTTGTTTGTTTTTTGTTTTGTTTTTTTAAATACAAAATGATGGAATTAATATATTTATGCTCATCTATCATCATGTGACACTTTTATCTAGAATTCAATTCACCTTTGTATGTTCCATAAAGCATACACCATCACCTGGTATTCATACTATAATTCTCCTCGCTGACCAATTTCTTTTTTCTTTTTTCTCTTTTTTTTTTCTAGGCACCTGCCCTGTTTCTGTGTTTCCCGAATTCCTTCTCTCCATTCCGCAAAGCGGTCATCGCGGACCCTTTTTATTCATTTTTGCCAAATGCCTGCAGCCCAAATGCTGAGATAACCAACTTCTATCTAAACTCCGTGAAAAGTTAGTAGAGCATCATTTCCATCATGGAAACCTTGTGGGAAATACTCAAAATCAGCTCGGTTCGGTATCCAAGATGGCCTCTGACCTCTAAATTATCGAGCGCTTTTGGCGAAGTCGGGTAAAATTAAAAATCACGCACTTGCAATAATCGTGGTTAATACAGCAATGCTTTGTTATAACATTCAGATTAAACTAAACACGATTTCCCTTCTGAAAGCGTAGGCTGTTGTTTCAAAACATTGTGTTTTAACGCACGCTGAAGAACATTCCCCCCTCTCTTTTTTCTTTCTTTTTTTAAGAACTCCCAACATAGGCCTCGCATCGCGACCGAGAGGCGAGTTTACGATCAACCATGCATGAAGGTATTCTGATAGAATTTTTCATGTTCAGCCACAAAAAATGCTCAATCATAAAGAAGCTCGAAGTCACTGACTCCGCTTTCTACACGCATTTTGCATACCTGAGACGAAAAGGTGCACCATTTTCTTCTTAACGCTGATGGAAAGTACTCCGGGTGAAAGCAATGCTCAAGGCAGAGCTGCCGCCATTACAGACACTTGGTCGTAGGTGGCGCTCGCTTCCAACACACTGGGCCTACACACCAAAACACTTCGTGCGTTCCACAGATCCCCCCCTCTGTGGTGAAATGGAGGAGTGGAGGGACGGAGAGTGATTTAATTAAGTGACAGAAAAAAGCGTTAAACTACAATAAAAACACCACGTTAAAATGTAATCAGACCCGACTTATTACCTACGGCACACAATAAAACTGTATGGTTAGTTTTTTTTTTAACCAATTTTCTTACCGAAAGAGTTCTGATTTTAGTTGGCCTCATCAACCTGGTGTCCTCAAATAAAAATATCTCTGTGTGCGTGTGTGATGTGTAATAGTTGCAGAATTATACTTCTTATATTCAGTTAGTCACTACTAAACTTTGGTTTGTTATCGTTTTTATTTGCTTCTTTTTACTAGATTTATTAAAATAAAAAGCCCCCTCCCATCCCCCAAGACGAAAAAAAGAGGAAAATGTTACATGTATAGGTTTGTTTAAAAAATATATATATTATTAATACATACCCACCAACTAATTCCACCCACTCCCCACCACAGCAGAGACAACAACACAGAGAAACAGTAAAGAATTAAATAATACCCAGTACTTTTTTTTTTTTTTTAACAATCTTTGGTAACTGAACAATTTGCAAGAAAGAATTAAAACTCACAAACACATATCAGAGAAATGGGTAAAAACAGAGGCTAATGAATGATTTATCCCATAAAGAGGCAATCTGTTGCTGCAGACAGGCACATGTATACAGAGAATAGTGAATGAATTACCCATCAAACTGCATGAACTTGAATCCAACACTCAAAAGAAAAATGAATCCATCAAGGGTAATGAGACAAAAACATTTTTTTGAATGTTCAATGACTTGGATGATAAAATAATGTATCTTATCTATCCATGCAAAAACAAGAAATATTGATAAAATAATATGTTTAAAGCAATCAAATTAATTTAAGATGGTATTGGAAGTAAAAAATGAGTTACACCCATCTGGAACTCACTTCCTTTCAAGCTGAAATAACTGTAAGACTTTCCTAAGTGTTATAGACAAAGACGTAAAACTCTTTTTCTTTTACCTTTTTTTTTCTTTTCTTTTTGGGTGTCGGGAGGGGTGTGTGAAAATTAAGTATAAATAATCCATCAAAACAAAAATATTCAAAGAAGTGTGTGTGTGTGTGTGCGCGCGCGTGCACTCACGCGCTTGTGTGTGTGTGTGTGTGTGTGTGTGTGTGTGTGTGCATATGTGAGACTGTGTTTCGTTTAATTTTTGTTTTTGTGCTTTTAATTCAGCCAGTGAAGAAAGCCTTCTGTTCAGCTCTTGGAGAGAGACAGACAGAAAAAAAGAAACAAAAAGAAACTCTGTGTACTTGCATGCAACTGAGGGGGGTGGTTTGTGAAAAAACTCATTTCTGTGTAAAGTGGATATGAATCATGATGTATAAGGGTCATGAGTAGGCCAAGATTTATAATACTAAGTGGTATTATGAGTACCTATTACTAGTGATACTGAAAAAAACCCGTTTTAATCCAATATTGAAGGTAGATATTACTGTGGAAAAAAAAACATAACTATACTTACTTGTATATAATCATGCACCATTTCATTATTTTGACACTAATAAAAAGATCTGAATGGTATTTACCAGTTCTACCACACACACTTGACTAATAGTCTGATACAATCAGTCTTGCCTTCAAGCTGACTTTGCATATGTATGCATGGTAAGAAATGTTGTAACAGTATCTTCTCTAGACCTTCGTGGGTGAAAGAGAAAACAAGAGTGGTAATGGAGGTTCAAGTTGTTGTGTATCTTATTTCCACTTCAATAAAAAAAAAAATAATAATAATAATACAAATTAATATGTGCATTGTGTTCAATAGTTACAACTGCACTATGTGCCACTGGCACAGTGTACTTAGAACTGACCCACAGAGAATACAAATGGGAGAAAGATCAGAAAGGGGAATTTGACAGGTACATTATTAACGACAGATAAATCTTTCAGGTTTAGTTTCACAACTATCATGATCAAAAGATACAACTTTCACTAATAGTAATAATCTACTTAAGTACAATTGTTCTGGCTGCTCCTGCTACTGCTGTTTGTTTCTGTAACAACCAAATGTAAAAGCTTTGACTTTTTGTTGTCTGCTCCAGTTTAGGCTCTTGGAAGCTAATTTGAGAGCTATGCTTGAAGCTTGCGATCAAAACGTAGTCAGCCTCTATTATTTTGTGTGCTCTTTATAGCGCTTCCCTGCTGTCACAAGCAAGTATGTATAACAATCAAGAGCACAACACTGAAAGGTTGACTGAACATACACTGTGATCAAGAATATCTGGCTCTTTTTCTTTTTCTTTTTTTTTTCTATTCCAACAGCTGTCTCTTTGTTAGTTTGTCTTTGATGTGACTCGTGTGAGTGAGGAGAGAGAGAGAGAGAGAGAGAGAGAGAGAGAGAGAGGAGAGAGAGACAGACACAGACACAGAGAGAGACAGAGAGAGAGAGTGTGTGAGTTGTGTGTGTGTGTGTGTGTGTGTTTGTGTGTGTGTGTGAGTGTGTGTGTGTGCACCATGTGCACAACTGACATGGTTTGGTGGGTGACACAGTGAAAGAAAGAAAGATACTGGGGGAAGAGTGAGAAGCAAAATGTAACAGTAGAAAGATATAGAGATAGGTGAGGGGGATAGAGAGAGAGTGAGAGAGAGATTTGCCAAATTGGTCAAAGGAAAGACAAAAAATGGGATCTAAATCATCTATTGAAAAATAAAAAGATATGGACAGTGAAAGAGTCACTCCAGTGAACGTCACCTTTCATATTTTAGCACATTTTCAAATGTTCTTTTTCTTTTTTCCTGCTCAGGCTGTACACAGATAGAACATTAAAAACAAGAACTGAAGAACAGACAAAAGTGAAAATGGCAGTGTCACACAGAACAATGAAAGACATATGTTTATGTGTGACAATGTTATCACACTTTTTATAAATTAAATAATACATTTAATTATTGTAATACTTAACTTAGTGTTAAAAAATTAGCACATAAACTTAAGCATGGGTATCCTTTGTTTCACATGGCTCAAGATGTGTTTGCTCCCCATGCAAGAGGTAGTTGAGTATGATTATAAATAATAATTTGTATTGAGAAAACACTGTGACTGTGTGACTCACTGAGAGCAATGAGAAATCAAAATACAAAGTTACCACCATATCAGACACTACAAAAGAGCACAACCACTTTTATCAATTTCCTGTTTAGATTAGAGTTATTATAAAAATTTAAAAAAATTAAAAAACAGAAATGAACAGTCAATTATGAATAGATATATACCGGTACATATATCCACGATGCCATTCTGCCGATTTCACCCTACCTCCCCAGTTCTTCAAGTTCAAATCACTGTGAACTGAATACTTTAAGGAATGTTAAACTTCATTCACATTCACAGAACTGGATCTGCTTACATTCTTGTATTGGTTGCTACCCCATACCTGTTTTGTCAGAGGCCACACTCACATTCTCAAAACGGAAAGCGATTTTTTTTCCATGCTCAAACTTTTGAATAATAAGGTAACCAATAATATCTAAGCTATATATGCACCTTGTTAAGTGCTTCTCCATGACCATGGCAACCAATAATATTTAATCTATATATGCATCTTGATATGTGCTACCCCTTGACCCTAAGTACTGGATATGAATTATTCTATGACACAAAACTTTTATGTCAGGTGACAAACTTAAACAAATTTATCTGTTGTCCCCAAAAGCAGTGTGGTTTATTACAGTATTCTGTCACCAGCTATTGTTCCTGTTGCAAGTCAATGTCAACTGTCGCATTTGTTTTCTTTCTGAATCCTGTTGTCTGATGTAGAGTTAAACTTCTCGCTATACTGAATTTGAATTTTCTAATTCTCAAAGTTTAAACAATTTTATTTGAAAGTGTCACAATGAATTTAACAGGAGAATGAGAAAGTCTTATAACACCAAATCCTGGCATAATGTAGAGTTACACAAACAATATCTCATTACTAATGGATATATAAATATGTCAACTGAAACATTCTATCCACCTCTGTATTGAGCTACACACATTACTGTCTTTCATCTGTCAGAAATGGACCTAAACATCTTGGAATACCTGTTCATTCCGTGCACCATGTACACTGAATTGTATACAATATTAAGCAATGAAATGTTCAGTAACTCTTTGTTATCAACAAGGGGCACATCAGCCACATGGCTCAAGTGTTGGTTCTTTTGGGACCCATTTAGGTTTCATTTTGTATTTTACAGAACACATGCAAACAAGCTCAAATTATGTACATGTTCATCAAGAAACACACACACTTGTAAATGTTATCACTATACATGAATATATCTATATAAATATTTTATCTAAAAATCTTAAAAAAAATCAATTAACACTTTCAGCGACAGTTTTTTGTTTGCTTGTTGTTTTGATGTGCATGTGCATGTGTGTGTGTGTGTGTGAGTGAGTGTGTGTGTGTCTAAGCACCATGAAGACTTTCAATGACAGTTTTGTTGTTTGTTTTTTTTTGTTTTGATGTGTGTGTGTGTGTGTGTGTGTGTGTGTGTGTTTATTTTAAACATGAAGACTTTCAACGGCAGTTACTTTTTCATTGCTTTGATCTGTGTGTGTGCGCGCACGTGTGTGTGCATGTGTGTATGTATTTGTATTTATCATAAATATGAAGACTTTCAATGGCAGTTACTTTTTATTGTTTTGATGTATGTGTGTGTGTGTATGCCTGTCTGTGTTTGTGTGTGTCTGCCAGACTCTGTGTGTGTGTGTGTGTGTGTGTGTGTGTGTGTGTGTGTGTGTGTGTGTGTGTGTGTGCCAGTCTCTGTGTGTGTGTGTGTAAGTGTGTGTGCGTGTGTGGTGTATGTGTATACACATGTGTCAGTGTTACTTATGCGTCTTTGTATGAAAATTAAAAAAAGCAACTTAAAAAATAAAATCATAATAAACCAATATCCTACACTGGTCATTGAGTGCAAGAGCAAACAACAGTATGCAAGTTGTGTGTGTGTGTGTGTGTGTGTGTGTGTGTGTGTGTGTGTGTGTGTGTGTGTGTCCCAGACTTGAGTGTGTATGTGTAAGCAGTGGGTTGGGGGTGGGCGGGGATGGGTTATGTGTTTGTGGAAGAAAAGCACAGTGTTTCATCTACATGTACAAGTATTACTCATAATTAGGAAATAATTACATGACGCAGAGATAAATCTCTGTATTACACTACACTAAACTAAAATGCACTACTGGCTTGTATAAAATGTCCATATCAGAATGTTTCAATAAATAATCTACACACAAGTCCGTACCCACGATCATCCACAGGAAACGTAGAATTTTCACAATGACACACACGCACAGAGTCCAAACAATGTTGTCTCACTTGGCGCAAGCTATTCTGTCCTGTGTTGTGTGATGCTGACTGTCCCTTTGGCCAAGCGCAGTGGAATAGGTCGGGACAAAAACGCACGCACTCTTTTCTTCACTTCTCAACTCCGCACAGTAGCCTCCCCAACGTTTCGTTTCAAAGCTCAAGTCAGCGAAGACAAGACGGCACACGCTTACCTCTTTTGAGAACACGAGAAGGGAAGAAAACAGAACTTGCGATGAATATCCCAGTGCAGGCTGCCGTCAACAAGGTATGTCCATGTAACAGCAATGAAAAGTTTGAATCCAAAAGATCAAAGAAACATGCCCGCCGCCGACAAGCCTGACCCAGTGACGTCACACTCTTTAGAAGCACCGCACCAATCAACGCGAAGATAAAATCAACAACCAGAAAACTGTGTGGGACAAGTCCATCTTGCAGAGGGTGGTTAGGTTGCCTCTTGTGCTAAAAACGAACCCAATCATAGGAAAAACTGATTTGTTATTCTAATGTGTACTAATGAAATTTTCTAAACAAAGAAAATTTTAAAAGCAAAGGTAAACTACAGCCGACAGTCATTTTAAGCAACCTATGACCCTAGACCCTATACACCACACCCCCTCTGACTTGCCGTGGACGTTCCACTTCCAACGACAGGGTGGGGTTGGGAGAGAATGAAAACTTTCAGATGTGTGGCTGTTTACTTTTCCAAAGTTAAGTTAGTAAACGCTAACAGTTCGGGAAGTTGTCAAAGAAACATTGGTGTTCTGCCCACAGTCTGGTGCTGGAAGAAGGTATAATTCGCTTAAAATCGAGAAACGCGAAGATCTGGAAGGCGATCAAGCGGTATAGCTGATAATAAGCTTGCCCTTATAACTTACACATGTTTGCAGGAGGTTCGCTTTGAAGTGTGGCCAGCGTTGGGACGGTGCGTTGTAAATCAGGGACGCCGCTAAAGCTTTTCTTTGCCTCACTTCACAAGTGGAGCTCCGCTGCTTCAAAAAGCACTTGGCCCAACCCTCTTCGTGCTTTCTTACGAGTTTTCGGTGTTCATTGCCTTGCCAACCATCTTGAAGGCAACGCTTCAGTCCCACAGAGGCGTCCCAAATGTGCCCCATGAAAACATGTGCTGTTCGGCTGGCACATGTTCAAGACAAGGTGTGGGTGTAGTTCAGACTCTTTGTCGTTTTCACCACTAGTGTCAGGGGTGTTGTGTGAATTTCGTTTCACGTTTTCATTACAAGCCTCACCACACTTAAAAGCCACTGGTGTTCGTTGTCTTACAGTCGGCCGTTTTGCTCGTAAAATGAAATATATATGACGATGACTGTGATATGCAAATAAAAGTTATCATCACAAACTGACATAAAACTGACATTACACACACACACACACACACACACACACACACACACACACACACCGGGAACACACACACGCACGCATACCACTGCACACACACTGACACACACACACACACACACACACACACACACACACACCGGCACACACACACACACACACACACACACACACTGGATCACGACTGATGGAACATAGCCGGCATGCCATTTACACATTTCAAAATATTTTTACACATATATATTACTTATGGTTAGCTGTGTTTGTTGTTGTTTTCAGTTTCTGTTAACAGGCTGCTACAATTCTTACCACTACAAATGTCCGGGTTTAGATACTGAAGCCTGAACTCATGATTTCACTAATTGTTTCACTGAGGAGCAGTGAGCCTGGCTGTGCCTGAGGAAAACTAACAGACATGTACTGACTGAAGCATTCAAGTGAAGTTCGAGTCGTTTTCGGAACACCACACTGATCATCGTGCACGTGCATACACAACTCAGTAGTCTACTTCTCGGTTGCCTTTTACTAGACCCATGAAAGTGTACACTACTACTGCTACTGCTACTTGCTGTTGTTAGCAATAATAAGAAGAGGAAGAAGAAAAAGGACCACAGGCAGAACTAGAAGGGGGAAAATATTTAGTCAGTCCAGGGCTAAACTGAACTTGAGAAAGTAGTATACCTAAACTGATTTTTTCCTGAAGTTCATTTCTGTTCCATCGTTTTATGTATTGTCAGTACATACAACCATATCACAAGATAATCTCACTGCAATATTACACAACCAGCACGTAGAGAAAATCATCTCAATAACTGCAGACAGACTAAAAACAAAGTGAGAAGGTAGTAACTGAGAGATTGTCACAGACTGCAAATGTCTTACCTTCAGATCGATCGTCCGGATTCCCCGTCACTGAGAAGGGGGTGGGGGTGCCCGGGGGATGTGGGGAGGGGGGGGGGGATAAACAAATAAACAACAACTGAAAAACAAATGAAACAACGCAGACTTCGATACAGGTAAGAAAAACTCAGGAAATTTGTTTTCTTCCTGCAGCGCTCCAGCGACACAAACAAGGAAATAGTTCCCCTTTTCTCTCTCTCTCTCTCTCTCTCTCTCTCTCTGTCTTCTCTATTAGTCGTTCAGCTGTTGGCACTTTGACGCACCGCCCACCAAGACCAGGCGGCGTAATCAGCGGGTCAGGCTCTGAACGCTGACTTCAAAGAGCTAGCACCGCCCATTGTGCTGAGACCCTCAGCAAGCGCTCGCACCGCGGGGTCCCTTGCCTGCCTGCCTGCCTGCCGGTGGTGGCGATGTCGTGGCAATTGTGTCCTCCTCAAACAAGATCATACCCACGGAGTTTTTTTTTGTTTTTTTTTTGGGGGGGGGGGGGGGGGGGGGGGGCGTGGGGGGTTCTTTGTTGTTGTTGTTGTTTTGTTTGTTTTTGTTTGTTGTTTTGTTGTTTTTGTTTGTTTGTTTGTTGTCTTTTAGTTAGGTAGGTTTCTGGTTCCATTGCCGTTGTTGCTGTAGCTCAAACTGTTTCGTAGAAAAGCTGTATATAGTTGAAAGTGATCAGTGGGTTAGTAATATATATGTTATGGATAGGAGTGATATACCTGATTGTTTGACTCAACAGACAATAATGATTGCATCAACTCATCATGTCCACTCTTCAAATTGGAACTCATTGAAAGAGAGGGTTTAGTTAGGGTTAACAACTGAAGTGAGAGGAGAAATACATTTATGTTTCTGATGGTGCGAAGGTGAATCGTTTGCCTTTAAAAGATATATAACTGCTCACTCAGTGCTCACGCGCTAAGCTCCCTTCCTCAACCCCCCACCCCCTCACCTCTCTCTCTCTCTCTCTCTCTCTCTTTCTCTCGTCATTAAATTTGATAATGAAAACGCATATATATCCTACTAGAATTTGATTTCCATATGTTCCCATGGATCATGATACTCTAATTTTTTGTCACTCTCTTACTTTTTTTGGTTTTTGTTTTTTGTTGTTGTTGTTTTGGTCACTTTCTTACTTGATCATGACATCAGGTTTGAATGATTGTCAAAGCGCTTTCCTTACTCATTACATCAAGTGAAACGCTTTTCAAAGCGTTTTGTTTAATCACGACCTCAGATCGAAATTGTTGTCATGTCTTACCCACGACGTCATGTCGAAAAGTGTTTGTCAAAGTATTTTCCTCACTCACGATATCAAGTAACCATAGATCATGCTTCTTCTTCTTCTTTGTTCGTGGGCGCGCTGCAACTCCCACGTTCACTCGCAGTATGAACACGAGTGGGTTTTTACATGCATGACCGTTTTTACCCGCTATGTAGGCAGCCATACTCAGTTTTCGGGGGTTATAGATATGCTATGTTTAGCCTGGATGGTTATGAGCAAGTTCGTAAGAAAAAGAAACAAATACAAACATAAATACTTCAGCGCTCATATGTGATTTTTCACGGCGTATCTGATGTAAGTATCCGAAAAGGGGGAGGGGGGCGTGGAGGGGGCAAGATAAACGGAATGTGAATGGGGTAAAGGCGTAAAGTACTGCACACACAAATAGTAGAAACGCAACTGAGAAAGCAGAGCACCGTGCTCCCGCGGCAAAATTGCCCGGGGTCATAATTTGTCCTGGACAGGGCAAAACTCGCCCGAGGAAGGGTGTTGCTATCAGTGCCTTTGATGTGGGCAAAGGTGCGAGCACCACAGCTGCAAGGGCTGGGTGACAAGGGACTCAGAAATGGTCGAGCTGCCTTTGAAGTTTCCACTGAGGTCTGAGACTAGCCATGGCAACTGGACAGCCCTCCAGGCAGCTGTTAGTCTCCCTCTCCCACCCTCTCCTCATCCCGTGGATGATGTCCGCCGCGCGGCACTTTGGATCTGGACCCCACTCGACCTATGGACCACAGCAGAAGAGAGACACACACAAGTGGACAGTTCTATGGTCAACGTGTAGCGTCAGAAGAGATAAACTCGATTTTTCTTGCAAGTACGTCAAATATGAAAGTGGAAAATAATAGAAAAAGAAAATCAAAATAAAAAAAATAAATTTAGAATTAATTGAATGGAACTAGCCCACTAAAAGCTTTCAGAGAATTTTAATGTATATTTTTCACGATTAACAGCTTAAGTTTGATCATTTTCAGGAATGTCAGACGATTGTCTTTTTTTTCTTTTTAAGCAAGATCCTAACAAGAAAAATTTAATGAATAATTTACTTTTTTTTAAATCGAGTGAAATTTGAGAAGATTAAACCATGTTTAATGTAAATTATAAACATAGCCTGTGGAAACAACTTCAGCCCAATCTCACGATCAAATAATGATAGCTTGTGTCGGTGGTTACATCAATCGTTAAAAACAGCTTTAATGCAATTGAAAAAAAAAACTGAAAAGGTTCAGGGGTTCCCTGGAGAGACAGCCAGCCCGAGTTACACACACACACACACACACACACACACACACACAATGTACACGCACCCACCACCACCCCTCACACACACACACACACACACACACACATCCAAGCACATTCATTATTCACACACGCACAAACACATCGTCATGACCACGATCGTCCTAAACATCACTTTCACTCAGCACGGCCGCCGCTATCACAAGCGGCAATCATCCGATCCAACCAATTAATCAACCAGCTGACCTTCAGAGACGGATGGAAAGGAGACAAGAGACATGGACAGACAGGCGGACAGAGATTGAGAGACAGAGAGAGACAGAGACAGAAAGAGGGTAATGTATGGTGACAATTGCAGCAATGCCAATACAAACCAACACACACACACACACACACACACAGAATCACTGTTTTACGAAATGTTCTATTGTAGATATTACTCTTCTAACTGAATAATTTAACCATGCCAGAAGTTTTAAAATTTGAATAATAGTTTGTTGTTTTTTGTTGTTGATTTTTTTATGTTGTTTTTTCTTGTGTTTTTTGGTGTTTTGTTTTTTTGTTGTTGGTTGTTTTGTTGTTTTTTTGTTGTTGTTGTTGTTGTTTTTGGGGGAGGGGTTGTTTTGTTTTTTAAAGTTGGGCAGGGGTCTAGAAGCCGGGGGACTGGGGGTGGGTAGGGGGTGGGTGGGTAAGGAAACTGTTGTTTTAACTCTTTACCCCACGTATGTTCCTACCGTCACTCAGCAAAATCAATGCTTCGGACACCGACATTACCGATGTTTCAAATCACATGCTACACTTTTGAGCTTATTCCCACTTCAATCCTATGATCGGATGAATTTTTAAAAAGGAAAAAAGACAAAAAGCTGTAACTAAGCTGTGTCCTAACAGAGGTTGAGGGGTGGGGATGGGGGAGGGGGAGTGTCAAGAGATAAGCCTGTTAAACCCATTCTAGCTGACAATGACACTAAGCTTTGTTAAAAATCAAACGGCATTACCATACAGAAGATTAAACAATGAGATGCCGAACATGAATCTTTTTTTTCTTTTTACTTTTTTTTCTTTTCTTCTCCTAGCCTCAAGCCTTTGTTTGATGTGATGTGATTGTCATGCACGCCGATTACACTATAGCCGAGGGCGAGAAACATTGGAGACAATTTTATGTCCCTCGCTAATTTTCAATCATGGTTCTCGGCGTCCCCGATTTTTTCCCGAACCCTATCAAGCGATGACCGTGGGAAACTTAACGGACTGTGTAGCACATATATCGTTTGTAGTTTTTGTCACCTCTATCACTGTCACTGTCACTCTCTCTCTCTCTCTCTCTCTCTCTCTCTCTCTCTCTCACACACACACACACACACACACACACACACACATTTAATTTTATTTTAAGAGAAAGAAAGCAATGCTGCAGGTTGGTCGAGTGTTGATTATGTTAGTGCGCGCGTCTGCAAACACATAAATGTTTAGATCAGTCTGTTTGGCGTTGCGATGTGATTCAGCCAGGATTGCTTTACGTTCCGAAAGCTGCCTCAATTAAAAACAAATCCCTAATTTCGCCAAGGGAGTTGTGTTTGAGAACAATATGTTTAACATCTTCTACACCTTCCATCCCATAGGCACACTGTGATTCGGAAAAAAGACATTCTGTTTAATATCCCCCATGTGTAATAAATTCCACCCTGCAGAGATCACTGACATTCAAAATGGGATATTTTATGCTTTGGAATCAGTCAGTAAAAGTGACAGCTAGGGATACTGGCTTTTAACGTTGGACTCTGACACTGACATTCAAAATGGAATGTTTTATGCTTTGGAATCAGTCAGTAAAAGTGACAGCTAGGGATACTGGCCTCTAACGTTGGACTCTGACATCCAGCAGTAGGGGATACTGGTGACCATGCTGACACCCAGCACAGAGGATAAGGACAAAAGCGTTTAATGTTAATTTGACTCTGACGCCCAACAGGGGATATTGGTTACCATACTGACATCCAATACAGCCCAGGGATGTACTGTTTTTGTTTTTGTTGTTTTGCATTGGACTTTGACATCCAACGGAGCATGTTGGTGACCTTACTGAAAGTCATGTCAAGTACCCAGTAAGGGACAGAGACATTTCATACAGTGACCACACAAGAGGGGACATGTGTCTTCAATACGAGATATTCTGTAGGGGCCACTGGCATTTAATGGGGCATACTGGCATCAGAAAGCGACTTAACGTGACATCAAATAGGTAACATGTATCATTCAGGGGATGTCAACATCCAGTAAGGGCCTGAACATCCGACAGAGGACACTGGTACCATTCGTTAGGGTCTAAGGGCATACAGTAAGGGACACTGATACCCAATATAGAACACTGACATTCAACAGGGTATATTGTCATCCCGTAAGGACATAACATCCATTTTATTTGGTAATACTGGCGATCAGTAGGGTGCATCGACAACCAGTAAAATACTTCCTGATTTGACATCCAGTTCGGTACACAGGCTTTCAAGATGGTATATATTAATTACGTTATTTTTCTATCATTTGCTTTTGAACATCAATAGTGTTGCCAAGACTCCGGGCTCATCTTAGTTGAGGTTGGAGATAAGTGACTTCAAAGGGTGAGGACACACAGATGAGGATGAGGACGCACACAGTAACAGGAGAGGGAGTGAGAGCGGAAGCTGGTTGGGAGACTCGGGGGTGGGATGAACATGTGTCAACCGAGACAAAAACTTTCATTATTTCAAGGGGGGGTTGGGTGAAAGTGTTGGGAGCGACCAGTCACGTTCACTGACGAAACGGGGAAGGCCACAGACAAACTGGAACGACATTGGAAAAGATTAAAACAAAAACAAAACAAAACAAAACAAAAATGGTCTGTGACTGAAACACGTACTATGTGTTCGCTTCAGAAGAAGAAGAGAAGAAAAGAAAGGAAGAAAAAAGAGAAAGAGAAGATCTAAATCTATCAATCCATCCAAAACAAACAACAGCACCAAGCAGGAAGAAGAGAAACAGACCGCAAGGAGAAGCCGTGGAAAGGAGGGGAAACGAGTGGGCGAGACTTACGTAAACACACTGAGACGAAAGAAATCTCAGCTTGCCAGTCTCTTCAGCGCGAGCCCTAAGCCTAATCTTCGGCAAGTCCACGTTCTCTCCAACAGTCTCCTCACCACCAGCAACGGGGGGATAAGTGGCCTTCCTCCGCGGGAACCTCGCTCCACTGGCGAAGAAAGACAGGGATGCAATACACGTTTTAACTGTCACCTCTCTGGGCTCAATTTGGCCGACTGATGAGCTTGCCTGCAGAGCCGTTTCCTTCATCATCCGCTACTTTCAGCCAATCTGCGGCGGATTCCCCGACGGCTAGACTATCGCTCACGAGCAAACAATGCGCAGACGGTGGGCCGGGTCGGCTGTGGGCCTCGTTAGAGAGCAGCCAGGCCACAGGGCAAGCTTCTCGGGATAGACCCCAGCACGGCTCTCCACACCTCCATCAATAGCCGCAAAGAATGTGTTGGGGAAATCAAAGGGAAGTTTGCGTCTGATAATGACTTGTTGACGTTCCAACGTGGAGATAGGCCTACTTCAAGCTTGTATCAGGGGCCGCCCCTCAATGAGCTATCGATCAAAACTGGTCTTCAATGACTCCGCGAACGCCGTGGGGTGCTCTTGTCCACCTGTGGCGGTGATTTCGGCCTTATCAGCTACATGGTCAATGGGCTGAGGACATGAACATGAACCGACTTTTTCCTTTGCGCCTGGTTGAGCGCCCGGTCCTCCCTATCGCCTCTTCAGCCTCCTTCCTGATAAAACGCTGGAGATAAAAAGGGTGAACAAGTCTTCTGTAAACGTGATGCTCGCCATGTATGTTTTGAGGATGAGTCGACTGAAAGTCCGCGTTTGAACGCGACCGTTTGAAGATGAAAACAACGTCATCCATCAGTCCTTTGAACTGGCAATTCGATCGCTCCAGGCAGAGCCAGGGAAGCCGGGAAATCCCACAAATTATCCATCTTGCTTCTTGTCCCTGCCTATGCGTTGGCTACATTCTTACCAAACCCTTCCATCAACACCCCCAAAGCCCCGGGCATACTGTGCAAACAGTTATTCCAAATACTGGCCGGATGATAAATCTCTTCAATGATCTGTACGTTTTACAGTGAATATCTTTCGTCTTCTAAGCCTGTCGCTGATGCTGCCGGCGTATCTACACATCTCACAATAAATACCTTTCTTATTCTTTAGTCTATCCCAGAGGCTGCCGGCGTCGAAACTTGCGTTTTTTGGAACGATGTGCCTGGTGCAGGAAGCGCTCTCCCTCCCCCCCCCCTCCCCAACACACACACACACGTTTCGTGTCCACGCACTCCATTCAACAAAACAGTAGTTTCGGCAGGTACGGTCCATATGTACCCTGCCCCTTATGTTACAATAAAAAAAAATAATAAAAAAAGCAAAAAGAACTAAACAAACAAACAAAAAACAAACAAAAAAAACACACGACCTATCTGAAAAAGTTTGTACTGTTAATTATGATATTACTGTACAACGCATGTTCCTCCTGTCACAAAACATGTTCCTCGAGCTCTGTGAGAACTCACAGAAGTATCTTTCTTCTATTGTCGGCAATAGGAATCTCAACCTAAACCGACCAAAGGTGACTTTAAAGATCTGAACCTGACCCTCCCTATGTGTTTCGTAACGCGCCCGACAATAACGGCGTGAAGAGAGTGTTACACAAATAGGGCGGATCCTGGGACCCATTTTCTGCCCTACGCGTTTTGTTCCAGAACCTTTGAACCTTCTATTCTGTTCCCTTGCTGTTCATGGTACTTTGTTTAACACTCGGCTGTAGACTTTCTTTTTCCGTTTGGGGTTGGGTGGGAGGCAGAAAATACTACAGTTATTAGCCTATTTTGTCGCAGGGTGAGTTTTTCAACCGTTCGAGATTTTGTCACATCGTTGGGAATTATTGCGGACTGGCTTTTGTTGTTGTTGCTGTTTTTGTTTTTTTTTGTTTGTTTTTTTGTTTTTTTTTTTTTTGTTGTTTCCCCACAGTCTTCTTGAAGTACCAGTATCCATAATTCCGCAAAAAGATAAATATAGATTTTGCAAACAAAAAGAATAGTGATAATAATGAATTATGTCCAGTGCTCTCACTAACTGGTGCCCCATACTACAAGAAAACAACAAAAACACAGAACAGTAGATTTTTAACACAACAATCAATCATTTTTGTACTTTCGTTAAAGGAAATTAATTCGTTAATTGGTAGTTAACCGGCATGGGAGACACTAAGACATACGGTAATCATGTTGGGGAAAGGCGTCCGGACACAGAGTAGGCATCCATGACCGTCAGCCTGCATAACTCCGGTACTAAAGTGACGCACACACCCAGAATACTGTCACTCCCGAAAATGGAGTGTGGGGTGACTAAAATGACTGCACACGGCATAAAAGAGTGAACGTGGGTGTTGCGGCCAACGGATGCGATGGATTGCAAAGTTCCGTCTCCTGTCTCTTCAAAATGTATTCTCCCGCTTTCCTAGTTTCCTTCTCCAACTCTCCAGACTTCCTTCCACTATTCTCCAGAATCCCTTCTCTCACCCTCTAAGGATGTCTGCCTGGATATTCGCCAAAGGGAGATGCCTTTTGTGCACCCTAGATCAGAGATAAAGGAAAGAAAGAGAGAGTGAAACACTGACAACAGACAGACACAAATGAATGAAGAGAGGAAATGGATGTCCTGCCGCAGGAGGACAAAGAAAGCAATTGCATTAGCTTCGGATTCCGGAACTCAGCATTGGCTGATGTACTCCTCAGGTGTGTGTGTGTGTGTGTGTGTGTGTGTGTGTGTGTGTGTGTGTGTGTGTGTGAGAGAGTGAGAGGATGGGGGGTGGAGGGAGGGGAGGCCTGTGGAGTGGGGAATGAGAAGGAAGGTGGTTGTGGACAGGAATAGTAGTGGTGTGTGTGTGTGTGTGTGTGTGTGTGTGTGTGTGTGTGTGCGTGCATGTACGAATATGCGTGGACGTACGACCACCCGCACCACACATGCGTGCGTGAATGTAAGTAATTGCTGCGCTACACTGACGGTATTCTAGTACACGTGACTGCGTGCGCGTGCAGGCGCACTCGCTGAGGAACCGGCGAACGTTTTGACTCAGCACATGGGGAGACTGGAGTCATTTTGTCCTTTACTTTCCCACTACCCCTGCCAAAACCTGCCCGGGCGGACAAACGCGGTGACATATAACGTACCCCCAAGACTTCAAAACACCACACTTTTCAGTCAGAAGGCGTTATCATCATCTGCACCTCCAGTATCAGCCCAGCTTTTAAAACGGGTGAGCTTTTCGACTATCGTCCTCCCGGCTCAGCCTGTGGGAAGATAAATCTGGCTTTGACGTGAATAGAAGCCGGAGAGAGAGAGAGAGAGAGAGAGAGGGAGCTGTAGTGTGGGGTCTTAATGGTGGGGGTCATGACTGAGTCAGTGTTGTTACTCAGATGGGAATTACCGCGGAGATAATGTCCATTACGACCCTCCCACTACAAACGCCCTCCTCCCCCACCCCACCCTACACACACACCCTTCCATACTACAACGCCTTAGACTCTGTGTGTGTGTGTGTGTGTGTGTGTGTGTGTGTGTGTGTGTCTGTCTGTCTGTATGTATGTATGTATGTGTCTGTGTCTGTCTGCCTGTGTGTGTGTGTGTGTGTGTGTGTCTGTGTGTGTGTGTGTGTGTGTGCAAATGTGCTGTGTGTCTTTCTGTCTCTGTTAATCTGTTTGTCAGTGTCTGTCTGTCACCCCCCCCCCCCCTTCCCCTTTGTCTGTCTGTCTTTCTCCTGCTCTCATTCTCTCCCTCACTGCCTGTCTCCTTCCATCTCTCTCCCCCACTGTCTGTCTGTCTGTCTGTCTGTCTGTCTGTCTGTCTGTCTCAGTGTGTCTGTTTCTCTCTCAACCCGTCCGTGTCAGCTATTTTGTTGATGGCAGTTTATTTCAGCAGAGTATTTTACACAAACGAGAGAAAAAAACAGTGTATGTAAAAAAATAACCCCCCCCCCCCCCCCCAACAACAACAAAACAAAACAAAACAAAAAAAAACCGCCCAATACCTGGCAAAATGAACAAAGGTGTTGGTAAAATTGTCTCGTAATCATATGCAGCACTGGTTTAAGACTTTCTCGGAAATGATTCGACGAAAGATAATGGTTAACATTAATTCATTTCGCACCGTAAAGGTTGATATATTATGATAGTAACGATAGTTTGTTGTTGTTGTTTTTAAAGTTAGCTGTATCTTAGCCTTCTAAGGCTTTAAGGACAGTGAATCCATAATCGTTGTGTTACTCTCTTTGCTCGGGAAAGGAAAGCGAGACCCAATCTTCTTGTATATTCTTCCCACGCCACTTTTAATAACCTATTCTCCGACTGAAGTCAGATACCACGGACGACGGGCGCAATCGCCGAGTGGTTAAAGCGTTGGACTTTCAATCTGAGGGTCCCAGGTTTGAATTTCGGTAACGACGCCTAGTGGGTAAAGGGTGGAGATTTTTCCGATCTCCCAGGTCAACATATGTGCAGACCCGCTAGTGCCTGAACCCCCTTCGTGTGTATACGCAAGCAGAAGATCAAATACGCACGTTAAAGATCCTGCAATCCATGTCAGCGTTCGGTGGGTTATGGAAACAAGAACATACCCAGCATGCACACCCCCGAAAACGGAGTATGGCTGCCTACATGGCGGGGTAAAAACGGTCATACACGTAAAAGCAAACTCGTGTATATACGAGTGAACGTGGGAGTTGCAGCCCACGAACAAAGAAGAAGAAGATACCACGGACCGTGATCGCTGACTGGTGAACGCCACGGACTTTGAACATAATGTATTACAGGTATGAATTATTAATAGTTCCGTTCATAAGTCCACGGGCAAACACTAGATCAGAAGTCCAACACCAACCGTTGGACGACGGGAAAATATGACAGATATAACCTGTGACGTTAAGTCATGATCGATCATCTAACCGGCAGTTTCAATGATTATGTGTCTTTTGGTCCAAGCAGTTTGAAAGTAAGCCAACAATTTAAAAGGAAAAAAAAAGAAAGGAAGAAAGAAAGAAAAAAGTGCACTAATAATACTCGATGCATATGTTAATATGATGCATGGTATATTTTCCACACACCCGAAAATACGTCTTCGTCAGCCCCATGTAGTTGCACCATAATGGCTGAGTGCTCTCTCTGTCTATGTCTCTCTCTATCTGCCTGTCTCTCTGTGGCCCTTCCCTCTTTAGCCCCTCTCTTCATCTTTGTTTGTGTTTCCTGTTTGCTAATCTTCAGATCTGAAATAAACACTCTCGCTCTCACAGCCAGAAGTTAATAAGTTTGCCGCACGCATATCGTTTCTCATGCACCTCCCGTTTCAACATCCTCATATCGGCGGCTACAAGTTGTGATAGGCTGGTTGTTCAAAGGCCTTTAATCCACTCCCAAAGTGATGTTTATTGTATTTCCAGCACCGCTGATGAAAGAAGTTTGTCGACATGCCGGCAACATGATCGCCCAGTGGGGAGTCTTTGAAGTCAGCGCAGGCGCTGTCCTCATCTGTCGCGAGAGCCGACTGATGTTTGTATGATCTGTGTCACATGGAATGATCATGTGCACAGTGACGTGCGCGTGAGGTCTGGTCCCCCGTCTTTCTCCCTCACCCCTCTACTCCTCCCCTGGCTCCTGTCCACACGTATCCACCCACACACACACACACACACACACACACGACTCTTTCTCTGTGTGTGTGTGTGTGTGTGTGTGTGTGTGTGAGCTAGTGTTGATGTGAGTATTACTCTGTGTGTGTGTGTGTGTGTGTGTGTGTGTGTGTGTCTGTGTGTGTGTGTGTGTGTGTGTCTGTGTGTCTGTGTGTGTGTTTGCACACAAGAGAGAATGATGATGAATGTTTGTCATTGTGTTGGTTGTTGTGTTTTGTTGTGTAGCGTTTTGAAATGATGCTCATAATGAATACAGCTATGCTTTGTCTCTCTGTCTCTGTCTCTCTCTTTGTCTGTCTGTCTGTCTGTCTGTCTGTCTGTCTGTCTCTCTCTCTGTCTGTCTCGTAAGTTCTGCGATGCTCAAATGCCCTTAGCTTTAGATCACCAACTAGTGTCTGCCATAAATGTCGAAACTGTCAGAAACTTGTGATTTTATTTGTGATAAGCGTTTTGAAATATGAAATATGAGAAATCGCAATGTTTCAAAGACTGCTGATACATGTAGACAACCCTTCACATGTAGCAATGCCCTTCCGTGGAATAAACTATTCACATAAACTATTCACAATCACATGATCTCAAAATCATTCTCTGCCACCCCTCCCACCACCCACCCCCATCCCATCTATATCCTCAAGACAAAATGTATATCTGTTATTGTGTCAAAATAATATGTTCTGCTGTGAAACTGTCACAAAATAAGTAAAGATACAACTGCCATTTTGCAGTATACTGAACTGCCTCACCCCGCCCCCATCTCTCTCTCTGTCTATCTTCATCTCTCGTATTTTTCCTTAATAGATGTTTACTGTTAGTAAATGAATGGACGAAAGATACAAAACAAAAACCAATATACCAGCCGCCGTGGCGAAGTGGTTAGCGTCGCGGACTGACGGCTGGGAGGACGCGGGTTCGAATCCCAGCGGAGGTGGGTTTTTCGGCCCGTGGCCGGCTCCTACCCAGAGTTGAGTGTGCTGTGGGCTTAAATGGGGAGACTGGGACCACACAGTCGAGTGTCATCCACTTCAAGGATGCGTCTTTGGGTGTGTTGCTCTAATTACCTGACCAACACTGCAAGTGTATGTATTTCTCGGGCCTGGTTAACGCCGGGATATCATTATGACAGGAAGCGTAGAGTACAGCCTTGTCACGCAGTCCCAAACCAAAATGGACCTCCATAGCAACATCGTCATCATCATCGTCATCCTCCTTCTCCTTCATCGTCATCAATATAAACAAAATAGTCTCAAAGTCTGTGGCCTTTCATGCCCTGCTCTCATGGTGACCTCAGTTTCGATGCCCCTCCACTTCCGTGCTTGGGGTGAGTCCTGTCAGTGTCGTCAGTGTCGGCAGGATCATGGGGGGGCTGTTGTTTGAGGGACGTGGTGGCGGTCTCCACTCTGGGAGAGACGCTCACTCAGTCTGGCTCTGCGACTAAGCCATTATTGTCGTTAGTAGGGGGCTTAGTAGGTGGTGTCCTAAGTACGTTAAATCAGAACAGGCACCACTGAACACCACCGAAGTGACTCAGCAGCAGTGCAGGGTCTCCTCTGGTGTGTGGCCTCCGGGCGACCTAACATCGATGGTTCCCTGTGGACTGCCGACGCTGGAACTGCGACGGACGAACCCGGGTGTGGCCGTGTATGGGGGAATCTAAATGAGCGGCGTGGGAGAAATGCCACTGAAATGGTGCAGATGATGGGGCAGCACAAAAAAACACACAAAAAAAACACAATTGAATGGGATTAAACAAACAATACACATTCAAGAAACTATATATAAGGTTTCATCGGATTTCTTCGAACTAGTTAAGTGAAGCAAAAACCTGTTCAGTTAGGAACAGGATTCGTAACCAAATACAAACTTCAATCACAGAATTACAATCAAACTTCATTGCCAAATAAAACGTCAACAACATGATAAACCTTTCTTCTTTATTCTGGCTCAGTTTATCCTCATGCCCCTCATCGTGAGTCCCTCATACACAATCAAACCATAGACACTAGATATAGGTGTCTATGATCAAACCCAGGTTCGTCTGCCACGGTCACAGTGCTAGCAGTCCACAGGTTGCTGTTAATGTTGGATCGTCTTGAGGCCACCAAGACCACCAGAGGAGATAATTAATGTACTGTTCTACGTCGCTTCGGTGGTGTTCAGTAGTGCCTGTTCTGATTCAGCATATACAGTACACCACCTTCCATGCCCCCTACTGACGATTGTTCAGTCAAGGAGCGACCCCAGCTCCCTCTCCCCAGCTGCCATTACGTCCCTCCACGACAGTCCTTATGTATCCATCAAGACTTTGGCAGGTATTCACCAGCATAAGCATCTAACTGGATAAAAAAAAACAACTGATGTCATAATGAGAGCCGGGCACGAAAGACCACATAATTTGACCCTTTGTTTTCTCTGTATCTGATGATGAACGATGACTATGCTGCTGCTATGGAGCTCCATTTAGTTTCAGTTTCTCATTTTTTTCACACGACATTCGGACAAATCCATATATGCTACACCACATCTGCCGGGCAGATGTCTGACAGCAATATAACCCAACACGCTAGTCAGGCCTTGACTATAGAGTTTTGCCAGAGGACATAACTTTTGTTGCCATCGTTTCTTTTTCAGTGCTCCAAGCGCGTGATGCACACGGGACCTCGGTTTATCGCCTCATCCCAATGACTGGACGTTCAGTTTTATTTTCTAGTCAAACTTGAGAAAAAGAGCGAGAGCGGGAATCGATCCAAGACCCTCACGGACACTGTATTGGTCTTTACCATTCTGCCACCTTCCTCTATTCAGGCTTAGGACTACGTAACAAGGCTGTATGCTATGCTTCCTTCCATAATACACGACATTGTCAACCAGGCCCAAGAGATGCAAACACCTGCAGTTTTCGTCAGGATAAAGACTGACGCAGTAGATGACCATCTACAATGTGGTACCACTGACCCCATTACATTTTAAATTGAGTCCATAGCACACTTCAACCTGCAAAGGAACCATCCGAGGATCAACGGATCAACGGATCTCACTCTGATGGTGCTCAGACCTGTGTCCTCCCAGTTGTGAGTCCGCAATGCTTATCACTTCACCACAGCGGCTGTAAAGCTTCATGGTCAAATACGAACTTCAGTTAAATGATTAAGAGTTAACTTCACAATTCTTCTTCTTCTTCCTTAACTCAATACAGAGTCATATTGGCGCCTCAAAGAAGAACTGCTCGCATAAACACTGGCAAGTACAAGTTTTAGTCGCGAGAAGAACTGCTCGCATAAACACTGGCAAGTACAAGTTTTAGTCGCGAGAAGAACTGCTCGCATAAACACTGGCAAGTACAAGTTTTAGTCGCGGACTTATCGTTGCTCATGCACTCCTTCAGTTCTTGTTTGGATCATGTAAACTAGTGTCAGCTCCTGTGTCGCCTGGCATATAGGTTGACTGTTCCAAGCTCTTGAATCCGTCCCCCGGCGATGTTTATTGTATTGGCGGCAGTGTGATGAAAGAGGGTTGCGGACGGGCCAGTCACAGCGGGGAGTCTTTGAAGGGGGCAGCAGTGACATTATCATGTGTCATGAGAGCTGACGACTGTTTGTGTTGTCCGCCGGTGTCACAAGGGCTGATCACACTGACAGACGCACGAGAGCACAGACGCAGACGGAGACAGATACACACACAGATACACACAAACAGATGCACAGATACACACGTGTGTTTATGTGTTCAGTCTTTTTGTCTTCTCTCTTCCATCACGCCCCCCCCCCCCTCTCTCTCTCTCTCGCTCCCCCCCCCCCCCCCACACACACACACACACCCCGCCACCCCCCACCGAAAACACAAACTCGTACGAACGCTCTTGCATACATGTATATCTCTTTCACGTCTCTATTCTTCCTCTATTGCTGCAGGAAAAAAAAATCTTTTGATGCTGGGTTTAATTGCAGAGTTCCTTTACAAGAATGTTATGGCTCTGTGACAGACATCTCCCTCTCTCTCTGTGTCTCTCTCTCTTCAATTTTGTCATCTTGTTTTAGCAGAGATTTATTATTCAGTGGTGCAATAAAAAAAAAAATCTTATAAAAAAAAAGAAGAAGAAAAAGCAAAAGTTCAATAAATGCAAATGATCTGCAATTTTTCAAGAGTTCGTGAACTGGGCAAATCAATATATATATATATATATATATATATATATATATATATATAAATATATATATATATATATATATATATATATATATATATATATGACTAACAGAGCTAGCACTAGCTGTTGGTTTTTTTGTTGTTTTGTTTTATTCTTTTCACGACTGACGGAGAACAAGCTACCTGGCTTTCTAATTTGCACACGTCAAATCGTTTATCGCGTTCCTCCCATTTCTAACGTCCCCATCTATGACATTAGCATGCAGCTGTTGCATCGCTTTGCATAGAGAATAAAAAGTACAAAGCCTGGGCTAATCCGGTTCCCGCCTGGTGTTTATTGTATTTCCAACACGCTGATGAAAGGAGTGTATCGACACGCCGGCCACACACACCTCGGTGGGGAGTCTTTGAAGTGAGTGCACACCGTTCTCATTCATCAGGACTTAACCAGTGATAGCGTTATCTGTGTCACATGCACTGATCGTATCACAAGGCGCGCAAAGCACGCGCCGCCGGCGGGGCCGCCCTGCTTGCAGGATCTACAGGTCTACGAATGTGCGCGTCAGTGGTGCTGATATTCGTGCACGCGCGCGCACACACAGACACAGAAACACACATGCACGCACGCATGTATGTACGCACACACAGACACATGCGCGCACGCACAAACACACACGCGCACGCACAAACACATATGCACGCGCACACACGCAGACACACACACACACACACACACACACACACACACACACACACACACACGAAGTCGCAGGAATTGGCGCATACACACACACACACACACACACACACACACACACACACACACACACACGAAGTCGCAGGAATTGGCGCATACACGCAGTCAAGCACGCGCATACACTCACAGTCACTTTTGCTTTTTTTTTCTTCCCATTCTCATCCTCTGCTATACTAGTTTCCTTTCTTCGCCCTCATCAAACACGGCACGCACACTCTCTCTCTCTCTCTCTCTCTCTCTCTCTCCATACGGTTCAACGATAACTGAAAAAAACAACAACAAAAGCTGAGACATTTCATTTTGTTCATGTGAGCTGTTTACGTCCACAACATGATTTTTCTGTCAAAGTACGACACGAGCTAAAAGTCCGTTTGATAGAGTAAAATTCGATTTTACAGAATTCATGAATTACAAAAAAGTCCTGTTAGGCGTATGAAAATGAAATAATCAGTTTGATAAAGTAAATTTCGATATTACACAATTCATGAATGAAAAATAAGTGTTTTACTGGAATTCTGCCAACACAGTCGCGAAAGTATAAGTTTTTGTATAGCCTTTTACTCCTTCAGAACAAGTTTTACAATCACATATTACCTAATACGGATCGTTCACTGCAAAGAAGAAATATTTCAAGCGCTGACTTCCATAGTCTCAGTTAAAGTCTGTATGTCACACACACACACACACACACACACACACACACACACACACACACACACACATATATATATATATATATATATATATATATATGTATGTATGTATACGTATCTTCTGCAGTTCAAACGTCTCCAGCATACGCCGGGGGGGGGGGGGGGGGGGGAATCCCTTTAATCCAGTCCCAAAGAGATGTTTATTGTAGTTCCGGCAGACTGATGAAAGGAAATTGTCGACAGGCTTGTCACCCGATCCCCCCCTCTGTGGGGAGTCTTTGAAGTCCGTGCAAGCGCTCTTCTCGTCTAGCTGCTTGTTGTCGGGGGGAGGGGGGGGGATTTGGAGTGGGGAGGGGGGAACTACTACTGTTCGTATTCTGTGTCTCACGTGTATTGTTCACACACACACACACAAGCACACCGTACGTTCAGACGTTTTACAGAATCTCACTGTGTGTGTGTGTGTGTGTGTGTGTGTGTGTGTGTGTGTTGTCTCTCTAGTATATATTTCTGCTTGAAGTAATTTTTTTTTTAAAGAAGAAGAAGGAAAAACAAAACGAAAGAAAACTGTTTTTCTGAACTTTCGTCGATGTGTCTTGTGTTTGTCTCAATGAACAAAAGGCACACGTTATGTGTTTGTGTTTCTCCTCTTAACCCATTTTCCCCGTTTCGCTGTTGTTTGTGTCTATTTACCAGTCTGTCTGTCGGTCTGTCCCCCCCAGGCCTCTCTCTCTCTCTCTCACACACACACACACACACACACACACACACACACACACACACATATATATATATATATTATCATGATCCAGCGGCAGTGTTGTGAGATAGATGTGTAGCCTTTTGAAGACAAAGAAATTGCTTCTTTTTCTACTTAAGCGATGGCGTAGCTATCGTCTCAACGATTGTTTTGCGTTCAATCGTCATGTTCATAGTTAAACATAACTGATATCCATCATGTGTTGTTCTCATTCCGAACTGATGGAAACGAATGATGAGCGCCCAATGACAGCCGTCAGTCGGCTCTACCTAGGTGGGTAGCCTGTTGTGCAAATGACCCCGAGTTTGTAAAGCGCTTAGAGCTTGATCTCCGACCGAGGATAGGTGCTATACAAGTATCCATATCATCATCATCATCATCATCATCATCATCATCATTCCCTTTCACAAGGGGACAATGTCTGCAGTTTGTTTCAGTTTCAAAGGGGTATCGAAGCGAGCGGACTGACCTATACATATGCCGCCATACCACATCTGTTGTTAAAAATTAAAAATAATGAAAGAGAGAAAGACAGAGAGAGAGAGAGAGAGAGAGAGACAGACAGACAGACAGAGACAGAGAGAGGATTTTTTTTTTTTTTTTTTTAAGGAGCAGACGTCTGACCTTCGCTTAAACCCAACAGGACTTGGTCTGCAGTGAATAATCAGGACTTGGTCTGCAGTGAATAATCAAACTGTCCATCTTGAGTCTCTCTCTTCTTGCCTGTCTGCCTGTCTGTCTTTCTGTACCAACTTAGTCTCTTCATTTCCTCGACAAGTAATAAGGGACACAAGTTACAAAACAAAATGGAGGCCTAGAGTGGTGTCCTAAGTACGTTAAAACAGAACAGGCACCACTGAACACCACCGAAGTGACTCAGCAGCAGTGCAGGGTCTCCTCTGGTGTGTGGCCTCCAGGCGACCTAACATCGATGATTCCCTGTGGACTGCCGACGCTGGAACTGCGACGGACGAACCCGGGTGTGGCCGTGTATGGGGGAATCTAAATGAGCGGCGTGGGAGTAATGCCACTGAAACGGCGCAGATGATGGGGCAGCAGAAAAAAAAAGAAAAAAAAAGGAGGCCTAGAGGGCTGTACAACACTATTCAATACAGTACATAACACAGTTACAATGCAGTACAGTACATTACAGTGAAACTGATACAATCAGAATGAAAAACGTCTGTCGACATTAAGTATATCTGTTTCAAAGATGGAAAAAAAACACCAAAACCCCACATCTCCTTGAAATAATGTCTCTGAAATTCAATATGGCAGCGATAAACAGTCGGAACACAAAAGAAAACAATTATAATGAAAGACAAAATAAAACAACCACTTTATCTTCGATTCAAATAGATTTTAGCTTAGAAAGTATTGTGAAGAAAGGGTACAACATGATTCTATTCGTAAAATATATGTTGGATTTATTTGACTGACCAAATATTCAAAGTTGAATGGATTGGCCAATGATCTGTCAGAATTTCTCCTCTCCCCTCTGTTCCCCCTCCCCCACCACCTTACCCACCATTCTTCTAAATTTTCTTCTTCTTCTTCGTGTTTTTCTTCTATTAGGCCAATTACTTAGGTGATAATAAATTTAATCTCATGTTAATATTGATATTAGCATTATTTTACTATATTATGTACTGTTTGTTTATTTGTTTTACTTCATTGCTTACTGTTTATGAATGTTATTTGATACAAGTCATAATATGGTTCATCAGCCGTCATGATAAAATTGAAGTGCAACGTTGTGAGCACAGTATAAGCTTTAAGCTTGTTGATGCTCTTTTGTCATTCATTGCATTGTAATCATGTGTATTGTTGAATAATTAAAGATTATTTAAACCAACAACCGAAAGAATAATGACATCTTAAATTCACATCTGTTATACTCGATCACAACTCCACCCCTCCTCACCCCCCCCCCCCCCCCCCCCCAACCCCCCGCCCCCCTCCCTCCCCAAACTACTCCTTCTCGGGTGCTATGACAGTTTGCTGCGAAAGTCGGTTTCCAGCAAAAACAAAATACGTGTCATCACAGCAACTACTTCCGTTGTCAGCAGTCGCTCAGCGTATGCTGCAAGGGGCAAATAATCCCTTGTAATCCCTCTCCCAAGTGATGTTGATTGTGTTTCCAGCCCATTGATGAAAGAAGTTGGTTGGTCTGTCGACAAGCTGGTCCTGACTCCCAATCCCCCGTTTGAGGGCAGGGGGGAAACCAACCAGTCTTTTGATGTGAGGAGCGGCTGTTGAGTACATTCTCATCTGTCAGAAGTTGTGTATAGAGCGGTGGTGGCTGCATGGCTGCTGTTTGTATGATCTGAGCCACAAGCACTGATCATGGAAGGGACACCACTCTTTTCTGTTCTGCCCGCCCCCTTCCCCCCTCCCCTTGCATTTACTCGTGTGTGTGTGTGTGTGTGTGCGCGCGCGCGCGCGCGCGCGTGTGTTTGGCATGATCTGTTTGTCTCCCTCTCACAGAAACGTGACACACACGTGCACTCAGCCGATGAGAGAGAGACAGAGACAGAGAGAGAATCAGAAAGCAAATTATCATCTATAACCAGTACTGACATCACGGCAATTACAACATATAAAGCATATTACATGTGAGTTTGATCGTTGGGTGAAAGCAACACACTCCGACGTTCTGCTAAGTAACAACGTCAAAGTTGTGTACACACACACACACACACACACACACACACACACACACACACACACACACGAACAACAGACACACACATATATCTATGTATGTGCAATTAAACACCACTCGTGCGAGCGCGCGAGTGCGCAAACGCCGCACACACATACACAGAGATACACACAGACACAGACACAGAGAGAGAGAGAGAGAGCACGCGAAGCGAACAAAAGCAGATCACCTCACCAACACAGCTTTGCGGCTGCAAATCATCCAGCCCTGTTCTGCCCTCAGTATAACAGCAAGACAAAAAACAAAACAAAACAAAAAAGGAACAAACAAACAAACAAACAAAAAAACCAAACCCCAAACCGAAATGAAATAAAGAGACACAAAGGAACAGGCGAAGAAGACAAATACCACAAAACGCCCAAAACACACAAACTTAACACACACTGCTTGCACATACGAGGATTCCATCATAGAGACAAACTGTGACGCATCATGGGGAAAAAAAAAAAGACGGGCACAATAGCCGAACGGTTAACTCTCTCCATACGAACGGCGAAAGAGACGACGTTAACAGCGTTTCACCCCAATTACCATCATCAAAATATTGCAAGCGGAAGGCTCTTATACTGAAGACGTGAATGTTGACAAAGAATACCACAATTCTGACGACGGAAGCTGAAGGTTGGGTCGGTCATTCAGACACCCACTGGACATCCAGGGGTCTGTGTACAGGAGAAGAGAGGACTGGCCGTACTGAGTGAGTTAAAGCGTTGGACTTTCAACCTGAGGGTCCCGGGTTCGAATCTCGGTAACGGAGCCTGGTGGGTAAAGGGTGGAGATTTTTCCGATCTCCCAGGTCAACATATTATGTGCAGACCTGCTAGCAGTGCCTGAACCCCCTTCGTGTGTATACGCAAGCAGAAGATCAAATACGCACGTTAAAGATCCTGTAAATCCATGTTAGGGTTCGGTGGGTTATGGGAACAAGAACATACCCAGCATACTCCCCCCCGAAAACGGAGTATGGCTGCCAAAATGGCGGAGTGAAAACGGTCATACACGTAAAAACTCATTCGTGCACATACGAGTGAACGTGGGAGTTGCAGCCCACGAACGCAGAAGAAGAAGAAGAACCCCCCAAAATTATAATAAAAACAAATGAAATTTTGAAAAATGACTCTCACCCAACATCAATGAGTTTATGCTGTGAGGGGCCTGAGGAGAAGAGGGTGACAGCGGTGGGTTTGTGAATGTCGGAGCTAGGGGGAAAAGTCAGTAGGGAGACGTTGAACATTTTACAACTGACGTCGAGCTGTTTCGTTCGAAAGCAGTGATAAAAGTGAAGAGAGGGAGAGACTGAGAGAGTGACTTACAGAAGAAGAAGAAAAAAAAAAAACACTTAGAAAACTAGAAGGAAATAGGAGAAGACAAGAGCGTATTTATAGTGCTAACCCACTTGGAGAAACTCGATCGAGAGAGAGAGAGACAGAGGGAGACAGAGAGAGACAGAGAGAGAGACTGAGAGAGAAAGAGAGAGACAAAAAGAAAGAAAGAAAGACCTAGAGAGACAGACAGACAGACAGATAGATAGATATGCAGCGTATATTTATCACTAACTCGCTTGGAGAGATCGATAGACAAACAGTTATATATATATATATATGTGTGTGTGTGTGTGTGTGTGTGTGTGTGTGTGTGTGTGTGTACATATAGACAACTGAAACAACAGCAACACACAAAAACAACAAAAAAAAATAATAATAATAACAAACCAACAGATGAAAAAAAGAAAAGCAAGCAAGAGCATTTAACTGGCTCTCTCACCTTCGCCACCGTTTCCACTGACAACTACAACCACTCACCACTACTGCTTACTACTACTGCTGCTGCTGCTGCTACTACTACTACTACTGCTACTGCTGCTGCTACTACTACTACTACTACTACTACTACTACTACTACTACTACTGACAACGTAGTGCTGTGGTTTTAGTGCAGTCATGAACAAAAGAAAGGAGAGCAGACTTGGAACACGGCCGGTGTGATGCGGATTGGAAAACAGCTCGCTAATTTTCCTTTTCTCTCCCCACCTTCCCTTCAACTACCACTTACTACTACTACTTCTACTGACTACGGCTACTACTACTACTTCTCCTACTACTACTGCTGCTACTGCTACTACTACTAGCTGTAGTGATGCACGTGGTTTTAGAGCAGACATGAAAACGGAAAGGGAGTGTAAACTGAAGAGCATGGCACTTGTATAGTAATTGGAAAACAGTTCGCAGGCGTTCCTTTCCTTCTGTAACTCTTTTAGCATTCAGTATAACACAGACTCGCTTTTTTTTTTTTTTACCTTCGTTTTTAAAACAACCACCACGCACTACTACTACTGCTACTGCTACTACTTATACCAGCCGTAGTGCTGTGGTTTTTATTGCAGGCTTGACTCGGCAAGAAAAGGAGCACAGAGAGAATGAGGGAGAGAGAGAGACAGACAGAGAGAGAGAGAGAACGTGGCCAGGTATTGTGATTGGAAAACAGTTCGAAAGCTTCCCGTTCCTTTCCTCGCCTTCTTACAGCTACCACTCACCACAACAAAAATAATACATTCAGCAGCTGTAATGCTGTTTTTTTTGTGTGTGTGTGTGTTTTGTTGTTGTTATTTTGTTGTTGTTATTTTGTGCAGGCTTGAGCAAGAAAAGCCCGACTTCATAACACGGCAGGTGGGGAAGGGGGGGGGGTGCGGTGGAGGGGAGGGGGGGGGGGGGGCTGGAAAATGTCAGTTTCGCTGGCGCGATTCCTTTTGCTTTCGTTCTCCCATCTTCGCGACCGACAAAACAACAACTTCCATTCACTGCTACCCAGATTCATACGTCTTTAACCACTACGTGTTTCCAGGCTCTTTGCAACTGCAACAACTACCGTGCTGTGGTTTTCAGAGTTGAGCAGGCTTGAGCAACTAAGAAGAAAAGGACAGGAAGAGAGCATGGCAGGTGTGTATGTGGTTTGGGGTGATTGGAAAACAGTTCTCAAGCCTTCCTTCCCTTCTATTCCCGGCCTAGCCTTCAATCCAGCCACTTCACCTAAAACTAAACTCAACCAGCCAGCCCAACAGTATTTTTCTACAACAGCACAACTACAAGCCACGCGGCCTAGCCTGGCCCACCCTGCGTCTGATTGCCTTGATGCTACAGCGCACTCCTTTCAGCCAGTGTTTCACGCTTGGCAGATCAAAGCCAGGGCTGCCGCTTTTATCTTTAAGTCTCCTCCCCCTTCCCCCCCCCCCCCACCGCCCCACTCCTCCTCCTCCTCCTCCACCCCCACCCGACACCCCACACCACTCTCCCCGACCCCTCTCCCACCTCCTCCTACTACTACTACTACTACTCCTGTCCACAACCACCTTCCTTCTCCTATTCCCCACTCCACAGGCCTCCCCTTCCTCCACTCCTCTCCCCCCCCCCCTCCTCACACACACACACGCACACACACACGCGCGCGCGCACACACACACACACACACACACACACACACACACACACACTCCCTTCAACCACTTTGTTCTCCGTTGAGCTGCCCCAACCGTCGGATCAGGCGGCTATAAAACTGTTGAAGGTGTGTTCGGCCACGGTGAGACATTATCAATATTGACGTTTCAAACCCTTCTCTCTCCTCTCTGCTCCTACTAACCAGTTGTATTAGTAGTAATAGTAGTTGTAGTAGTAGAAGTAGTGCTGGTGCAAGGCAGGACAGCTTTAGGTGATGAAAAACAGAAGAGACAAAGAAACCTAGCGAGTTAAAACTTGCTGGTACTTTTTCCCTTTTCAGTTTTTTTTTTTTCTATACAGGTACTACAAGGCCTGTGTCGATTGAGGTATGGATGGATGGTGGTGGCCAGTGTAGGGAAAAGGGATGGAAGGGGAGAATGGTGGAGCCCGGAGGATACATGCGCAAATTCTGGAACATGTTTTCACTGACTGTGTGTGTGTGTGTGTGCGCGTGTGTCTGTGCCTGTGTCTGTCTGTGAGTGTATGCGTGCGCACATGCGTGTGTAGGCGTCAGGGAAAGGGTAGAATGGTGTGTAGGGGTAGGGGTGGGGGTGGGACTTATGAACACAATAATCATAAGAAGGAGGAGGAGGAGGAACACTTATTTGGTGCTTTTTCTTGTGCATTGTGTGTGGAGATGGGGGGTGGAGTGGAGGGAGCTCAGTAAGGAAGAGGTTTAGGACCGGAGGGGGTCAGGTGGTGTATGTAGGTTGATGTAGAAGAGGGGTGGGGGTGACTATGGGTTACATCTTATGAAGCAAGTTTTACTGTCCAGAAAAAGAAGGGGCCATTTTGCGATGCGTGTGTGTGAGTGAATGTAAACATCTGCGTGCGTGCGTGTGTGTTCTTGTGTGTGTGTTGTGTGTGTGTGTGTGTGTGTGTGTGTGTGTGACCGTGTGTGTGTCCGTGTGTGTGTGAGAATGAGTGGCTGAGAAGGAAAGGGTTAACGTGGAAAAGAAAGGATAGTAGCTGGAGGGGGTGGGGGGTGAATGTGTGTGTGGCGGTGGCGGAGGTGGTGGTAGCAAGCGCCAAGCGGGAAGCGGGAGTGGTGGGAGGAGGGGGGGAAGATGGGGGGGGGCTGGGGAGTTGGTAGACGGGGAGAGGTAGGTGGTGTAGTGTGGTAGTATAGTCACTGGTGGGCCAGCAGCAGTAAGTATAGTAGGTAGATAGTACGAGTGAGTTGACAATCAAAGCAAGCCGGCAGCTCCCGACGGCCACCGTGGGGGCCCTTTGAAGTGCGGGCCGACAACGCCTACTTGATAAGAGGACACGCCGGGTCGCTTGTTGGCTGTCCCACTTTATTGTTCTCCTCCCACCCCCTCGCTCTTTTCTCCCCCCCCCCCCCCCTTTCCCCACAATGAATGGACTTTCGGAGGGGGATCTGATAGTTCTTGGCTTGTAGGCAGTCCCCTAGTAAAGGAGCAGAAGTAGAAAGAGTAAAGTAGTTGTACAACGCGGGGACAGTAGTGTAAGGAGTCTGTAACTGTCTCTGTCCCGCTGTCTAATAGGTGCAGGAGGAGAAGAAGAACATGATTGTAGAAGTTGCTGTTGCTGTTGTGCCATGAATGACGGATACAGAAGCAGAAGTATGTAGTCTGTAGAGGGACGCTCACTCAGTCTGGCTCCGCGACTAAGCCATTATTGTCGTTAGTAGGGGGCTTAGTAGGTGGTGTCCTAAGTACGTTGAATCAGAGCAGGCACCACTGAACACCACCGAAGTGACTCAGCAGCAGTGCAGGGTCTCCTCTGGTGTGTGGCCTCCTGACGACCTAATATCGATGGTTCCCTGCGGACTGCCGACGGTGGAACTGTGACGGACGAAACCGGGTGTGGCCGTGTATGGGGGAATCTAAAATGAGCGGCGTGGGAGTAATGCCACTGAAATGATGGGGCAGCCAAAAAAAAATGTATTCTGCTAAGTCTCCTGTCGTGCATAGGCAGCAGTAGAACAAGCAGTAGTTGTACTACTACTACATAATAATAATAATAAGAAGAAGAATTCATAACTTTTCTATGGCGCGATATCCAGTACTAATGCTGCTCAAAGCGGCTTACATGGTCGAGCTAGAATGTTATAAAACACAACATAAAAACATTACAACAGCTCAATCCAGTGCGTTCACACGGAAGAACAGTAAAGGGAGTACGCAAGTCTGTGACAGTCTCCTGCAAATATTGCAGCATCAGGGACAGCAAGGAGAGTGTGGAGTCCGTTGCCGTTTCCCCAATAATTATAGCAGTACTGAGCTAAAGTAGTGAATGCAGTAGCCGATTGTACTACTTAGGGACAGTAACGGGAGTATGGAGACTGTGACAGTCTCTTCAGTGCTGTCTGCTGGAGCAGAAATGGAATAAATAGCATCACTGACTACATGTTGTGAATGTACGTACACACACACACACACACACACACACACATATATATATATATATATATGTGTGTGTGTGTGTGTGTGTGTGTGTGTGTGTGTGTGTCCGTCTGTCTGTGTCTGTCTGTGTTTCTGTGTGCATGTATGAACTACTTGGACGACCTGAAGTAAATCGAGAAGCTGAAGTCGTACCCTCTACCATTGAATCTATACAGTATTTTACCTGAATAGATAGATAGATAGATAGACAGACAGATAGATAAAGCGATAGGGAGAGAGAGAGAGGACATTCTTTACCAGGCAGAATGCATGCTTTTTTTTAACGTCGAAATCTTTTCCACATTATGTTCAGGCGGCACTTGTCCAACAGTTTTATTTTCTTTTAAATTCCATCTCCCGATGTTAACTAAGTTGAACCGCTGTAAAAACAGTGACGGCCTTAGCAGTAGAACTGTAGGAGAGTTAATGAAGAGTGGTGGTGAAGCAGCAGCAGCAGCAATAATACTGGAATCAAGAGGACCAAAAAGAAATAGCGTTTAACAAGAGTACATCGGTCATCCATGTTTTTTCTATTCTTCTGCTGTAAGTTCATATATACGCGTCATATCGTGTGTGGTTTATTCTTTTCTTCTGCTGTAAGTTCATATATACGCGTCATATCGTGTGTGGCACTAAAGAGTTCATGGCCGAGGTCACGCACCGTGGCGGTATACAGCTCGGCTCAGGGCTCAACCTGTGACCAGTTTGACCTTAAGGTCGAATGTCAATTGGTCATTAATCTTCTGACTTTGAGTGGCCAAAGCGGCGGTGGTATTGTAGCCGCCAGTGGCAACAGCAGCAGAAGGAAGCAGCCCCAGTACCATGGATACCAGCGGCAGTGAAAGGTCATAATAGGCCTTTTTTTCCAAGTTGACGTTGCTGTCTGAGCAGGAGTAGTAGTAGCAGCAACAGCAGCGTGTAACAATAGTTGTAGCAGCTGTTAAAACAACTGCTGCTATACTGGCAGCTGTGGCTGTGTTAGAAGTAGTAGCAACAACGGCACGTTTAACAGCAGTTGTAGCTTCCCCTCCAGGCATTTTGTCATCATCAGTCGCTTTCACGTTTGCTTCCACAACTCAACCCACAACTCGTGAATATATCCATAACCCACTGAACTCTGATATGGATTTCGGGATCTTTAAAGTGCGTACTTGGCCTTCTGCATATGTATATATACACACGAATGGGGCAAAGGCACTTGCAGGTCTCCACACCTGTTGACCTGGGAGACCGGAAAAGACTTACCCCCCGACCCTGAACTCATCACTGGGAGAAAACTCCGGATTCTCAGATTAAACGTCCAACGCTGACCATTACGCTCGGCAATCGTAATAACAGAAGCGCACACGCGCAGGCGCATACGTGTGTGTGTGTGTGTGTGTGTGTGTGTGTGTGTCTGAGTGTCTGTGTGTGCGTGTATGTGCGTGAGAGAGAGCGAGAGCGAGAGTAATAGCAATTGCAGGACAGGTGCTATTGTATTTATAACGGCAGCTGCGGTCCCTTTATGGTGATGGGTGATATATCATATTATCATCATTATTGTTATTATTACTCTTATCATCATCATCGTCATCAATAATGATATTATGATTGTTGTTGTTGTTGTAGCAGTAGTAATAGTGGAAGTAAAAGAACAGTAGTATCAGTACAAACAAAAACAGCAACAACAAAAACCCAACAATAACAACTGATATATATATATATATATATATATATATATATATATATATATATATATATATATATATATATATATATATATATATAGAGAGAGAGAGAGAGAGAGAGAGAGAAGTAGCAGTAGTCATAAAAGTAGTCGTAATGATAACATTGCTTAGTAGTAGGTACAACAACCGTAGCAGCAAGTAAGGCAGTACAACCTGGCAAGATATAAACATCAGTCGCTTTTGTGAACCACGAATTAGCATCTGTGTCGGAAAACAAGTCCCGTTGCAACCCGCACAGACAGACCCGCGAGAAAAAAATCGTGTTCCCCTCCCACCACCCCATTTTTTTCTTTCTTTTTTTATTTTAATAATTCATCTTGCACAACGTAAACCTGCATTCGGAATACGTGACCTTTAAACGTCAGCGGTAACGTTATATCATCCTACATGCTTTTTCTCAAAGCTGAATTCGGGTTCAGAAAATTAATGATTTAAGATGTCAGTCATCGCAACGTCTCATTAGTTTGGGATATGGCGACATTTATGTCCACTGATGTGAACCGATCGCTTTGGCTAGGTCGGTTCACCTGCACTGGCGAGACACGTGCAACCTGGTCTTTTGATCTTCGCTGAATGCGTCAATGGGAAAGGGGAGAGAGAGACAGAGAGACAGAGACAGACAGAAAGACAGACAAAGGAGGCACGGTGAGTGATTCGTTTTTCAGCATCTCTCCTTTGATCAATTACATGATGCATCAAGCGGGCTCACTAATCGAAACGTCTTTCTTTCTTTCATCTCTGAGCACCCATAGACCAGTGCCTTCCCCTTCATCCTCTCTGTCTCTCCCTGTCCGTTTGTCTGTATGTCTGTCTCATCTTTCGCTAAGTTCTCTGTGACACATCCCCCTCCCTCTCTGTCTCTTCCTGTCTGTCTGTCTGTATGTCTGTCTCATCTTTCGCTAAGTTCTCTGTGACACATCCCCCTCCTTCTCTGTCTCTTCCTGTCTGTCTGTCTGTATGTCTGTCTCATCTTTCGCTAAGTTCTCTATGACACATCCCCCTCCCTCTCTGTCTCTTCCTCTCTGTCTGTCTGTCTGTATGTCTGTCTCATCTTTCGCTATGTTCTTTGTGACACCCCCCCCCCCCTCCCTCTCTGTCTCTTCCTGTCTGTCTGTCTGTCTGTCTGTCTGTCTCATCTTTCGCTAAGTTCTCTGTGACACATCCCCCTCCTTCTCTGTCTCTTCCTGTCTGTCTGTCTGTCTGTCTGTCTCATCTTTCGCTAAGTTCTTTGTGACACATCCCCCTCCTTCTCTGTCTCTTCCTCTCTATCTGTCTGTATGTCTGTCTCATCTTTCGCTATGTTCTTTGTGACACCCCCCCCCCTCCCTCTCTGTCTCTTCCTGTCTGTCTGTCTGTCTGTATGTCTGTCTCATCTTTCGCTAAGTTCTCTATGACACATCCCCCTCCTTCTCTGTCTCTTCCTCTCTATCTGTCTGTATGTCTGTCTCATCTTTCGCTATGTTCTCTGTGACACATCCCCCTCCCTCTCTGTCTGTCTGTATGTCTGTCTGTATGTCTGTCTCATCTTTCGCTATGTTCTCTGTGACACATCCCCCTCCCTCTCTGTCTCTTCCTGTCTGTCTGTCTGTCTGTCTGTCTGTCTCATCTTTCGCTATGTTCTCTGTGACACATCCCCCTCCCTCTCTGTCTCTTCCTGTCTGTCTGTCTGTATGTCTGTCTCATCTTTCGCTATGTTCTCTGTGACACATCCCCCTCCCTCTCTGTCTGTCTGTATGTCTGTCTGTATGTCTGTCTCATCTTTCGCTATGTTCTCTGTGACACATCCCCCTCCCTCTCTGTCTGTCTGTATGTCTGTCTGTATGTCTGTCTCATCTTTCGCTATGTTCTCTGTGACACATCCCCCTCCCTCTCTGTCTGTCTGTCTGTCTGTCTGTATGTCTGTCTCATCTTTCGCTATGTTCTCTGTGACACATCCCCCTCCTTCTCTGTCTCTTCCTGTCTGTCCGTCTGTCTGTATGTCTGTCTCATCTTTCGCTAAGTTCTTTGTGACACATCCCCCTCCTTCTCTGTCTCTTCCTGTCTGTCTGTCTGTATGTCTGTCTGTATCATCTTTCGCTAAGTTCTTTGTGACACATCCTCCTCCCTCTCTGTCTCTTCCTCTCTGTCTGTCTGTATGTCTGTCTCATCTTTCGCTAAGTTTTTTGTGACACCCCCCCCCCCCCCTCCCTCTCTGTCTCTTCCTCTCTGTCTGTCTGTATATCTGTCTCATCTTTCGCTATGTTCTCTGTGACACATCCCCCTCCCTCTCTGTCTCTTCCTGTCTGTCTGTCTGTCTGTCTGTCTGTCTGTCTGTCTGTCTCATCTTTCGCTAAGTTCTCTGTGACACATCCCCCTCCTTCTCTGTCTCTTCCTGTCTGTCTGTCTGTCTGTATGTCTGTATCATCTTTCGCTATGTTCTTTGTGACACATCCCCCTCCTTCTCTGTCTCTTCCTGTCTGTCTGTCTGTCTGTCTGTCTCATCTTTCGCTAAGTTCTCTGTGACACATCCTATGTGGGAGTGAAGCAAAACAAAAAAAACCCCAACAGAGTGACATGCATGCAGGAGGGAAGTGGGGGTGAGGGGGCAAGCATTTAGAGAGAGAGAGGGAGGGGGAGGACGTAAGGGGTGTTGGAGGAGGGGGAAGGCGTGGGGCCGGGAGGGGGGGGACGGGGGGGGGGGGGTAGTACAGGGTGAATAAGGGGTGAGATGGAGGGAGTATGAAAATGTCATACGCTTGTTCAGACAAGCGTAACATCGCACGTCTTTGTTAAGAGAATAACGAAAACAAGAGAGAGAGAGAGAGGGTGGGGGCGAGGGGTGGGTTGGACGGCGTATAAATTGGTAATGATGTTGTTTCATCTCGTGGTGTGTGTAGTGTACGCGCGCGCGCGCGCGCGCGCGTGTGTGTGTGTGTGTGTGTCTGTCTGTGTGTTGATAGCTCAGGAAAAAAGCTCCCCCCTCCCTCTCCTCCCCCTCCCTCCCCCCCCCTCTCTCTCTCTCTCTCTCTCTCTCTCTCTCGTGCACTCGTCATAGTGAGAGATTTAATATTTACAGAACTTTCTGTACTGTATCTGATGTGAGAACCTGTTCCCTTTTAAATCTGCGTCGACACTTTAGTACGAAACTTGTCGATCGTTTCGTTTAAAATGCCTTTAAAAGACTGAACTAAGTTTATCTACTGATGTAATGTGTATACCTGTTCTTTATCATACTGTCTATCTATCTATCTATCTATCTATCTATCTATCTATCTATCTATCTATCTATCTATCTATCTATCTATCTGTGTGTCTATCTATCTATCTATCTCTCTCTACACACACACACACACACACACACACACACACACACACACACACACACACACACACACACACATATATATATATATATATTATAGTTAGATAGATAGACAGATGTGGCCAAGCGCTCAGTTGGCTTGAAAAATTGTTCACACACGAGCTGTATAGCATACGCTTTTTTCGCAACTAACCTGCCGGTCTTCAACGGTTCGTGCAGAATGTGGCGCCATTGGAACTGTAATTGCTAAGCCCCTTTTAAACAACTGCTCCTAAACATCTATTAAATCAAGTCTCTGTATCGTTCACTGCAATATTATATTTGTTGTGTTTACACATACACCTTAGTCAGTTAGAAGCGTATTTGATTTCACATATAATGCTACAGTTTACAGTTCTGTATGTGACTGTTGTTGGAAACCAAAACCACACCATTATAGTGTTTGGATGAGAATAGTTCAGGTATTTAGAAATTACAAAGCCGATTTTCATTGTCGACACTTTACGACATTCACTGCACAACTAGCATCACTGGACGACTTTGACTGAGGTGAAATCCCTACTTAATTAAATATCTCTTTTGTCGGATCAGTAAACGACAAGTATTATATACTGGCAGAATCGTCGCAATTCCGTGTTTAAATCTATTCCATTTGTGTTTGCGTACGTTAAATTGATTTAACGCAGTTTGTAATTTTCAGTGACTAACGTGTTAAAAACTACCTTTTCAGGTGACTTAAATTAAGATTATAAATTCATCTTAAATAATCAACACTTCATTTTATACTCATTACAAAGTAGGTGTTGAACTGTTTCTTTTGCGACCAATCCGACGTAAATCGGTTCAGGAATCATTTAGAAATCTATCACTGAACACCTCGTAACAAACACAATTTTTATCAAATTTGGCCCGATTTGAGCCGATTTGCTTCGCAGCACACGCGAGCGTCTTTGCAGTTCGCATAACTTGCATAATTAGATGGGGTGGGTGATCACTGGTCACTTTCACCTGAGCCATTTTGCGGTGATAGCCAGCCAGCTGACCACTGACTGTGTGTCACACACAGTGTGTGTTGCCACAACGAACAGTGTCTCACTACATATCACTAAGTATCCATTGTGCTAGGATGTTTATTGTGCTATTTGACCAATGATTGCCTTCAAACTTATGTGTATTATCATGATGTGTTAGACTGTATGTTTCTGATTTAGGCTGTTGCTTCCTCAGTCACAGAATGATGTTGGTGCATTAAAGGATTTCTGTTTGACTTGAGGTGCTATCTGCTGTTCCTAAATTAATATGCTGTAGGTAGATTTGATTCTTTTTGAACGTCACTATCGATGGCGTCTTTGTCCACTGACAGTTTATTCCTCTGTTCCAGAATGTTCTAGTGAATGACATGTTCTTTCTCATTTGCTGTCACTGATGAAGGTTAGGTTACTTATCCAGCTTCAGTGGAAGAGATTTAAATGTTGAGCACAAGCTTAGCTATGTTGATATTTGGCTTTGATACAACGGATTAATTGTGTAAGTTAATTCAGCACTTAATGGTTAAGCCATGATAGTTTTCAAATCATTGTATTGAGCACTGATTACTGTCTGGTCCTTCAGTCTGCCAGTATTTTATCAAAGCCACTTATTCTATTGTTTATTATTCATGTATTATTTCACATGCTGATATCAGTTCTGCTGCTACAGTGTGCTTAGTCAGGACTCTTTATTGTGTGTAGTATTCTGATGGGGTCATTGCAAGATAGTGTTGAATTAGTATCAGTTATTGGTTAAAACCATCTGATATGTATCACAGTCTGTTAATTGTAATTTAGCAATTATACTGTCTCCTGTACGGTTTACTGCAGTATAGTGCTACATAATAACTGATTCATTTGAGTCACTTTGACACAGTATGATCTTTACTTAAATCTACTCTGTCAGTGTACTTTCACTAAATCAGCTTAGCTTTAACCACTTTATCTACACTGTTTAAATGTATTAGAAATTACATTTGATGTCAGTATTTGGTCTTCACACATATGCATTATCTTATGTTATGTTTTTGCTTATGCAAAGCTGAGTGGTAGTCTTTCCATGTAATATGTATACATGTGCTTTCTGTCCACTTGCATTCCTGACATGTTCTTGTTTATGTCTATTCAGGCATTGTCTTCTCTTTATTCTCTTCTTTTCTTATAACTATTGTAAAACAGAACAATAGAAAACCTTTTTTGTGACTGGTCGTCTATATGTCCAGGGGCCAGTGCGTGGATCTTTCCTATCCTTTAATTCAGTAAATCAGTAATTCTTTTGTACCGTCCCCTTCTATAATAATGCCACTCGGGTACACGACTATTATATATATCGGGTGTCCCCAAAAAAGTGAACCACTTTTTGACAAGTATTTTCTCAGTGATAGGGAAACCGAATTCATTGAAAATTTTCATACAGTAACGTCAGGATATCATCAACAAGTCTGCAAAATATCTAAAATATCAAATTGTGCGAGTATTGTCTAATTCAAAACAGTATGTCAAAAAATTCAATGTCAGAGGAAAACTCACTTATTTCAGTTTATGCTCAATGTGGCCTCCATCTTTCTCTACGACTAAACGAAGCCGTTTCTTCCAAGCAGAAATGCTTTTACGTATTTCTTCCACTGATATCTCCTCCCATGACATAATTATCCTGTCTTTTAACGCCTGCTCGGTCAATTTGTCTCTCACTCCTGGGTAAACTTTCTCCTTCAAGAGTCCCATATGGCATAATCCATTGGGTTACAGTCAGGACTTCGTGGAGGCCATTCATCCTTCTTGATGAATTCTGGTGTAGCCTCTTCCAGATGGGCCTGGGTTACCCAACTTGTGTGTGAAGGAGCCCCATCTTGATGAAATACGTAATTGTTTCTAGGATAAAGACGCCAACAATCTGGGAGAAGATTGTCATCCAATAACTGAATGTAGCTTTCACTATTAACCTTGGCTCTTTCAGTGTCAGTAAAATGAATGATTGTTTTTCCTTGCCAGGATACTCCATCTGAAACCATTATCTTTTTTGAAAATCTAGAAGTCTCATGAAAGAGGCGAGATGGCTGAATTTCTCGTTTCCGTTTCCCACAAACGCGATCGTTTTGGCGATTTTTAGCTATCTCCAATGTAAAGTCTTTCTCGTCTGAGAAAATGATCCTTTTCACGTTAGTGGCCGAGTAGCAGTCATTCAAGTTACAGCAGCGAGTTTTTCTTTTCCCTCTAGCAGTTTGGTCCCTCCTTGAAAACTGTATCCTCTTGAAGGGCTTCAGCTCCAGTTCTTTCGCCATTCTTTGCACAGAAGACTTGCTCACTTGTAAATTGCTTGCAGCTTCTCTAAGAGATTTGTGGGTCCCTGGGTTCTCCTCCTGGGATTGAATCGGTTCCTCAACATGGTCCTTGTTCGGACATGCTGTCCTGGGTCTCCCATTGCCAATTTTACGTGCTACTGACCCTGTCGTGCGTATTTTAGCGGTAAGTCTATTTACAGACATGACTCCACCCCTTGCCTGGAAATTCCTTTACGATCCTTCTTCCACCCCAGCCTTTCTCTTTGAAAGGCATGGTTGATCCTTCCAAACTGAAACTTTGGACAGAACTGATTTTGGATATAGACGACAATTAAAAAAAAATTAATAGACTTGACACCTAGACAGACTATTTTTAGACTGACACTGATTGACAGATGCCAACACCTGGCATAAACATGATGAAGGTCCCATTGCACAGCTCTGGTATTGGATTTTTTGACATGCTGTTTTGAATTTGACAATACTCGCATAATTTGCGTCCGAACTTTTAGATATTTTGCAAACTTGTTGATGATACCCTAAGGTTACTGTGTGAAAATTTTCAATGAATTCGGTTTCTCTATCATAGAGAAAATACTTCTCAAAAAACGGTTAACTTTTTTGGGGACACCGGATATATGTAATTCAAAGACAAGGGTACATTGGCAGTTCAAAAGAGTATGATGAAACATGGCATAAAGGGATACATGTATGACAAATTCCAGAGTTCGTGAAGGAATATGATCTACAGAGGAAAAGATGGACATTTCTGTGCTCTGTGACTGAGGCATAACATAAATTTCCATGGAGAACTCTGTTGTTTGTGACTGAGTCGGCATAACATACACAGGTGTGTAAACAATTCTGGAGTTCGCGATGAAGCGAAACACATATTTTCATGGACAGTTCTAGAGTTTGTGATTAAATATAAAAACATTTGAAGGTGCATGGACAGTTTTGAAGAAGCATAACATACAGACGTAGAGATAGACAATGCTAGAGTTAGTGGTGAAACATAAAAACAAAGGTACCAAATGGAGAGTTCTAGAGTTCGTGATGCAATACAAGGACACACAGACAGTTCAAGAGTTCATGACGAAGCAAGACATAAAGAGGGAACATGGGACAATTGAAGAAGCCTTATATGCAGAGATATCCGGGCTAGAAATTAGAGCTCACGGTGAAACATAACTAACATGGATACACGGACAATTCTACACTTCTACTGAAGAGTATTCACTCTCACAATATAGCTTCTTTCTGAATCGATTTTTACGAAACCTGGCACGCAACAACAAAATATGTTACATGTTTTGCTTTTAAATGGGACAGTAGCAAACTAAATCACCATCAACCAGAAACCCATCAGGAGAAGAAAAAAAATCTCCTGGAAATAGAATCAAAGCGAGGATGGTTTCAATGTGCCTTGCACCGCTGGTGTCTATATATTTGGAGCGATGATGGTTCCATTCGCCTGCACCAGTGGCCTGCACCGGTGGGGAGGTCTGTGAGCCTTGAACTGGGCTGAACCGTCCTGCTCACATAACCGTGTTAGTGCTGCTGGCGGATCGGGCCCAGACAGCTGTGGACGGGTCACTGGTTTGCCCACTGGGAGAGATGTGTCCCTGGTATGGACAGAAATCCATGTGTGCGTGGCAGCAGTTTTGTTATAAGTCTTTGAAGGGTGTTTGGGGGGGGGGGGGGGGGGGGCAGTGGGGGGTTTGGTTTTGTTTTGTTTTTTGTTTTTTTGTTTTGTTTTTCTACTTTTTTTTTTTTTTTTTTTTTTTCAGTGGCAGCTGTTGTTGTCGTAGTTCTCGATGTTGTTCGCGTTGTGCAGATCGTAGTATATATGAAAATTTTTAGGGTTCGCCTGACTTATACACTCTAACAATCAAAACACAAGGTCACCACTTGCCTTCCTTGTGAGAGGATTGTGTGCATGGCCGTTTTATCATTACTTCTTCAGGTGGACAGCCACACTAAATCTTCGGAGTTTTTCTCCGTTTAATAAGGATGAAGACTGTTCTGACAGGAGCTTATGATGGCGAAAACGTTCCTCACTGCATTACACAGCAACGGTTTGTAGAATACATCGGAGTTCACTTCATGCCGATTGCCGAAGTTGTGATGAACGACCTGTTGGCTTCCGGTCCTTCGATCACGTTGTTCAGTGCATGTGTCCTGAACTTCAGTTAGCTATGTAACGTCTTAAATAAACAACTACTCCACTAAACATTTGCCTGGAGTATGTGTTGAAGACATCATGTTTGGTCACTGAGGTAGACTTCATAATACTTTTTTTCTATGTCAGTCCTTCCTATGGTTGGCTAAGACTGACTGTGAACGTGCATCACACTGGACTACAAACAGACATACATACAAATCGATTCCTGTACACGTCTCTTCATGAACGGGGCGTGTAAAGAAAGGAAAGATTTCACAGAACTGGAAACACTGGATGCGTCCTTTGTACATTGTGCGCACTATATTCTTTGTGTCATGAATTTGTGTTCACAGACGTTGAACCCCTCGAATTCAAACCTTGGCACATACTGTATAAACAAACGATCATGATCATATAGCCCTTATATTTAACCCTTTTTGTATACTTTCCTTAAAACATGAATTAAAACAATGACAACAAGAACAACAACAACGAAAAACAAAATTGTAGACCATGTAATTGTATCACCTCGTTTCGTGCATCCTCCTCGCTAGCAAAACGTCGACATGTGACACCGAAGACTTGTAACACCACTGAGATGGTTTATGGATTTTTGAAACCCAGAGCAGTTCAAGTTTAAACAAAATATGCCATCCCTAGATCTGAAACCAACAACAAGACTGCCTCTTAAGTATGAATGGGTGACTAAGTAAATAGCCTTGCATTTTTCAAAGGTTTTGAAGGCAACGCTTTCTCATCACAGGCACGCACCACACGAGGAGAACTCTGCCATACCTTTATTGCAGGCAAAGTCCTTTTGTGAGGAAAGTCTTTGATCTGACAAGCTGAACTGATGCGCCAATTAATAACGACAGTGCGTGAATAAATGATAAGCTCTTTATTATTTTTCCACCTGGATATCATCGCGTTTCTAGGTCGCATGCTGTTCAGAGGAATGGAAACGACGAGTTGGAGTGGTAACCCCCCCCCCCCCCCCCGTCTCCCCCACTGCACTCCCCACCCCCACCTTTTTGTTTCTTTTCTTTCTTTCTTTTTGTTTTGTGACGAAAAATAAAATTAATAAAATGCTTTATTACATCGCACGTATCCATGATGGAGCTTATGATACTCTCCCGATATAATACACTTGATCTGTCTATATGACTGTCGAAAGGTGGGGGTGGGGGTGGGGTTAGGGTGGGTGTCTCTGCAGCAGCAGCAGCAGCAACTGGCGATAAGGACACCTGTGGTTGATGAGTACTGGCCCTCTGATGTATTATTCCCTTTCATCCACGTCTGCCTCGGACACTGACTTGTCTGGCTACCGCGTCAATTGTTACAGCTAACTACTGCGACCATGAAAGACTAGAGGGTCGTTTCTTTCTTTCTGTCTGTCGATATCTCCTGGTCCCCGCTTCTTCTTTTTTTTTCTTCTTTTTTTTTAACAGCTGGCCTGATCAAAGCGCTTTTAGAATCCTTTTGATGTGGTAACGAGAGAGCGAGAGACGTCCCCATCGCTTGATTGCTTTTTAGTGTCTGTTTAATTACAGCCGCGGGTGCTCCCGTACGGTCCCCCATCAGAGATTACTAATAGATTAAGCAGCTGAAGGGGAGATGGGTGTGTGTGTGTGGGGAGGGGGTGGTTGGGAAGGAAGGGGAGGACACGGGAGCTGGACAGTAGCCCAGGCCGTCAGCGTGACCGTCACTCGTGTAGCAGTAATTAATACCTGTCCTCCGTGCCCCCACCCCCACCGCCCACACCCCAGCCCCCGACCCCCTGGGGGGGTCCGAGAGGAAACGCCAGTAGTTGTCTTTGGTGTCTCCTGGCCCAGCGGGCAGTCTGCCCGATACTGATGCTCATCGGGGCTTTTTGAAATTCTCTTTGCTGCCTTATTTTCTTCGCAGTGGGCTCCTATCAGCTTTGGCAGTGGCTCGTCTTCATTAACTATGCTTCATTTGAGGCGTGGATGGGCTCGGCTGAGTGATCACAGTGATCGACTGTCGCGCTTTGTACTGAGTCGTGTGTGATCATTGCCTTGAAACAGAATGAGAAATGGATCGGCTCTTTGATGTATGGATGTGTTATGAATTCCACACGCGACTCTTCTCTCTCTCTCTCTCTCTCTCTCTCTCTCTCTCTCTCTCTCTCCGTGTAGCCAGCCATTACATCCCTTGTTATAAAACGAAGTGGGCGTTACAGGAAAAGAGCCAGTAGTCGCAAAGGCCGAACTTTATCAATGTTTGCTCTCATGTCACTGCTTGCAAGAGTCGTTTCACTCATCCCCCCCCCCCTTTTTTTTTAAAGAACGTTTCTGTGTTGGTCAGTGTGTCGTCTGTCTGTCGATCTGTCTGTCTGTCTGCATGCCAACTTGTCATAGACCATGATGCACACTCACATTTCGAGCCTATATTTTTACACGCTGACCAGTTCCGAGGTCCTTCGGACTTCCGAAAAAATCTGGACTGGGCCGATTGCTCCATTAAGGGATTAAATCCAATGAAATTTTCACAGCGATACAGCAGCCAGTGATTGCTTTGAGGAAGTGTTCATAGCCCCTGGGATATAATGATAGTCTCACACCTGAAAACCGGAGATGACAAATTAAATAATTATGCTGTTATTGCTGTTTGCTTTAATCAGATGTCGTTTCAAAGAACGCAGAACCAGGGGAGTGTTTCCCGTATGTTTGGTACTGGTTATTTTTCTTGTCTGCATAGTTCCAGCTGTAATTTACAGACATCCGTCTTTCCCTCTGATCTGAAATGGATCGTTTGTTTTGGGGGCAGGAGCGGAGCCGATCCTCTCATTTTCCTCTATTTTCAAATAGTTTCTTTCTTCCCTCCTCTAAAAGCAACTTTTCTATTGCTAGCTTCTGTCGCTCTGGCGATTGCCTTCTGTTTAAAGCCTACATCTGTTAACAGAGCTTGGACGTGGACGCTGTAATGTGCAGTGTTGTGGACAACGAAAAGCGGATGTAAATGGCCTATGCACTTTCCTTCTTTGAAAGCCTACATCGGCGAAGACTGTTCATTCGATCACTGTCGCGGGCAAATGTTAAATCATCATTCTCTCTCTCTCTCTCTCTCTCTCTCTCTCTCTGTGTGTGTGTGTGTGTGTGTGTGTGTGTGTGTGTGTGTGTGTGTGTGTGTGTGTGTGTGTGTGTGTGTGTTGCTTGCAACAGGGAGTAAGAAATCCTTTTTCGTTGAAGCTACCTTTCAAGGAGATACAGCTGGAGATTATGTGAAGCTGTATAATGTATTGTGTAAGCGAGAAGAAGGATGGTGCTGGGTGGGAGATCGGGTGCAGGTTGGAGCAACACCCCAGGACTTGTTGCAAAGCTGAATGCCTTCGGATATATCTGCGCTGATTTCTTGCAGCTCATCCTGTTGGAGGGTGCCGATCCACAGGCATCTGCTGACAGAAAATCACGAATGAGTGCCTTCAGAACTTTGGTCTTGGCTTTTAGGCACAAGAAATCAAACCAGTGACCTGTTTTGTAGTGGGTGGTGATACCTGCACTGGTCTGCGAGGAAGTTTCGCGCAGAATCAACGCGGACACCATGCAGGCTGAAAAAGTGTGTATGCTAGCACACATCCTTGCTTCACTCCACTGGTGACTGAGCAGGGATATGATACACAGCTAATGTCGGTGACTCTCGACCTCAGTCCGTGGATGGATATTTCTGATGATGCTGACTAGTTTGTTTGGACAACTCATCTTTCTCATCACTGCCCACGGGTCTCTTCCTGACAGTGTCGAAGGCTTTGGTCAGTTTTCCAAGAGATGTATACAGTCTGTGCTTTGTACCCTGGTCGCAAACACACATGCACGCACATAAAGCATGCACATGTCTACAGATAAAACTTGATAGATAAACAGATGGACGTAGATACAGACAGATGGAGAGACAGAGACTGAGAGAGACAGAGACATAGACAGGGAAAGGGGGTAGGGGAAGAGATAAATTAAGCACACACATTAATTCGATTTGTCTTTTTGTCTGAATTCCTTTTGTCTCTCCCTTATTTATCCTGTTACCTTTGTCTGCCTGATCATATCACAGAGCGGCTATCGTCGTTTCATCTTTTCCATTTCATTATCTTTACAGCCCTCCCAGCCAGTATATTCGAGATTGCAGAGGCGGGAAAAAAAAAACAACAACAGAATAACAACACAAAAAACACAAAAATACCCAAAACAAAAAACCCATTGATGTTTAAAGTGGAGTAATATTAGAAGCGTTCGTTTGAAATTCAGCTTTAATCTACGTGTGTGAATTTTTAAAATCCGCTTTTCATTTGCACCTGCCATTGCGCGAAGCCCCCGACCGGCTGAGCATTAAAACGTGATGTTTAAACGAGAAGGGGAGAACGTGGGTCCGGTATTGATGGTGGGGAGTGCTTTCTATTCATCATTAACGTCCTGTTATTTGACACCTCTGTTCTCGGTTTGCCCGTGCCTGACGTGTGCGTTGTCGCTGCCTGTCTCTCTCTGTCTGTCTGTGTGTGTGTGTGTGTCTGTTTGTCAGTCCCTCAGTCTGTCTGCCTGCTTTTCTGTCTGTCTGTTTGTCTCTCTCTCTCTCCCCCTCCTCTCTCTCTCTGTGTTGTCTGTCTTCTCTCCGTCTGTCTGTCTGTCTGTCTGTCTCTCTCTGTGTGACTATCTCAGTCTGTTGTCTGTCTGTTCTCTCCCTGTTTCCGCCCCTGTCAATATCCGTCTGTCTCTCTGACTATCTATCTCAGTATGTTGTCTGTCTTTTATCTCCCTTTTTCCGCCCCTGTCAATGTCTGTCTCTGTCTCTGTCTCTCTCTCTCTCTCTCTCTCTCTCTCTCTCTGACTATCTCTCTCAGTCTGTTGTCTGTCTGTTATCTCCCTGTTTCCGTTCCTGTCAATGTCTGCCTGTCTATCTCTCACTCTCTGTGACTATCTCTCTCAGTCTGTTGTCTGTCTGTTATCTCCCTGTTTCCGTTCCTGTCAATGTCTGTCTGTCTGTCTCTGGTTGAATGGTATTGGCTTTGCAATTGTCAGAATGAGGGAACATCACTTCATGATCTGTATGTCTCAAACTCTTTGTTTGTTTGCTGCGTTTGGTTCTCTCTCTCCCCCACTCTCTCTCTCTCTCTCTCTCTCTCTCTCTCCCCACCTCTCTGTCCCTCTCCCAATATCTCTCTCTCTCGTTCTTTATCTCTCTCCCCACCTCTCTCTTTCTCCTTTTCTCTCCTTCTCTCCATCTCCCCACCCCACCCCACGGCACCCCGTCCCTCTCTCTCTCAACCCCACCTCCTTTCTCCTCCTCTCTATTTCAGTTTCTCTCTCTCTCTCTCTCTCTCTCTCCACCCCCACTCTCTCTCAGCGCCTCCTCTCCCCACCGTCCCCCCCCCTCCTCCTCTCTCTCTCCCCACCTGTCTCTCAATGTGATTATTATAATAACTTGAAATGATTGTGAACTATTTGCGTGCAGAGAGATGATTGTTGTAGGGTCCCTACCCGTTCATGAGGTGCAATGGCCAACCCTAGCGTATGATCTGTGTCCGTCCGTGTCCGTGTCCGTGTAACCTTCTACCCACCCTCTGTGTCTCTCTGTCTCTGTCTCTCTCTCTCTCACTCTGTCTTCAATGGTTGTTGAAATGAAAACTCAGTTCAGATCAATCCATAGTCCGTGTCTCTCTTTGTTTCTGGATCTCTCTGTCTGCTTGTCTGTCAGTCTGCCTACCTGCCTGCGTCTCTCTCGATTCCACACACGCACGCACTGACACACACACACACACACACACACACACACACACACACACACACACACACACACACACACACACACACAGGAGAGACAACCTGTACGCCCCCTCTCTCCTCCCACCCTCACCCCACCTCCTCATTCTCTCTCTTCTCTCCCACACCCATACCCCCTGTAACCCTCACCCCCACCACCCCCAGCCATGTCTTCGCATTTTACTATCTAGCCATTCTAGGTATATCTATCGCTACATGTGTAGATCAATCTCATCCGTCCCGTCTTTCTCTCGTTCTATATCTCTCTTCCTATCTCACGCCCCCTCACTCTCCGCAGCATACACATCTCCCCACTCTCTCTCTCTCTCTCACTCCTCCTCCTCCTCTCTACTCTCCTCCTTCCTCCACCACTCCACCCTCTCCCCACCCACACGCCCCCTCTCCCTCCGCCCCCCCCCCCCCCCCCCCCCCCCCCCCCCCCTCCCCCCCTTCCGCCCCCGGACCATCTCCTCTTCAAAATTAAACAACTAGCCGGGCAAGCACAAAAGAAAAGCCCTGCACAGCTGACCAAAGAAGAAGCAATAGAGAAAAGACAGACAGCAGGCAGGCGGGCGATATGGAAGAAGAACAGAGAGAGAGAGAGAGAGAAAAAAAAGCTGGCGGCGATTTGGAAACAAGGCGCTTTCCCTTTCCACACAGGCACACACTTCCCTTGCTCCTGACTTTAACAAGTCGACTTCAAAGCGGCGCGGGGAAAACGATAGGGCTGCGAGAAGAGGAAGCGTTTGATGCCAGCCCAAGAGCCTACTAGTCAGGAGCCTGGCAGGAGGAATAGGGGTGCTGCTGGTGGTAGTAGCAGAGCTGCAGTGGTGGTGATGGGTGGTGGTGGTAGTGATGATGGTGGTGGTGGTGGTGTGGTGTGTGGTGATGGGCGTAGGGGGACGGTGAGAGTGTAGTGGGGGATGTGTAGTGGTGCGGTGTGAGAGATGCACAGAGAGAGTGAGAGATGAACACCAGTTATCACCCCTTTTGCAGCGCCCGCTTCCATCCAGCCGCTGCCCCCACCCCCACCCCTTCCTCTCACCTCCCCCCCACCCCTTCCCATCCCCTCCCTACCCCCCTCCTCCCACCCATCCCCCCCCCTACCCCCACCCCCATCGTCCCGTCCCTTTTTTGCTGAAAGGTAGCGATGCTTTTGAAGTCGGATCTTCTGCATCTCGGCACGTGACGCAAACTTCGTCACAAGAGACGGGGGCCCTTGCTTTTCTCCGCTACACGGAGGAAAAGGAGGAAGAGGAGGGGGAGGAGGAGGAAAAGAGAGAATCAAAGAAACTCGGCAAAGAGAGAGAGAGAGTGAGAGGGTGGGGTGGGGTAGGGGGTTGGTGGGAGGAAGAGGGTCAGAGCGGGTGAAACTGAGAGAGGGAGTGAGTGAGAGAGAGAGACAGTAGGAGGGGGATTGAAGAGAAGGGGTGGGGGTGGGGGGAAGGGGATTGAGAGAAAGTAAAAAAAAAATAAATAAATAAATAAACTGAGCGGAAGAGGGAGACAGCAGGGAGGGGGAAGCGAGAATGGTGGAGGGTGGGGGAAAAAGGGGTGTGTGTGTGGGGGGGGGGGGGGCGTGAGAGAACGAGAACTCGAATGCTTTATTCAGGGTAAAAGAATAAGCCACATACAGGCTTTTTTTTTCAAAAAAACAAACAAACAAAAAAAGCATTGAAAGCAGACAACATAACAAAAAGAACTAGAATGAATATGAAGAGAAAAAAAAAAAAAGAAGAAGAAAAAATAGACAGTGAGGGGGTGAGTGAGAAAGATAGGAGGGCCAGACAGAGAGACGAAGTGAGAGAGAGAGAGAGAGAGAGGGGGGGGGGATATAGTACGGGAATGATTGGGCGAGAGATGGGAGAGAGACAAAAGGGTGGAGGGAGAGACAAAAGGGGTAGAGATAGGGAGTACCGTGGAGAGAGAGAGAGAGGAGAGAGAGAGAGAGAGAGAGAGAGAGAGCTTCTGTGTTCCTTCCTCCACACAAAACCAACGCGTTTCGGTTTCGTTATGTTTCAGTCACTCACTCACTGTAATAAAGTTCACATCTTTTTTTTTTTTAGTCGAGAGCGCTGGCTCGCTTTAGTGCCACACGCGCTACAATTCATACTCGCATACTTGTGCTCCCCAGGAAGAAGTGATGTTCTCTTGAAAGTGATGGTTGCTCGATAATAAGTAACAGCTGCTCACCGGCACCGAGCAAGCTTATTAGATAGTTGGGTAGGGTGGGTGAATATAGATGATGCCAGGAAGGGGGAAAGGTATCTTTTTTTTGGGGGGGGGGGGGGGCATTGGAGGAATTTGCGGGCAAGGGAAGGGGGTGGGTGTGCCGGGTGGGGGGGACAGAAAGCAGGAGGCTGTAGGGGTCATGAGTTTGTGTGTGTGTGTGTGTGTGTGTGTGTGCCGTGTGTGTGTGTGTGTGTGTGTGTGTGTGTGTGTGT
>NC_134876.1:90077581-90082581 GCF_041734735.1 Babylonia areolata
AACCTTGCGCAAAGCACAATAAACAACACAGCATCACATTCGAATAGACAATACACAACTCTTTGATCTGTAAGGTATTCGCGTTGCAAATCATGGGAGCACGGTTTGCCATTTCTTTGTGCTTCGTTCTTCAAAGGGAGAGAAGTCTAATTTACAACACCCGTCGGACAGGAAATTAAATTTTCCGTTCCTTTTGATGATGAAACGCGCGCAACAGATGGACTGCACACATTTTTGTCATACATCCTTTCATAGTTTGTGATCACCGTGAGCAAAGTAGCCAATGTTTTTGTTTTTTTTGGTTTTTCTTCTTCTTCTTCTTCTTTTTTTTAATTATTTTTTTATGACGATGGTGATGGACAAAATATTGCTCGAACGATGGATGATGGCGTTTTATCATGGTGGGCTGCATATCACACACACACACACACACACACACACACACACACACACACACACACACACTGTATATATATATATATATATATATATAGAGAGAGAGAGAGAGAGAGAGAAATTTATGTATCTTTTATATATGGAAAGGGAGTTAGCCTGTGCAAAATCCTTTCCACATTAGTGTTGTGAAGGGGAGGCAAAGTTGTCGCGAAGTTGAGTGTGTGCTGGTGCATGTCACAGTGTGGTGTGTATGCGTGCGCGATGACTCGCGCGCGTGTCACGTGTGTGAGTATGCTTGTATGCGTAAGTAATATGTGTGTGACTGTGTGTACGGGCACATACCATGTTTGTGTGTTGCTTGCTTGCTTGCTTGCGCGTGTGTATGTATGTATGTACTTGTGTGTGTGTGTGTGTGTGTGTGTGTGTGTGTGTGTGTGTGTGTGTGTGTGTGTGTGTGTGTGTGTGTGTTGGGGGTGAGGGGTGGGGGGTATCCCTCATTTCTTTTGGTTGTTGCGGTTCCTCGTAGTTTTGTTGGGTTTTTTTTTTTTCTTTTTTTTTCTTGTCGACCGAAGTCGATCACTGTATTTTTTTCATTAAAAAAAAATCAGGTTGATCTTTGGAGAATTAGAAATTGGTCAAAACTGTTGAGAAACAACACCCAATGAAGAGGATTTATGTTTGTTCTGATATGTAGACGATTCTTAGCTGCAAACTTTGTCAAATAAAACTGTCAAGTCTTTGGCGAACACACACACACACACACGGTTACGAAGCAAGAATCGATCGATGCAAGGGCTTTGATGGATTTTTACTTCCGCTATCTTGATCGAATAGTTGGTCAGGGTGCTAGTCTTTCGGATGAGACGTAAAATAGAAGTCATTTGTCTATCGTATTAAATGTGATATAAGGACTTCAAACAGTCATGAAAAAATCGTCGGTCGCTCCTCCCTCTTTCCTTTCCATACACACACAATTACGCACGCTCGCGCACTCACGCACGCGCGCGTACACACACACACACACACACACACACACACACACACACACACACACACAATCTAACCATCTGACTCACTTTAACAGCGAAATTAGACCTACTTGAACGTACGTAAAAATGAGAAGAAAACAGTGCAACGTTTAAAGAAAATTTGACGTGAATAAAAGTAAATACGATAGCATATGTTGGAGCAGCAAGGTAAAAAAAAAAAAAAAAAAAAGGTTTTAGCAAGGAGATCCGATACACGAATTACTTGCCGAATGTGCGGCCTGACAGTAGGGGGCACGGGCTGAAATCCTTCAGCATATTTGTTTAACGTTATTTGAAGACTCAGACCTATATCTTTGAAAGTCCTTCCCGCTTTTGTCACATGCTTACTTAAGGGATTAGAAATGGTCAGTCTCTACGCCACGGGCGCATTTTCTTTGAAGTTTTGCGGGATCGGATCTTTATGGATATTTATTCACAAACTCGTATGCGTGCCTTCGCAGTCGGCACGCAGTCTCTCTCTCTCTCTCTCTCTCTCTCTCTCTCTCTCTCTGTGGCACACACACACACACACACACATGCGCGCGCACACACACAATGACAAGCTTACACACACACACACACACACACACACACACACACATACATACATACACACACACACACATACACACACATACACACACACACTGGTACACACGCACTTGCGCGTGCAACGACGTACATATGTACAGAGAGACCGATGCACTGACACGATACGGGTACTGAACGTTACACATGATGACAACATGCATGATGAAAAGATCACCTCTTTTGTTAACTGTTGCACTAACTGTAAATAATGATAATAATAAAACATCAAGATACGCACGTTTTATTTCACATCCAAAAAATCACAGTCCAGAATCAAAATATTCATTCTTCATTGACTGACATAAAAAGCGGCAAACTGCCTATTATGACTCGAGACATTCAAAACAAGTATACCGAGAAAAACAAGAGAGGCAAGGCCTTCAAGACTCACTTGTGATAAATTACGTCCCCTAGCATTAATTACAGAGTAATTTCCCTTTTTTACTATCTGCACCAAAACGTTTGCAAAATAAATAAAAATTCCATGCTGAGCAAAAGAAGTTCCTGTTTGAACAAAAAATGATAATAATGACTCCTCTAGTTGTTGTGTCAGAATAAGAGGTCAAAGTGCCAAGTTTAGAGAATACAAAAAATATAAATATAACAGTAAATGCAGTTTGCATATAATTAGGCTTCTTTTTTTATTTTTTTGTGCCCATCCCAGAGGTGCAATATTGTTTTAAACAAGATGACTGGAAAGAACTGAATTTTTCCTATTTTTATGCCAAATTTGGTGTCAACTGACAAAGTATTTGCAGAGAAAATGTCAATGTTAAAGTTTACCACGGACACACAGACACACGGACACACACACACACACACACACACACACACACACACACACACACACACACATACACACACACAACCGAACACCGGGTTAAAACATAGACTCACTTTGTTTACACAAGTGAGTCAAAAAAGAGCCTAATTACAATGTTTGATTTGTGACAACACTCAAACACTGGGCCAGTACGGCATGTCTTAAACCCTTCGTGCCTGGACACTCCCAGAGACATAGCATAATAAATACATGTCTGTAATAGGAACACTCCCCTCAGCATTCCCTACGATACTTGTCTGCTTTGAGGCGTATACGTACGTCCACCCCCTGTCTCCAACAGGCCGCGCTAGCTGTTTGTCATCCGCCGCTGGCTAGTCTCTGCCGTTTGGTCCGACTGGGTTGGAAGGCCGCAAAAGGTATATATATATATATATATATATATATATATATATATATATGTGTGTGTGTGTGTGTGTGTGTGTGTGTGTGTGTGTGTCTAACAAAACAAGATAAAATCCGCTTTCAAAGTCATGAGAATGTACGTACGAAGAAATATAATCCAAGGAAATGTATCCTTACAATAATAGAGACATGACCGTGTCAACACACACACACACACACACACACACACACACACACACCGATCCCCCACCCCTCACACACACACACATACACCTATCAGAAACTCACAAAATCACGCATGACTGAAAAATATCAGCTATTACTGAAATGTAAAACTCGAAATAATAACGAAAAATGCTGACATGAATTGCACTAATAAAACATTACATATCACTGCAAGATACAACTCTCACCTTGGTATAAAGTGTAGAACAGAAAAATAAATCATTTGAGGTAGGAAATGTTTCTCAACGATACGTCGTAAAAACTAAAGCCAGCTGAGATGGAAAAAAAAAGTGGGTCGGGTGTGGGTGGGTGAGTGGGGGGTATGTGTGTGTGTGTGTGTGTGTGTGTGTGTGTGTGAGACACACGACCACCTTCTCTGTTTCAAACAAACTTTATTCAGTCAAATAAGCACAATATAGTTATACAACTGTGCTCTAAAATGGACACTTGTCAATCTACTGATTGCAATTCTTAAATAAATAAATAACAATTTCAAAAGATTAAAAATGGACATGAACACCCTCTCTCTCTCCCTCCCTCTCTCTTTGATGATGAGTTTAACGAACTGTCGGCTCTTAGGGTCAAGATGGTCGCAGCTGAAGTCTTGACATCTCTTTCTCTCTCTTTTTCCTAAAATTTCGGCTGCAGTTGCACGAGACACGTGGTTTCATATTCCTTCATATACGATATCGCGTTGTTATCTCACCAGAAACATTTTATCAGGTATCGTTCAATGCATGGTGATACTTTTATCATCTATTCTTAGTGTGTCAGCCAAGAAAAGAAGTGTTTCATGTTGATACGTTTCACGAGAGGTGAGTTTGTATAATTCCGTTCCCACTTATCCCCCGGCAAATTAGATTGATGTTTGAACACAGAAAGGGGGGAGGGGGGGGGGAGGGGGGGGGGCAGTGGGGGTGGCGGGGGAAGGGGGGGGGGAACCACGCACATCTACATGTATCTGGCAAATTTCACACGGAAGTTCACTGAGTACATTATGTGTGTGTGTGTGTGTGTGTGTGTGTGTGTGTGTGTGTGTGTGTGTGTGTTCGTTTTTGATAATAACCATTTTGCTCAGCCGACCATTTTGCCGGGTGGATGTTCTGCCGAGGCATTTCTCGTGCGTGTGACTACTGTCGACCCCGTCAGTACCTGTTATCAGTGTCTGTCTGAAGTTTTCTGTTTAAAAAAAATAAATAAATAAAACAAAAAAACGTTGGCCACGCGGTGTTGGTGGTTCTTCCGTGCCAGCAAGTGCCGGAAATGAGTCAACAGTTGATGATAACGTTTTTGGCGCACGTCCTGCTTGTTGGAGAGCAGCGCTATAAGTGCCTACGGGTTAGCCGCGGCGTTCAGGGTCGATATTGAGAATGATACTGCATGGTTGTGCCTCGATTTACATCACGGTTGTAGATAATATTGCGCGGATGCGTCGTCTATTCACGTCACTTTAGGGTTTAGGGTTGTAGAGAACTTGGTATCACACGGACTATTCACAAGACGTAAGGCTTGGTGGAGAATGTAAATGATATTGTACGGATACGTCTTTATTCACATCGGGTTAGGGTTGGGAT
>NC_134876.1:90087581-90135081 GCF_041734735.1 Babylonia areolata
TGGGGAAAAAAGCCTTATGTACGCAAAAGCCGACCCAAAGATATGGATGAAGGTAAGAAGCTCACGAACGAAGGAAAGACTCGCATGTTTGTGTAAAAAAAAAAAATTAAATAAAAGAAGAAGAAGAAAAATGTGGCGAAGTGGTTTGCGTCGCGGACTGACGGCTGGGAGGACCCGGTTTCGAATCCCAGCGGAGGTGGGTTTTTCGGCCCGTGGCCGGCTCCTACCCAGAGTTGAGTGTGCTGTGGGCTTAAATGGGGAGACTGGGACCACGCAGTCGAGTGTCATCCACTTCAAGGATGCGTCTTTGGGTGTGTTGCTCTAATTACCTGACCAACACTGCAAGTGTCTGTATCTCTCGGGCCTGGTTAACGCCGGGATATCATTATGACAGGAAGCGTAGAGGACAGCCTTGTCACGCAGTCCAAAAACCAAAATGGACCTCCATGGCAACATCGTCATCCTCCTCCTCCTTCATCGTCATCAATATAAACAAAATAGTCTCAAAGACTGTGGCCTTTCATGCCCTGCTCTCATGGTGACCTCAGTTTCGATACCCCTCCACTTCCGTGCTTGGGGTGAGTCCTGTCAATGTCGTCAGTGACGGCAGATTCATGGGGTGCTGTTGTTTGAGGGACGTGGTGGCGGTCTCCACTCTGGGAGGGACGCTCACTCAGTCTGGCTCCGCGACTAAGCCATTATTGTCGTTAGTAGAGGGCTTAGTAGGTGGTGTCCTAAGTACGTTAAAACAGAACAGGTACCACTGAACACCACCGAAGTGACTTAGCAGCAGTGCAGGGTCTCCTCTGGTGTGTGGCCTCCTGGCAACCTAACATCGATGGTTCCCTGTGGACTGCCGACGCTGGAATAATAATTTCTTTTCCGCGTGGAAATCCTGCTCTGAACATACAGAACGCGTACTTCCCAGAAGCAGTGTAATTTCAGTGTATTCAGTGTATTTAGAGCTGGGATCACAATGCCGGAACCTGTGCCCCACTCGACTGGAAGTGAACACTAAAAGATCTGAAAAAAGATGTTTTCCATATGTTTTTTCACACCAGGGGTCAGAATGTCAGCACAGTGTGTGTGTGTGTGTGTGTGTGTGTGTGTTTGTGTGTGTACGCGCGCGCGCGTGTGAATAACTATTAAAAAAACCCAACTTTTTTGTCTGCAAGTGGCCTTTTATCAGCATTTAACTTCATGTGACACGCATATATAATTTTTTTTTTTTTTTTTTTTTTTTTTTTTTTTTTGAGAGTTGGTATACTATTTTACAGGGTTTGGATGTGGAGGGGATCCGAGAAGAGACAGGGAGAAAGTACGGTGAGGTTTAAATCTATTCATTTATCTTTTCAGCTATCTTCTCGATAAGAAGTAGAGTAGTCAGTTTGATTAAGGAAGTGAACACCAAGGATGAACCAAGCCCAGTTCACTTTGGTGTTTAACTATATAATGTGAACACCATAACTTATACAAAGGCCTGAAACAATTTACACAAACCACCACCACCACAGCAAAATCACACAGCCTGTGGGTATTGGCTTATGACAGCTGTTGGACTTGGCGTGTAGTAACAGAGAGTGGGGATTCCGTTTAGTTAGGCCTGATTTATAGCCGACGCCAGCTGCACTTTGCTCTCGCGTATCCTATTAAACGCGCTGTATTGATAAGCATTTAATAGGTACTTGGGAAACACGAGTTGTCAGTAAACAAGATCAGATTTTATTTCGGATTGAGCATGTTGTGTGTAGCAGCTTGCCAAAGAGAGAGAGAGAGAGAAAAAAAAAACGGAGAGAGAGATAGAGATTGAAACAGAGACAGAGAGAGAGACAGACAAAAACTGACAAGACAAAGATAGAGAGAGAGGGGGGACGAAGATGGGGAGAGGGGAGAGATAGAAAGATAGACAGACAAACAGACTAAAGGCAAGAGGGGGACAAGGAAGAGATGTTTTTTTGATGGACAAATAGATAAGACTGAAAGAAACAGACAGACCGACTATAGGCTATAAACCTTTGAAAGGTCATCTCAGGCAGAATTTTCCAGACAGTCACAGCAAGAGCTATGGTTACATTTGTGAACGAAAGTAACACGGGCACCTGGTCATGGGTGTCTCTGTAAGCCGGCGAACAGAACTCTCACTGTCACCAACATGCATGCTCCACAAATAAAACTTGCCACGCCTAATACGATCACCGCACTCCTGCCAAATAACGTACAGATACAGCTGCAATGCAAATCTGTATGGTAACATTTCCACTCCCCTAAGCCCTCCTTCCAAACACCCATTTTTCGTTTCATGGATATCTCTGCCAGCATTTGTTGCCGAGTCCCCAGGATGATTTGGTTTCACTTCAAGCAGTGGGCGAGTTGTTCTTTCATTCTGAATGTCCACCCATGGTGTTAGTAAATCATTAAGATCCAGGGACACAGGCGGACGCTGCTTGGGGACCAGGAGGTGGGAGGAGGCGGAGGGGGTCCTCAGTCCCTTGACCCATGAGCATATACACACACCAAAGTCATGTGCTTACAAACATGCATATGTGTGCGACACATACATTTACATGCATAACCAAACATGTACATGTGAATTGCAGAATCTGAGACAGAAAGATTTCCATGCAGGCACTCAAACCGCTTGCATTCACTTTACTTCACCATAGAACAACTAGGTTTTTACACGTATGGCTTTGTCAGCTTGTTGATTAGTGTCTCAACTGACAAGCTCATCAGAGACAATGTTGTTGTTTCAATCAAACGTTTGTATTCTATTTTACTGCACTGCATTACTTTCTGTCACATCAGATTTCTGTGTGTGAAGCTCAGGCTGTTCTCCCTGAGAAGAGCACACCACCACAGTACAACGCCATCCTTCCTTCTTTTTTTGTTGTCCATATCTGCACGTGGAGAGTGACAAAGACCAGCACCCACAAGCTTCAGACATTCACCAACAGATGTCTAAGAAACATCCTGAACATCAGATGGCCAGAGGTTGTCTCCAATGAAGAACTTTGGAACATGACAAAACAGGCCCCACTGGAGACGGAAATCAAGAAACGGAAATGGGGATGGATAGGCCATACACTACGCAAGCCTGCAACAAACATCACAAGACAGGCTCTTGATTGGAACCCACAGGGGAAAAGGAAAGTTGGCCGTCCAAAGCAGACCTGGCGGAGAAGCATTGAGGCAGAGACAAGGGCGGCCGGAATGACGTGGGCCGAACTGAAGAGGACCAGCCAGAGCCGGGTGCGTTGGAGGAGTGTTGTTGCGGCCCTATGTTCCCCACGGAATCAAGAGGAATAAGTCAAGTAAGTCAAGTAAGTCATATCTGCAAGTGTATTTGTTTTAATATCAAAATGGGTTTTTTTCTAAAGAATTTGGCAGGAACAATCCTTTTGCTGCTGTGGGTTCTTTTACATGCGGTAAGTGCATGCTGCACATGGGACATCACCTTTTCATCTCATCTAAATGACCAGCACCAGACCTCTGGTCAAGTTCTTGTCGTGGGAGGAGTAGAAATCCTGGTCTGCTTTTGGGACTGGGACACATTACCAGTGAGCCATCAGTATGCAAGACTAACATGTCTTCTTGCTGCTCATCTTAAAACACAGTCATTCTGGCAGCGTCCTGAAATGATGCATCATATCATGCAGGAAACAACACCGATCTTGAATGCAAGCACACAATGCCAGCTGTCGACACTGAACTATGACTATGCAAACCAAGCTGGTTCCGTTTTTGAGTAAATATGGTATGACGAGTATTTCTTATTTCTAAAAGCACAACAGAAAACTCAATATGCATATTCAGATTTCATTCATTTTCTGGTGCCTGTATACCATCTCAAATCAACAACTACTCACACAGTGCAAGGTAGGAGCGAAAGAGGAAGGCCAAATAACATCTGGAGCAGATCAGTCACATGAAAACTCAAGACCCTGAAGCACACCTGAAGTATCATTCAGAGACTGGCCCAGAACTGACAGTTCTCTGTTGCTGCCCTCCATGCCAACGGGCACCACAGGCAGTAAGTAATGAAGTAAGTAAGAAACATACATGGAGGAAACTGGGGCACATGCTAAGTTATGATGGGTGATATTCTGCTTGTTTGTGCCTTTTTGTTGTTGTTGTTGTTGACATTTTTTGTTGTTTTTTTTCTATGTATATTTTTTAGGTTAATATTTGTTGTTCCCCAACCACCTTCTCTCTCTCCTTTTTGTTTCATTGCTTCATCTTCCATACATTCCCACAAAACATCTTTATAACATGGCTATCTGAAATATTCTAGAAGAACCTATGTGTATGATCATAACAGATATAATGAAGAAATATTTTTACAAAGTAAAACAAGACATCAAAACATTATGAAGATTTACTGATCTCATTGTCAAAACTCACAGAGTACAAGTATATTGATTAATTCATAAAACAAGTGCACAAGCATACAGAAATTCAAATAAAAATAATCCACATTGAGCACACCAAATACATATATATATATATAAAAGAATGGTTTGGGGTAAATTTTACATTGTTTATGCCATCATTATATAAAATTTGTCCACATGTACTGCAAAACATTTTCTTCAACAATTCAGATGAACATCATGAAGTAAAAAAAAAAAGACAAAAATAACAACCAAAAACACAGCGCACAAACATGAATAACTTTGGAATGAGACAATGACAACAAACTTTTGGGTGTAAAGCAGTATGTAAAAAAAAAAAACCCAGAAAAAACACACCAACCAATCCTGGTACAACAGGTCCCCATAAACAGTAAATAAATATGAATTTTAAACAACATCAGAAAAAGGAGTATAACCTTAACACCCATCAATAATAAACTTGATTAATAAACTGATAACAAATAACATTCACAATTTTTCTTCCATGGACTGAGAAAGCTAATGGTTGTAAAATCAACACTGGAAAAGAAACACTGGAAGAAAAAAAAAAGCTGCTATCATATAAAAATACAAAAACAAATCACAGTTAATTTGTCCAAAACTGCTATCATATATAGTTATAATCATTCACAGTAATCTCCAAATCAAACACGTCTACAAAAACTTCACAAACTGCATCTCATTGTGTTATGACATCCGAAAACTGCTAAAATGTGATCACATTCAGTTTTTTGTTGGTTTGTTCATTTAGCCCTGAAAATACTTATGCACACTTTCCTGTGTGAAGAAACACCAATCTCTGCTTATCAATTTGCACAAGTGTCAACCTAAGAAACGTCAACACTGCATTGCAACAAAGTAAAACAGGTGAAAATATACAGGTATTTGTGACTCAGTAAACCACCTGGAAGTAAACAAGATCTCTAGGTCTGGAAACCAGTTGAAAAAAAATAGGTATCTGCACTCAATAAACCAAGTGGAAGTATTACATATGTCTGTGACTGTGTTAACCAAACCTAAATATTTTCATATCAGTTTACACAATAATTCTGCACACTTTCCTACATTATCCATCAAGTATTGTGCTATAATGATCTAAGCTACAGGTAGCTGTTTTTAGAGTGTGTGGGTGGTTTCTTTTAGGTCTTCTGTGTTATTTATGTCTTTCTTTTAATCAACGACACATCAAATCTGATGTGATTCTGTAAATGTTATACAACTCCCTTGTAAAATCGGACAGAAGAGGTATTAAATAAGTACAAATATTTAAAAAAAAATCAAAACCTATTTCATCAGTCCTGACAAAACAAATCAAAGAAACAAATAAAAAAACATAGTTATGCTCTGCCTGAGAGTGAAGAAAAGCAATGACTAAACGAGTCCCCAGTGTGGAACCTCCTTGCTAAGAAAACATAATTCTCAATGTTGATGCAAGCACAAATTTGTAGTCAGTGATAGAACAATAACAACAACAACAAAATGATAATAATAATAATAATAACAAAAAGAGAATGAACTATCTCACATCAAATTATGTTCTTGCGCCTTTTAAAAAATAAAAACAAAAAATCATAAGTCATCACATACGGCAACAGTTTCACATCAGTCACAAGTGTTTCAAAAACTGCCATATGTGAAGACTACAAGGTAAAAAATTTGTAACAGTTAGAACAGACAAAAAACAAACATAAACAAAAAATACCAAGAAAAACAAACAAAAAAACAAAACAAAAAAAACTGGTCCAATGAAATAAGGTCATATATTTTCTTTTACAGAGATACTCTCAAAGCAAACAAACTTGGCCCACTGAATTTTATTCAAGTCTGTTCTATGTGCACCCATACACATAACCCCTCCCCCACCCCCTACTCTCTCTCTCTCTCTGTCTCTCTCTCACAAGCACATACACCTATGAATACACTTTTGAGTATGCACACACACACCAAAATTTTCAGTTATGAATGTGCACAATCACATAAATATAAATCAACTATAACTATCCTGATTAATATGATGATGTTGTGACAAAAGAAAAGCATATCATATGATCTTTTACTTTTTAAATTTCATAACACAACACACTTTTAAAAAAAATCAGATCTGCTTTTTGAAATGTAACAAAAAACTACAAAAAAATAATGGCAAGTTCAATATCCATTTTGATAATCAATTCTGAACAAGTACAAGATCATGATCATGCAAGTTCCTCTGTATATTTGAAAGTACAAAATATTTCTATGCTTTAGGAAGCAAAATATAATATTTTATCTTTTATCTGAGAGTACAAAAAGTAAAGTACAATGTCTAAATCAAAACTTCAATGACTTTATATTTGAAAACAGATTTTGAGCAGATCCACATGTATCGGCACGCTCTCGAACACATGCACTCAAGAACTTGAACCAAATAAAAAACAAAAATGATCATTAAAAAAAAAAAAAAGAATAAAAAAAAATCAATGCTCCAAATGATGACAAAGATATTTTCTCTTTCACTGTTGAGAAACTGGAACAAGGACACTATGTGTCAATTCACCAACTTATTAAGCAACTGTTTCCATGATTACACCAATACTCAGGACACAAACAATCTAAACACACACACACACATACACACACACACAAAAAGCAAGATTTGTTGAAGATGAGGACGCTAGCTAGTGCACTGTTGGATGAGAGAGACCACTGCTGTATGCGCATCACACTCTGGCAAGGGTCGTGTCCAGAACCATTTCCAGAAACTGAAACATATGCATTCATACACATAGCATTAAGACAATGGATGTCAGACGCTGAGGCAAGGGATCACACAAAAATTTACATCTAAAATAATGTACATATTTATACATTTGCTATATTTGCATCTTGCACACATGCATACGCACTCACACACACAATACACCTGCATACATGTATGTGTCCATGAACATGAACATTAGAAACTACAAAACAGAATACATTCATTTAACAGTGGAAGTCACTTTTAGTCAGACGCTGAGGCAACTGATTAGATCATCATTTATATCTCAAAAGAAAAATAGTATATAGTTACATCTTACACACATAAATATGACACTCACACACATGTGATACACCAATACATATATTATTAAATGTGTGCTTATGGACATGACGAAGTGTGTTGGGTCACAATGTTAGTCAGGCATCTGCTTTGCAGATGTAGTGAAGCGTATATGGATTTGTCCGAACGCAGTGATGCCTCCTTAAGTAACTAAACTGAGCTGAACTGAACTTATGGACATAATCATGAAATACTAATAAATTCAACTAAAACATGAAAATAAATAAGTAAATGACCTGGTGCTCCAACCTAAAGCATTAACTTGAAGACTCAACTGTATCCATGGAATCTAAATCATTTTGCTCCGTAAAAAATAAATACCACAATATCATTATCACAAATAATGTCTCAACAGAAAAGTAATGCTCTCTCTCCTCCCAAACGACAATGCATTAAAATTGTAAAAACACTGATCAAAATTAAAAACAAGCTTTCAAGCTTTCATCCCTACAAGAGTACTCAGGTTCAGATGGAAAACAACAAAACAATCAAAAACAAAACAAGAACAACATTTTGATTAGTTCCTCTGGGAAAAAACCCAAAAACAACAGTTCTAGACTTTTCCTCCAAAAGTGAGCTGAGATATGATGAAACTTTATGAAAAAAAATTATGAAGAGTCCTTTGTAAGACTGACTGCCTTCAAATGCACATTTTACATCCTCCTCCCACCTTTTCTCTTTTCGTCAGCTTCATCCCTCTTCCACTTGATGTAACTGAACAAAGACCCTACCCCCCCACCCCCACCCCCCCTCAACACCCCCCTCTCCCCCCCACCCCCAATCAATATATATTCAATATCGTGTCTGAGAATGTTAGAAGTGTTCAGACTGCCATCCCAGCTAGACAAACAAAATGATTTGCTCCAAAGAAAACAACAGGCAGGTTTGAAGTGAATATCATATTACCTGCATGTGAGTTCGTCTTTACAGCCGTGCTAGTGTAGTGTCCAGAACCATATCCATAAACTAGATTGGAAGAGAGGAAAAAAGGAAAGCAATTATTCATTGTTGTTGTTTGTTTGGTTGGGTTTTTTTTTTGGTTTCTTTTATTTATATATTTATTTTTTACCGCAGAGGACAGTCTATTACAACATACATTTCTAAATATTTTGAACATGCAGATGTGTATCAAAAGCAGAAAATAAATTTTTGTTTTGGTTTTGGTTGGTCCACTTTTCATGCCATCTAAATGTGATCAAAACCCATGCCACATGTCCTGGACTCCCCACATACTACCACACTCTGGTCCCTTCAGTCACAGCCCAAGGAGTCCACAGGGAGCTGTCAATGTTAGGTCGTCAAGTGGCCACACACCACAGGAGACCCTGCACTTCTGCAGAATCACTTCAGTGGTGTTCAGCAGTGCTTAGTTCTGATTCAACAGGCAGAACACCACCTACTACGCCCCCTACTGGCAACAATAATTACTCCTTGTTGTGGATCCAGAACGAGTGCCTTCCCTGGACTGTAGGACAGCATTACATCTCTCCAACAACAGTCTTCTATGAACATGCCAACACCAAACACTCTCGACAAACTCTACTAACTCTACTCTACAGACATAGAACTGAATGGGAACTCTAAATGGAGGTCACCAAGAAAACAGGGAAGGAAAGGTTCGAATCTGTAACCTTTTTTTAATTTTTTTTTTTTTTTTACTGAAGACAGATGAGGATGCGATGGATGAGAAGGAAGCTGCTGCTTCAAAGACGGACATCCATCTGGTGATTTGTACTCTTCGCTTCTCTTCATAAAATATCCCTGCATCAACCAGGCATGAGAGATAGAGACACCTGGATGCTTGTCTGGACATTTCAGCAACAATCCATGAGACGCATCCATGAACTGGTTTCAGTTTCAGTTTCAGTAGCTCAAGGAGGCGTCACTGCGTTCGGACAAATCCATATACGCTACACCACATCTGCCAAGCAGATGCCTGACCAGCAGCATAACCCAACGCGCTTAGTCAGGCCTTGAGAAAAAGAAAAAAGAAAAAAAAAAGGTGAATAAATAATAGATAAGCGTACATAAATAAATAAATAAATAAATGAACTGGATGTCTCCCAACTGTGTGGTCCCAGTTTTCCATTGGTGCAGACAGCACACTAGACTTTGGGTCAGAGCCAGTTTGAAGCCAATCAATTCCACAATGCCTCTGATGGGGTTTGAACCTGTCTCTTCCCAGTCATCAGCCCACAACACTAACCAGTTCCCCACAGTGGCTGATTCAGTGACTGGGAAAGTGTGTTTTATCATGTGTGGCACACAAGTATTATTGTCCCCATGACTGAATGACCCTGGCTGAATGACATAAGTGATGTCAAATAATCAATATTTGTAACTATACAAAACAGACTGCTGACAATTTTACCAAGAACGTGTAAAATGCATTTCATCTTACCTGCCCACCTGTTTGCCTGTGTAAATCTATATTTGTCACAATATATGTGTAAGTGTACTTTTGTACTATGACAAGAGTGCTTTCTGTTGCAACAGTCTAAATTTTGAGGGAAAAAAAAAATCACTGTTCAGCCCTTGCCACGCATACAGGAATGGAAAGACCCAGAGATGTCTTCTAATGAACGATAATCTTTGTAGTTGCATTTCTTGTGAAGAGAGAGACAGAGAGAGAGGGGATGAGAGAGAGTGTATGTGTGCGTGTGTGTGCGCGTGGTGTGTGTGCGTGTGTGTGCGTGTGTGTGTGTGTGTGTGTGTGGGTAGATGTGCAATGCAGTTTGGCTGACTGAAATGGAGAGGCACGTAAATTTCCGTAATCTGTATATTTGTATATAGCTATTTCCATTTGGTGCAATTTAATTTATCTTTTTATTTTCTATTCATTTTATTTGTTTGTTGTTTTCTTCTTATGTTGGACATGTGCTGCTGCCAAAAAGAAAATCTCTGTACCAAAGTATAGACAATAAAGTTTGTGTGTTGTATTGTATTGTAAATCTCACAGCTCTTTTACTCAATTCAGCTGCACACTTAAAACTCCAGGCCAACCTCATGTTCTTCAAATGCAACGCACAAAAAACTTCAACATGTGTACACATCTTAAAGAAAACAAACAAAATGTGCACAAAATTATCCACTGCTTCAGGAGTCAAAAGACAAATTTTCGACACAAACATATAGGTCTTTTTGTGGGTTTTTCCATATGTAAAGCACAGGATGATGTATTGCCTCTTTGAAAAATACAGCTCCTTCAGTCTTCTGACCCACAAGGCAAGAGAAGAATACCAAATGCGTTACTGCTGTGCAAAATGGGTCTGAGTAACTATAAGAAAGCGTGACAAAGAAGACCATGCTTTCTTTCAGTTCCATGCTTTTGTGCAACAAAATGTGGGACTGCCGGAAGAGAGGGCTAACAGGGTCTTTTTGAATCCACAAAAACATGCAAAGGGATACAAAATGTTAAGCATGGCGAGGGCTACGAACAGAAAAACTTGTCCTGGACTGGAAGTCTGAATACAATTCCAACATAGGGGTTTTTTGGGCATTATTGGAATGTTAGCCATGATGACAAACAAGACAAAACATGTGGCAGATACAAATTCTTGATAAAGTCAAACAAAATTTAATGAGCAAACTGATATGGCCATACAAATAAGATGAATTAAAAAGAAGCCAAGTAAATAGACATGGTCAATTTGTTATTTGTACTGACCCAAACAGTCACAACAAGTCAATAATATTTTAAATTCATTGATGTTCTGTGAATAACAGCTGTCAATGGATGCTTTCTGAATTTAAGATCATCCCAACGAGAATAAAAAGCAGCTAACATATGCATGTTTGAATGTGTGTATGTGTTTGTATGTGTGTGGTGTTGACTGAAAATCAATTTTACATCTCTGTAGTATGCAAACTTGTATATTCTGAGTGTGTGTGTGCATGTGTGGGTGCATGCATGCAAACGTTTTAATTCCATCTTGATTTGTGACTGGCTTCCCTTTGTTTTACTTTTGTGGAAATATCTGTTACCATGCCTGTGTGTTTCTTTATGGTAATGTGCTCCCTTTTATCCTTTTTCCTCTTCTATCTCAGCTATAACTTTAAGAAAAGCACTGACTCTGTAATCAATAGGGTATATATACAGTATATATGTCAGTTCATTACAAAACTGCTTACTGTCCAAAATCAAACATTTATGCAAACTGAGTGCTGAATTTTTTTTCTGGAGCAGGTTTTCACCACAAAGACGCACATATACAAACTGATCGAACTTTGTTTTCTTCCAATCTTGAAAGTGTTGTATTTAGTATCAGCTGACTTCATTTCTTTTTCCGATCTCTCTTTTTTTTTCTTTTTTTTTTGCACTTGTTTGTTTCCTCTCACTGTTTAAAAAATAATTAATGTGAAGACATGTGAATCTGAATTTGTTTCTGATAGATACTGATGAAGATTTGTGATAACCAGCTACAAAAAAACAACAACTGGACTTTTGCTACTGCTCAGCATGCAAAATATTCACAATCTGTATCATTCCCTTTTCCCCCCCTTGTATCAGAACACTGAGTCTTATAAGATTACATAGAATATCAGTAAGAAGTGTCCATTCTTCTTGCACACCCAAACCGTTAACTCATCTTCTCTCCCCTCTCTTGTTCTTTCTCCTTCAGAGACATGAACCACAATGAACAGCTGTGAGACGGGCGCAATAGCCGAGTGATTAAAGCATTGGACTTTCAATCTGATGGTCATGGGTTCGAATCTTGGTAATGGCGCTTGGTAGGAAAAGGGTGGAGATTTTTCCAATCTCCCAGGTCAACGTATGTGCAGTGGAATAACTTATTCAACAATCTTAACTGGAAACAGATTTTTTCTCATTGTCATAAGGTTTCTCCAGATGTACAGCTGAGATGGTTTCAAACCAGGCTATTGCACAGACTACTACCAACTCAAAGATATCTGTTCTTGCATAGATTAACTGAGTCTCCCATTTGTAATTTTTGTGAGCAAGATGAGCAGTCATTTGTTCACATGTCGTATGACTGTAATGTTGTCCACCAGTTGTGGACACAGTTGCAGCAGACCTTCAAGGAGAGGTTCCAGCATTGTGAAAACTTTGAAATAGATGAGGAACTTGTCTTATTTGGTATAAAAGATAATCTACAAACTGATAAAGCGATGGATCTGATTCTGCTTTCAGCTAAATTTTATATCTACATATGTAAATTGCAAAATGTCCAGCCAGCTATAAAGCTTTTATTGCTCTTCTAAGAAAAAAGATATTCTGAAGAACAGTACACAGCAAATATTAATAACTCAAGAAGACAGTTTGAGGAATGCTGGCACATCTACCACCCTATCACTAATTATTTTCTTTTTCTTTGTCCACAATAGTCTTTGCTGTGTTCATATTCATCGTTACCTTTTCCCTTGCTGCTACCATGAAGATGGAAAACAATATGTGTTTACCTACAGTACAATATGCTTGCATAAAACAAGCGTGAAATGGAGAGAGTCAGACAATAGAGAGGTCCATCCAATGTGATGTGTTGGGGCGGGGGGGGGGGGGGGGGGGGGGGGGGGGAGGTTAGATGTGGATAACTGATAGGGGAGCGTGAGAAAAAAGTGGAACATGGAATCAGGGAATAAGAAGTGAAAGCATACCTATCTATATATTTATGTTGATGATATTGATGATGACAATGCTTGTGTGTATCCTTCACTTATTTGTTTTAAATTCTCTTTACTTCGCTTTGTATGTGTAAATGTATGTACTTATATAATGTAAAATGTTAAAAAAAAAAAAAAAGGGTTCATTAAAATATATTGTACATATGTTGGCCAAGGAGACTGGAAAAATCTCCCCATTGAACCCACCAGACTTTGCTGGGGTACGAAGCATGAACCACAGGATGGAAGTCCAAAATCTATATCCACTTAACTATCATGCTGACAAATCAAAAAGCTACAATTTTCATCACTGTAAACATCTTGTAAATGACCCAAGTTTGTAACTTTGAGTCATCTAAAATCTACAGCTGATTTAAAATCAGATGTATGGTTGATCAATAGTTATATGATCATCAGTAAACAAGAAATCATGGACAAAAAAATTGGTGTATTAAATGACAGGTGTAATGTAAAATTTACAGCTGTTTATAAAATCAGATGTCAATTTATCAATCATATGACTATCTGTAAACATGAAAGCCAGAAAACTCCAATAGGAGAATAAGAAACAGAACGGAGAGAGACTATCATATACATGAGAAGTTAACTCTGGCAAAGTAGCTCACCTGCTAATGGAATGATGTTCATGGTGCTATCTAAATCATTGGAATCATGTTTGCAATCTAAAAAAGAGAGAGAGAAAAAAAAAGCCTCACCTCTTCATAGGCAATGTTGATGATGCCTTTCTGCTGCGTATCCTTGTTGCGGAACTTGTCAGTGAAGGTCTTCAGCATGACGCTGGCTTGGATGAAGTCATCAAAGTTGATATTGTTGGCACCACGGCGGTCAAACACTCGGACAACCAGCTGAGAAAACTGAGGGGATCTGCCAAGATTGTGAGCAAGAGATTTCAAGGATACTTAAGTGATAAAGCACAAAGTATATATATTTTTTAAAAAATAAAAAATCAGGCTCTAGAAGTATAAAGCATATTTTCAAGCATCCAATTTTATAATTATAATTTCTAAAATAATAGAATATAACACAATTATAGACACTGTAACAAGATTCAGGTTTAAAAACTTAACTTTTGTGCCACTACCAATTTTAAGATAATGAAAAAACCCAACATATATCTAACAAAAAAAAAGGGGGGGATGGAGTGCTGGGAGGGAGGGGGGGAGACAGAGACAGACAGAGAAAGACATAGAGAGACAGAGAGAGAAAGAGAGAACAACAAAAAAAGAGTTAAGATTTAAATAAATGAAAACAACAACGACAAAGTAAATAACACAGAATATTATCAGCTTATCATTTAATTTAAATATGCATTAAAAGAAACATCTCCAACCACACTAACCACCTCACCAACAGAGCAACTGCCAGCAGATCAGATAATAAAATGAAAACATACCTTTCCAGACAGATATCAATAATCTGTCTTGTAAAGTTGTATACAATCAATACTTTGCAAATGTACACAAATATGACATTCTACGGAACAATATTTATATGTACACAGGTTTGCATAGTACAGTATATGACATAAGATCTGATTGCTGTCCTGTATAATTAGTACAATTTATGATGTATACAGATATTTTTTTTTTGTTCACTCACAAATTATATCCAAACGTCCGGAAAGCGTTACCAAGCTCATTTCCATCAATATTTCCAGACCGGTCTGTATCAAATCTGCACACAGATCCAGACACTATCAATATGCAGTTCAAAGAGATTATAACTAACTTGTAGGACAATGACCTATATGAATAGATGTCATTGATTTTTGTAAAGTTTTTAATTCCACATAATCATCACCCTACCCAACAACAACAACAGATAATTGCCTTCTGCAGAAGTAGACAGGAAATAAGTATACATTCATTTTGCATCATAAAAACAAATCTGATTAAACACACACACACACACACTATATATATATATATATATATATATATAAAATTTTAATGTTCTCTTTTATGTAGTGTATGGCTCTTAGCTAAAGATCTCTTCTCATACATAAAACAAACATTGATTTACCTGTCGAAGCAACCTTTCCAGTCTTGAATGTATTTCCAAAGGGCGGCGAATTCATGAATGTCAATAGTACCACTCCTGTCACAGATATTAACATAAAGATCTTGGCAGTGATATGTAAGTACATACATATTAATTCAGAATCAATAGATAAACATGTAAATGAAAAGATTTGAAGTGTGTGTGTGTGTGTGTGTGTGTGTGTGTGTGTGTGCTTGCATGTGTGTGTGTGTGTGTGTGTGTGTGTGTGTGTGTGTGTGTGTGTAATTATTTTTCCATGCAAAGACTACATTACATTTCCATGTGTAATCAGGATAGTAGAATCTTTATCCCAGCAAAAATAGGCTTAAAAAACAACAAAGTATCATTTTTGAGAACACAAATAAAACATGATTTATAAACTGCCACACTCTTAATGACCAGCCATAATGGCACAAATGCTGTGCACACACAAAATTTCTTTAACGTTTTTTTAGCTGGAAGTGTATTCCTTTCTTGAAGATGAAGAAACTGAGGCCAGTTTAGTAGACAGACATGAGAATCAACAATACTTTTTCCATCCTGAATCAGTTGAGATCATTATCACTAAAGAGTAAACCTGGAAATATGTCTCCCTGCACTGGAACTGTAATGCAGCCAATATTTACACATGATTTCTTGTGTCATACATTTTTAGTAACAATAATAAAGACAACATCTCCAGAAAATATTTACTCTAGAGTGGTCTATCGTAAACTATATATATGTGAAAAGTTAACTGGGTTACCATTTCTTTCTTTCTTTTGTTACCTTTTAAAATGAGAGTAAAACATGTTATCACAATCAGATGCACATACCGATCTTTGTCAAACATGCCAATCATCAGACGACAGGTTTCCGGGTTAAAGGGAGACCAGTTCCCATTCATCAAAGCTTGCTGCAGCTCTGTTGCAGTTATCTTCCCTGAACGGTCTTGATCAACTGTCTGTGGACAGAAAAGTTTGTTAATTCATGTGTGTGTGTGTGTGTGTGTGTGTGTGTGTGTGTGTGTGTGCATGTGACCAATAGACATCTGAAAACAGCAGTAAATATCTTGATCTTAATCTGGAGCGATGTCATGCATGTTGCATGTAGTAAATTGCCCTGTTAACACAGAATAGTATTACCACTACCATTTCAGGTTAAAAACTGTAAATAAGGTTAAATAGCTTTAATGTAAATGCCCACCCACCACTCTGAAAAAAGAAAAAGAAAATGATCATGAATATTATCATGCATACATGTAGCCCAGTAAAGGGCCCATCCAGTACTGAATGGTGAAACTGAGTAAGGGAATAGGCTTCCAGCGAAGGGTAAAGTACCCAGTAAAACGCCCATCCCTAAACTTCAGAACAAAATTTGTGCAAAGTGGTGTTGGGTGCTTACACGGTAGTTTACAGTTTGTGTGACTGTTGTCCAGATGTCTGTTCTGGATCATGAGATGAAAAAAGATCCACGGTTACTATTTAATCCATTGAGTATCTCATACAAGAAAAGTTTCAGGTCCTGTTTCCCCAAGGAGATACAACAATCTGCAGCTGATCCATTGTCGCCAAAACCACATTTGTTGAGTCAAAATGTCAGTTTCAAGATGTCAGATTATGCAGACTGATCCATACAAACTAAAACACATCTGCTGTCAAAAAAGAAAAGAAAAAAACAAAAGAGCAGCAGATGCCTGAACCTTCCATGAACCCAGCACACTGATCAGGCCTTGAAAGCTTATCCTAGGTTTCTGCTAAACATAATAAAATGGAAACAAAATAATACGACACCCTACTCCCCAATAAAAAAAAAAGAGAAGAATATTCTAAAATGTAGTGAAGGAAAAGATGTGTAGAAGGTAAATGATTGAAATAAAAACAAGAACAAAAATGGGCCACTCTCACTGAACCCATGTGCACCTACACACACAAACACACACACACAGATACACACATGCACATTCAACACACAAACACACACACACAGAGATCTATACGCAACACACATGCAACTATTTCAGTATGTTTTGCAATCTCAGAGTCAGAGACACAAAGGCCCAACAACTGTGTTTTTTCATAGAAGTTTGGGAGATATGACTGAATGAAATATACAAACAAGGCTTTTTTCCCTATTCTTCTGGAACTATTCCCAATCTAGAGTATACAGCATCAGCAGTGAATGAGTTACAGCAACACACACACAAAACTGAACCTGTAACAATGTATCACTTACCTGAAACCACCCCCACAGATCAGCACTGACACCAGGAGGGGGCGGGGCCTGCCCACCGTACCCTCCCCCAAGGGGTGGGCCACCGCCGTATCCTGCCTGACCTTGAGGTGGTGGGGCGCCCCCATATGGGGGAGCCCCCCCTGGGGGTTGCTGATATCCTGGAGCCCCATACTGTCCTGCTGGTCTCTGCTGTTGTTGTCCATACCCTGGCTGACCGTAAGGAGGCTGCCCATACTGCTGCTGAGGTTGTCCATACTGTTGAGACGGTTGACCATATTGCTGTTGCGGCTGGCCGTACTGCTGGGGTGGCTGGCCATATTGCTGAGGTGGTTGGCCGTATTGCTGAGGTGGTTGACCGTACTGCTGAGGTGGCTGGCCATACTGCTGTTGCTGACCATACTGTGGCTGCCCATAGCCTGGTGGTTGCTGCTGCTGTGGAGGCTGTCCGTACCCACCCTGATAAACACATCAATGTGTAACTGGACTGACAATGTAAAAATAAATCAAGTAATAAATACATAAATGATAAACAAGTAAATAAATGCAGCCTAAATTAATGACATGTATACCCTCCCAATATACCTTTTTTAATGGCTAGTAACATAATAGTATGTAATATTATGAAACAAAATGAAATGACTCTTTTTTATGAGCAATATTTATAGATCTAGGTATAGATCTATCTAGGTACAACATTCTTGGGAATCCATGAACAATACACTGAATACGATACTAGAAGGCACAGACACTGGATGTTATGAGAACTGAGTCCCTGGACTTCAGCAAGTCTGGAGTCTCTTCTGATTGAAAAATCAGGTTAATGTATCAATCCCTGCCACCACTCCTTTCCTCTCCACTCCCATGCACTTCCCTCCTCACATCACCTTCCCTTCTTCCCATATCCCATAACCCAGTGGAGGGTTGTTGGGGCACTGCTGATGATTTCCAGAACAGTTTTCTCCATTGGTTTCTGTCTCTTGCAGCTCTCTGGCAAATTCAGGTCTGTCCATACTTTGATGTTGTCCTGCCACATGTTCTTTTGCCCCACACTTTTCCTACTGCCTTGTACGGTGCCCTGCAGAATGGTCTTTGCGAGCCCGTCATATTTTGTGACATGTCCATACCATCTAAGCTTCCTCATCATGACATTTAGGAGGTGATCCTGGGGTCCAATGGTTTAGGTGATCTTCCTCACAGGCTTCCATAAAATCATCAAATTACTCAGGAAAAATAAAAATGGCTGTGAAATGTAGAGCAATAACATCTTCCCTATCTCCTTGTATTAATGACAAGGTGTATTTTTTGCTTGTGGTGATAGCGTCTCTCATGTTTTCTCAACTTCTGCTGTGACTGAGTTAAATCCGCATCTGATCCACCTGCAATCAAAGTGTTGATGTTCTTCTTCTTCCTGATTAGTGACCACAATCATCATTTTGATAATTCTGTCACTCATAGAGGGGGAGTCTGATTAAAAAACAAACAACAACAACAACAACAAAAACAACAACAACAGAACCACGACTGTTAAGCACCCCTGGTTCAGCCTGGGGAGCCTTGGCCCTGGGTAAAAAAAAAAAAAAAAGAAGAAAAGAAAAGTGCTGCCCTATTGCAGTTTGGAGGCTTTTGACACAAAACTAAAGTGTCGATTGTCTTTGCCTCCACTACATTTTCAGATAAACTGTTCCCACCCCGGATGGTCCTTGGGAGGATCGAAAACTGGTGGGTACTGGGTTTGACACTGTGGGAGCTTGAACTGCTGGCTTCGACCGCATCGCTGACGTGGTGGTGTTGGAACTAACTTGCTCTTGATGTGGTCAGTATGGAATAGGTTGTGGTGGATTTTGTAAAACACGGCATGGCGTGCTGTCCCTCCCCTGTCCTGAAGACTAGTTCTTCCTGGACCGTGTACGTGAATCTGTCAAGTATTTATTTTGCACCCCCTGCACCCTCCCCTGCCCCCCAACCCCCCACCCCTTCTTCCCTTCCTGGAGCGTGGACGTGAATCCGTCAAATACTAATTCTCAACCAGAAAAAAGTGTTTTTTAAGACCAAGCATATTCATGCAACATTCTTTCTCGTTTTCTTTTCTTTTTCTTCTTTTTTTCCACCACGTTTTTTTATTTGTTCAGCCAACATCCGTTTTTGTTGTTCATTATAAACGTGATTCAGTGACAATGTGAGGATCAACAGTTCATAAATTACTTCAGATATAACCCTTGTACTTACATATTGTTGTTGTGGTGGTCCTCCCCAAGACATGATTACGTCTGAAGACAGCCGTACACAATACAAAAGCTTTAAACTATTGTGAAACAGTCTAAATTTGCGGAAATGCTATGCCACATAAAGAGAGATCACTCACGTGTTACCGCGCCAGAAGGGCTCTCACTCTCCTGCGTTTTAATGCATGAACACTGACGATAGTGACAAAACGTGAAGGGTCTGGGGTAACTTAAGTTGTATGATTTGTGAACACGGTAGGAAATCTAAATCACTGTCAGCGATCAGAAAATGGGGGTTCCAAAGGAAGAACTGGAAAAGAAACTGCAAGCAGAACTAGATGCAACTCATCTGGTAAGAATATTGATTACTTGATCGCAATTCACTTTATTAGGTGATACATGTGTACGAGCATTGTTACCACAGATAATGTATATTATACAAACAAGATAACAACATTGTAAGTAAGTGTTGAAACACACACACACACACACACACACACACACACACACACACATTTCATTGAGCTCATTCTTCTCCTCTTGATTCATAGGGGAGGAGTAGTTACGGCAATCCCAGAAAACCTTTATGTGTGATAAAGCATGAACAAGATTTTAAAAGATTTATATATTATATGCTAATAATGTGTGCAATGACGAATGTGTTATTTTTTTTTCCACAAGTAATAATTATGAAAATCAAATAGTTCATAACTATTAACCAGATTGGCAGATACATTTTCATGCTGGACCAAACACTGTGATCATTATTTTACGTTGCAGGAAGTAATAGACATGTCAGATGGTTGTGGAGCCAAATACCAAGTTCTTATCGTCTCATCAAAGTTTGATGGCGTCAAACCTACTATCAAAAGACACAGGTAAAAAAACAAAACAACAACAAAAACAACAACAAATCACCAACAACAACAAAAAACAAACAACAAATGTGAATAAACAAACAAAAAATTATCAGTTAGATCATTTGCTTTAAACAGTTCATGATCATGTATGTGTGTGTGTGTGTGTGTGCGCGCGCATGCGCACATACGTGTGTGTGTGTGTGTGTATGCTTACATGAATGTGTGTGTCTGTGTCTGTGTGCATGTGTGTGTTTACAGGTAGGTGTGTGTGTGTGTGTTTAGAGGGAAATGTCAGAAATGTTTTATTATCATTTTATGTCTCTGTAGCAACAATAAATACAACCACAGTGTTTGGGCTGTTTATCGTTTTATGGGTGCACATTTCCTTCTAATACAACATACATTAAATCTACTCCAGTAATATTGGGACATCCCTATATGTCCTACCAGATCTATGTTCCCCAAGGGCTGTATTTCCCCAAATTTACTTTCAGACACATCTAATTGTGTATTCCCCCAAATTTACTTTCACTGTTTCAGTCAGATCAAAGTTCCACCAGGCCATCGCTGACCACAAATGACCACTGCCCCCAAAAATTCAGATTGTGACATTTTATCATATCATACAACATAAAGACTTCTTGACCTAGTGTGACAATCCACTGACCAGTACTGACCCCGATCCAAAAGTGTGCAGCTGGCATTATGTGATTATCTTTCTGCATTATGAGTACTTTAAAAAAAAAAAAGTTTAATAAGTAAATTAGTAATGTAAATATTGTACTTTTTCACTGGTTGACAACTGACCTCTGTGCATAATGAAACAAACATGGACCTGGGGAGACCATAGACCTGGAGAAATATAGACCTACAAAAAGTTTGTGGAAACATTGTTTTGGAAGAACATAGAGTTTTGTGAGACAGACGGAGAGAGAGGGAGAGAGAGAAACTGGGAGAGTGGAGGATAGGAGGTGGGGTGGAAAACATGTGATTGTTTACCTTGGTTAAAAACTTTCGTCATGTGTTATGTTTCAGTTGTGTGACAAAATGCAGTGTTGTTCTGTGTGCAGAATGGTTCATGGAGCCATTGAAGAAGAAATGAAGTCCATCCACGCCATCCAGCTAAAAACAATGAGCCCAGAGGAATGGGAAAAAATGCAGCAGTCCTGATTTTACCTGAAACAATTTTGTTCCAAAACAAAATTCAGTGTGATCAATAATGTTGCTCTCCCCCCTTCCCAGGTTGCTGAACAATAGTTTTGATTGGTTTATTTTTATTTTTCAGGATATAAAAATATAGCCTGGATGAATGTTTTAAAAGAGTTGGAATCACCTGTCAAAGAACATGTATGGAAAGTTAGTCACAGATGTTTGTATGATTCTTGTGTGAATGATAATAAATGATGGCCTTTAAGTGATTGTAATAAAAGCGAAGAATCGTCTCTGATTAGCTGATTAAAAGATCTAAGATGCATTGTCAGGGGAACAAGAGTCTACAGTATCTGTTTTGGGTTTAAAAAAATAATCAAGAAGGAATAATGTCACCAATTCCTAAATCAGTAAATGACCCAATTATGTGAGTTTCCATCATATTCTGCTCCAAGTGTTTTTCTTCAGATTTTTTTTCACCTTGGAAGAGGGAGGCATGTTGTGTGATAATCTGCAGGATTTTACTGTACATAACCCTAGCTGCATAATATGGCAAATTGCAGACTTAAGATTGTTTAGGGTTTTTCATTGTTAATTCTAAAGTGGGCTGACCACATTCTGGTCTTCTTCAGTTCCTGACTCAGTGGCTGTTTTTTTTCTTATTGTTGCTATTCTGTTTTGACTTTTGAAACATCATAATCTGGAACCTTTATGTATTTATTCAGTATTTCATGTTTATCATGAGAACGATGATGACAAACATTGATATCCATATTAAGACTCAATCCAGTGCAATGACAGTTCTGTCCTCTTCACTTCCTTTCATAACATATCCTGATGTCAGTCTGGTGCAAAAGGTACATTTGTTAGACTGGAGATTAAGGCAGTATCGACAAAGATGCGTCAGTCAGATAGATAAGACGTAGCATGGTCTCACTTCTCCAGTGTGAACCTCAATCAAGTCAAACTCTTGGAAGAAGACAGGTACACGGGGCAGTTTCGGTTTTCATTTTCTCAAGGAGGTGTCAATGTGGTTTACCATGTCATCCGAATGGCTAGACATTCAGTTTGATTTTCCAGTCAAACTTTGGAGAAAGGGCAAGAGAGGGATTTGAACCCAGACCCTCACGGACTGTGTATTGGCAGATGAGCATCTTTACCATTTTGCCACCTTTCTCCATGGGGCAGAAAAATCACATCACATTTAGGTGGCTGTTGGGGATTGAACCAACTCCCCAGTCTGATTCATCATTTGCTGCTAGAGTGATGGCCTAGAGGTAACACGTCCGCCTGGAAGCGAGAGAATCTGAGCACACCGGTTTGATTCCCTGCAGTCGCCAGTATTTTCTCCCCCTCCAATAGACCTTGAGTGGTGGTCTGGACGCTACTTATTTGGATGAGACTGTAAACTGAGGTCCGTGTGCAGCATGCACTTAGCACATGTAAAAGAACCCATGGCAACAAAAGGATGGTCCATGGTGGATTTTTCTACAGAATTTTGCCAGGAACGACCCTTTTGTTGCCGTGGGTTCTTTTATGTGCGCTAAGTGCATGCTGTACACGGGTTCTCGGTTTATCGTCTCATCCGAATGACTAGCGTCCAGGCCACCACTCAGGGTCTAGTGGAGGGGGAGAAAATATCGTCGGCTGAGCCTTGATTCGAACCAGTGTGCTCAGATTCTCTTGCTTTCTAGGCGGACACGTTACCTCCAGGCCATCACTCCATTGTTTTCTTTATCTAAGATTTTTCTTTGAACAGATATTCTCTGTTTTGGTCCACAGCATTCATATTCAGGTTATTGCTACCTAGGCCACAGGTGCCATTTGAATCTTGGGGATTCTTCTCACCTGCTTGATCTCTAGTGGTCAGTGATGTAGGGAGAAAGGAAAGGAGTATGTGACTTCTCAGACTGCTTTATAATAAAGTGAATTGGAACATTATCAGTGTGTACTGGTAACAGGAAATAAAGGCATACATATGTGTGTCTGTGTGTGTGACTACCTGATCCTATGTTCAGACTTCTGGAAAGCTATTTTTTGTAATGCCGGAAGTTTGGTTAATTTGTAGTTGTTTTTCTTCACTAGTCTTTCTCTCCCTTAATTCCTTCACCTGCTTACAGAATGAGGGAGATACTGAGACAGAGAATTGGGGACACAACACACACACACACACACACACACACGCCTCTTATGCCAGCCCATGGGGAGATATTCACATGGAGAGGCTGACTCACACATGTAGTCCGGAGTGAATAATTGTGAAGGGTTGAATAGACCACAGTGACAAAGTCATACAACATATCTTATATCTGAACAGCAGCAGTGAAAAACACTAGGAAGAATCAAAGAACTCTTAACATCTCTTCTGGTATTTGTAGACTTGATCACACAAACGCACACAGATGCACACACACACATTTGCACATATTTACACAAGCTGACAAAAAGGTAGACGGCAACAAACGCTCTTGTTCTATAAAACCAAATGCCAAAGTAGAAGTAAACAGGTGTAGTGGTGAAACTGCAAATGTGACTACAAATATGGTTGTGGACGATTGTCATATATTTTTCATTTCCCCTGGGATGAAGCATGGTTTATTTTTCTTTGTTTACTGAAGAAATTTCGTTTATGCATTTTGAGTATACAGTGCTATGTGCGAAAGATAATAACAAAAATCCACATTAGTTTGTGTGTATGTTGAACTATTGTCACATGCAAAAGGGAAAGAGAGAATGCACATCTTTAAGTGTGTCAAAGTCTGTGCATTGTCATATGAATTTAGAAATTATGAAGTGTAGAAGTTGGTCAGTTTTCAGTGGAAAATCATACAGTTTTTGTGAGTGTTTTCACAGTAGTACTTTTAAAATGTTTTGTTGTTCTGAAACAATGAGTTCTACCATTCACAGCCACAGTGTTGAGCAATGATTTTTTCTCTTTGGGATGTTTTGTGCCAGGTCTTCCAAACAAGCTTATAAGTAATAGTGAAACATTCTCACAAACTTTCATAGTGACAACTGGAACAATAATGACAATCAAGGTAAATGTCTCTTAATTTTTTATTCACACATTTTTAGTGCACAACATTCAATCACAGATGAGTATAATAAAAACAGAACACAGACTTGGAAGATGTAAGTATCTTCTGTGTGTCAGAAAGAGTGCCACAAAAATGGCATTTATGTTTAAAATCAAATGCCATTTATGAAATGTTTTAAAATATATACAAACTACTGTCAAAGTTCTCTAAAATCAATGCAGTATGTACCTAAACAACAGAATGTTTAATTTTGATTTTACAATTGTATTATTGCTCAATGATAAGTGCATTTTTAAATCAGACACTTGGAAGAAATTATTACTATGATACAAAGGAAAATAATTCTTCAACCATTGAACTGGTGGATTTTTTTCTCTTGCTTTCTTCCTTTTCCTGTCTTTTTTTTCTTTCCCTTTTTCTCCTTAGAGTTAATGAATATTATCAAACGAATTACTGAAAATACTTCACAATATTTTGTATCTATAAAATAAGATCTTATTTTAATATCAAAGACTGAAAATACTTCACAATATTTTGAATCTGTAAAATAAGATTAAAATTTTTTTTTTTTTTTTGTGGATAGAATGATAGCTATAGTGTCTTACAAAATGATGTTTTATAAATTTCTTGTCTCTTCTGAACACTAATCCATCCAAAAAGGTGCAGCCTTTCTTCGAAATAGTTTCCTTATATGTGTATATTACTTCTCCCCTTGGTCGTTAATCAACAAGAAAATGTATATGATCACATTATCTGCTGCCATGGTTTGGAGCATTCATGTTGTGTTTTTCTCTTGTGACAAATCATTCTTAGTCAAAACACTTCAATTTGGCATCCAGTCTGAACAATCAATGAGATCTGTTGTTACAGGGGTCTTTGCCATCTCTCAGTCACAGTTTTGAAAAAAGTTTAAACTACATGTCAAAAATACTCCTTTACTGTTTTTGCCGTATTTTGTTTTTTGAGTTTTTTTTTTTTTCATTTAGATTGAAACAAGGGTTGACTTTAAATAAATATGGTCACTTTAGAATTGCCTGTATAAGCATATGATTTTAAGGCATTGAAGCACTGTAGTAATTAACAGGGTGAAATTAAAATAAGAACTTCATCAACCAGCAAACACAAGACTGCAAATCTAGGATGATTCCCGCCCCTACTTTGGAATGTATATTTTGAGCACTGCACACTTCCACACATATTTTTCTCTTTTTTTCTTGTTTTTTATATTGTCAAATCCTGAGTTTTAATCTGCATGTTCAGAGCAAAAACAATCAGAATCTGAGCATTAAAAACTGTTTATGCACTGCGACTGATTAAAACATTAAAAAAAAAAAAAAACAAAAGTATAGATCTATTACCCAAAGCATACTTGAAAAAAGTATTAAAACATTATGCCCAAACATGATGACATAAAAACATTCCCAGTACACTTTTCTGGATTCTTGGTTTTTCAGTACATCACTCACACTGTCAATGATATCAGATACACACACACACACACACACACACACACACACACACAATTTCACACGCTTTACAGAAGTACTTTGTTCCCAGCATGCTGTATACACATCACAAGAAAAGCCTCATGGCTCAGCAACTTGTACCATAACCAATAATGTCAGCAGCTAATTTACATAAAATCATTCTGAAATATTCAAAATATAGAATAAGTTTATTTTGTACAAACACCATGATAATAAAATTTGTCTTTTAAAAGGCAAACTGAGTAGTAGCAAACATCACAAAGCTTTGAAAACGACTTGGGGGTAAGAGACAAAGAGGCAAAACAACTATACAGCAAGCCAACACTCCACTAAAAAAACAACAAAAAAACAAACAAACAAGTACTAGTCCTGCTGGTACTGATGAGGGCTTTAACTTTGGCAGTCTGCACAAGACTTACAAAACCAATAGCCTTTAAATGCTAGGATGCAGGAATAGGTAAAAGGCTTGTTCATGATTGAAAACATATTTTACACACATTCATATCTACTTGTGCATACACAAATGCACACACACACACACATACACACTCAATACACAAAAACACACACGCATGCAGACAGCTGTTGGAAGAAACAATTTACACACAAAAATATCACAACCAAGTTTTTTTCCCCTTATTTTTTTTTTTTTTAAATCACTAAACGCTTCTAATTTTTCTTTGATGATAAAATATAATCCAAATTCTATGACTGATAGTTTCAGAACTGAAAAGATTCCACTCATGCTAAAAATAAAACTCGAACATTTGGTCTCGAAGGCATGGAAGAATCGAGCAGTTGCAATCACAGAATAATTCACACCCACAAACCAGGTCATCACAAAAGCATTATAAGTATGGCTGAGAAAGGATAGGGTGTGCGTCCACAGTAAGTGAAGGTGAGAGGGTAAAACCTGGAAGTACTTTAAAATCACATGCAGGAATCCTTCAGTGAAGGCAAGATTGTCAGAAGGTGAGACAGCAAAAACCTACATCTAATTCACTACGAGATGCTGGACATGTAATTAAACAAAAAAAAGTTGAGAAGAGGTAAAAGAATGTTTAAAGCAAAAATATTTTCCTTAACAAAAATGTGCAAGTTCTTGCATATGAAATACATGTAAATCATAAGTCTTGTTCGTAAATCATAAACAAAAAGCTTTCAACAAACTCACTCACTTTTATTTTTCACATTTCATTGTAAAATATCCCAGTGGATATTAACAACACATCCAATGTGGTTTTCCTTTGTGCATATCACATGGTGAAACCATACAAAACTTGCTTTTAAAGTGAGGTAATTGTAAAATAAGATTTTAAAAATCTTCTAATGACATAATTTTCTTATTTAGCATTTTCCTGTTTAGAAGTCAGGTCTAGTTAACATATATAATACTATTCTGACAAAGAAACTTAAGGCTGTGTTCAACAATATGAGATTTTAACAGAATTATTTATAGGCACATGAGCTATGATAACCCCTGTTCAAAAATGTGAACTAAAGAACAAAAACCAGATGAAATTTATATCTTTCAAATGAAAGACTACCATGTTCCGTGGTCAAAAAAGAAAGAAAAAAAGACGAAGAAGAAGAAAGCTAATGAGGGAAAACTAACGGTGCTACTGCAATGCTTTCACAGAAGTAAAAAACAAAACACACTGTCAATATGACAGCAAAGATGACAACTGTGTAGTCTTGCTCTCATGTCGATGGGATAGGTGGAAGTGGAGGCAACAGCAGACAAACATCATCAAATTTTGGGCAACTTTGGTGCATTGACAACAGGGTTGCTCTGTTCCAGCAGTTTGCGACCTTCACTCTTGTAGTCAAAGGTACAGTCATGAGACTCTGCATACCGATGGGTTGCACAGAAGTTGTTTCCACATCTGGAACAACCAATATCCACAAATGATATATATATTTACTATTTTTATGACGTACACAAAATGAGCTAACATTCATGATATGTGGTTGTGAAACTGTCAGACAGTGCTCACTTTCACTGATTTTTTCTGTTCATCCATTTGAAAACAACTGAGTAAATGTAGCAGACAATATATAGAATATAATAACAGGGTTTCTACTTCTCTGAAAACCTTGAATGGCTTCAATAACACATTAATGATTTTTCTTTTAAAGATTAAGACTCTTACATTATTGTTATATCACTTGTTTTAAATCTGTGAATGCAGTATGCAATTCTTTATGTCCATAACATTTTCTAACTTTGATTTGATCCTTTACATTACATGTATTAAGGTTAATCATCTGTCAGTCCTGCTGACAACAAACTCCTGTGTGTCAGTCCACACCCCTCCACACAACCCTCAACCGCCCACCCTCTCCCCCCAAAAAATCACACTCAGTAAAAGAGGACAGTTGAGTGCTGCCTTGCATTACAATTTATTACCATACAGTGAACTACAAGGAATGTGAAACAGCCTCTCAGAGACTGGACACGATGTACACAATCCCTATTCAAAAGATAGAAAAACACAAAGTACAAACAAGAGAGGCAAGGCCTTCAAGACTCACTTGTGATACACTTAAAAACCAAAAAAAATCTAATCATTAAAATGTGTTCCGTATTTGTTATTATAAAGCTTCGGGTCAAAAGAAAAAGAAAAAAAAAGTCATAACGGCAGATTCGAACTCCGTGTGTTCGGGTGAGAAGAAACTGTCTTACCCATTACACTATCGTGACTCCTTCACTGACGTTCAGAAATATAATATTTAAACATGCTTTTTTAAAGGGCGATAAATCGATTGCAGTATTCGCAGTGAGAACGCTGTTTAAATCATATTATTCTGGTGTATCTTGAGCATTCAAAAAATCTTTAAGGGCAATTAAGGGCGGTAAAGGAAATGAAATGAAATTATGGTGCTTAGAGCCTCGCCGACCACTAAGGCCATCTCAAGGCTATCGCCGCGTTAATAACTACTACAAGGATAAAAAAGCAACCAATTAAAACGAGTCACCACTTCAAACTTTCCACTCCAAAGTTAAAAAAAACTTCCATAGTTTAAAACCTTCAAATCTGGTTAAAAATGTTCACTTCTTTTAAGAAGTCCATCAGCGCCCACGGAGGGACATCACGAAACAAAGTCTTCAAAGAAACCGCTGTGTAATGTCTGCGTCTAACGTCATGCAGATCCCAACAGTCAAGGAGCACGTGTTTCACGGTGAGAGGCTCATCACAGGGAATGCATCGAGGGGCCTCTTCCCCCTTCAACAAGTAAGAATGAGTAAAAAAAGTGTGCCCCATACGCAGTCTGCACAGCACAGACTCCTCCTTTCTGTTCTTCACCCCCGAAGGGAGGGTCTCTTTTAGGTCTGGACGGATCTGGAAGAGCTTGTTGTCCGCCCTTTCGTTACCACGAATGCCAACATGTCCGGGAAGGGCGGTAAAGGAGACGTGGCTATCCCCGCAATCATACTGCAACATTTAGCCGTTTTCTCTGGATCTTGATAGATGCACAAGTTTCAGTTAGTTACACCCAGTTGACACGGGCGAATGAACATAGTGAAAGCCCTGTACACTGAGAGTAAAACACACAAGCTTTTTATGTACTGAGTATAATTTCAAAATGTAATGTTTAAGATGAGAAAGATCAGTTTAAAGCAAATTAAGTCCCCTAGCATTAATTACAGATTAATTTCCCTTTTTTACTATTTGCACCAAAACGTTTGCAAAATAACTTCCATGCTTAGCAAAAGAAGTTTCTGTTTGAACAAAAAATGATAATAATGACTGCTCTTGTTGTTGCATTAGAATATCAGATCAAAGTGCCTTGCAAAATAAGTTCCATGCTTAGCAAAAGAAGCTCCTGTTTGAACAAAAAATGATTATAATGACTGCTCTTGTTGTTGTGTCAGAATATCAGATCAAAGTGCCAAGTTTAGAGAATAAAAAAAAAAAACAAAAAAAAAACAACAGTAAATGCAGTCTGCATATAATTTGGCTTCTTTTAAAAAATTTTTGGTGCCCATCCCAGAGGTGCAATATTGTTTTAAACAAGATGTCTGGAAAGAACTGAATTTTCCCTATTTTTATGCCTAATTTGGTGTCAACTGACAAAGTATTTGCAGAGAAAATGTCAATGTTAAAGTTTACCATGGACACACAGACACACACACACACACAGACAACCGAACACCGGGTTAAAACATAGACTCACTTTGTTTACACAAGTGAGTCAAAAGTTATTTGAATCTTTTAAAGCACACCACAACTGAAATATATCAGTGCATCAGTGTCCCTTAGTAGAGCAAAAAAAGCCTTGTGCATTCTTTTGCATTTTGTGAAATGACCAGTTGAGTGCCTATGAGATGTCAGCTGATGTCCTGCTAAAGTGTTGCCGCAGTGCAAAAGTGTTGCTGCATTTTTCCTTCAATGGAGTTTGGCGTCTGCCAGGTAAAATGTACAAGTTCTGTACTGGCCATGCAAAGAGTACTCACCTGCACTGGTAACTAGTGGCCAGACCTGTTTTCTTGCCACAGACGTAGCAGCGCTTGGTGGCTTTCTTCTTTGCTTTGACAGGGGGTAATCGATGAGTGGGTGACATGATGCGATTGTCTCGACTGGCAGACATTCGAAGACGAGCAGACTGCACAAAAAAAAATAAACGTACGGGTTAGTGTGACATTACAGAGAGAGAGAGAAAAACAAACAAACACCTGAATGCAAATGAGAAACAGAAAGATTGAGTGACCAGGATTAGAAAGAATATTTGCATATGACAGACTACATATTTTCACTGCATGAGACAAAAATGCTTTTGTTCCATTTCCGTGTGAATCTTTTAAACATCCTTTTTTTTAATCTTTTTTTTTTTTTAACAGATTGTAATAATGAGTGAGGTTATTTTTTTGTTTGTTTGTTTGTTGTACACACATACACAACAACAACAACAAAAGTTACATCATAAATGAACAAAACAACAGTGCAAAGGAATTCAACATGAAGAAGAAGAAAGTTGGGGGGAGCAGGGTGCAGGGAGGAGGTAGGGGACCATAGGAACACATCAGACATTTTGTTTGAGTAATTGAGGTGCAGGTACCAATGTCAAAGAATTATTCACAGAAAAAATAAATATAATGCCTAACCTGCCCCCCCCCCACCCCCCATGACCCCCCCTCCCCCAACCCCCTGCCCCCACCCCACCAACTTTTTTCAGAATCACAAAGTCAATTTATGAATGAAAACTATTCAATAAATTGCCCACCAGATACAACAGAGATCCAAAGGCACCTTGAGGAATGGTTGGACACAGTTGTATTGAAACTTAGAGCAACAGACATGATGGCTAAAAAAGGTCCTGTGGTTATCATCAGCAAGGTCTTGTTCCTCTGGGCACAACAAACTAACACGGACAGACATACAAAAGATTCAGAATAAGTATAAAATGACTGTGGGACCCTGTGGAGAAAAAACCCAACAACAACAACAACAAAAAAAACCGACGACAACCCATCCAACAATGTAAGGAGAATGGAGGACTGTATGGTCCCTGAGACGCTTGCAGTTTTACTTTTCTTCAGTGATGTGGCAGGCTACTGGGGTTGCCAGTTAGTTCTTGTAGAGTTTTACAATGACATTTTGCTACTGAGATGCAGGAGAGGACACAGGGAAATAATTAAAGGTGCTCACAAGGATGAGGGGGAAGGTGACAACAGGATGAGTATGTGTTGGGCTGAGGGAGAATGGTGTTATGTGGGAAAACATGTACACATTCACACACAAGGTGCAAACTCCTAAATCAGTATTCTTGACAATGTTCAAATCAGTATATGTAAAGTCTGTTTGTGTCATGTCAGAATTCTTGACTACGTTTATATAAGTTTTTTTTTGTTTTCGTTATTGCTGTTTGTTTTTTTTTGTCTTTTCCATGACTATGTTTATATCAGTTTGTTTTTTTTGTTTGTTTTCATTATTGGTTTTTTGTTTTTTGTCTTTTCCATATATTTGATGATCTTATTTTTGTCAACATGACAATTTTTGACCACACACTGGTATAGTAATGAACTGAATCCCAATTTTTAGTTGTTATATCAACTATAATTAGCCATGGCAGTGTAACTATGGTATTAGTAAAATACAGTATGTATTTAGTCTTAAGAATAAGTCTTAATAATAATGCCCATTAAGCAGCTGATAACTTAACTGTTGGACAAATGAGCATTGAAACAGGAAACAATCTGTCTGTAAAATTGTCTGATATTCATAATCCATGACTGATCATAAAATGAAAGTCAAAATCACAAATGTAAAGCTGACATGCTTGGACAACACTTTTGATGCGATAATGGAAGGACTGATAAGATTTCTGCATATGTATACTATATACAAACCCACACACTGGTGAAGAAAAACTGAAGAGCAGAGTAGTTAAAAATGACCCTTTTAGACACTTTCTCACTCTTGGGCAAACATGTTTCTTTTTAACATTTACTTTGCTGATCCAAAGATGAAGTGATCCCTTTTGAATCCCTAAAATACAGCATTGGAGCACAACCTAAAAGACTAAACACAGACAAATAAGGAAACCACGCGGCACTTACAAGACGACCTTCAGGAGTAGGAATGCGTGCTTCCTGGATACAATAGTTTCCCATTCTTGACTTGCTAGCACTGGACACCAGACTGCCGATGTGGGAGGTTCCAAGCTTTTCTATGGAAGCCTGTCGAAGAATACCAGACATGGTGCGAGCCTCTCCCGTGGACAGACTCTCCAATGCGATTTCCTTGCGACGGTGATCCAGACCATGGAAACGGGTGGACGTAGCCGGCCTGGAGAACCCTCCCCCAACGGTCATCTCCTTGCGTGCGCTGAGGGGAGAACGTTTGAGGACTTCGCCCAGCGTTTCAAGGATGCTGGTGGCCTCCCCTTTCTCTGCTGATGGGGCTACAAGGGCCTCAGCAGCGACTAGGGAAGCAGGTTCAGTCTTTGGCACAGAGATGGGGGGACTGGCACTGGTGTCCGGTCCAGCAGCTGGGGTGGCCATGGTCTTTGGCAAATCCTCTCCACTGCTGGCCTCCTCTGCAGACGGACAGGGTCGAAGGACAGGGGTGGTGGTGGACAAGAGGCTAGCTGCAGAAGAGGGGTTCCGTCGGACCTCTGCTGGAGTTGAGCCTGCTGCTGCTGCTGCTTCTGCCAGCTGCTCAGCAGCAACAGAGTGTGAGGAAGACACTGCTGCTGAAGGAACAGTGGAGAGAGCAGCAGCAACAGGAGTGGTAAGAGTGGCTGCAGGGGTGCTAAATGTCTGGCCCACTGGTGGTAGGCAGGCATTCTTGTTCAACGTCCGGCTGAAGGGCCGGCCACTATTGGACAGCTGCCGTAGCCGCATGCGAGTTCCTGAGTGAGTTCCAGAATGAGATGATCTGCGACCAGAGGAAGGTGGCTTTGGTCGTTTCTGGAAAAACATTAACAATTGAACTTGAATCATAGGTGCTCAGTATTTAAAATTTTTTCTCTTGCTGCATGGTAATTGTAGCAACAAAACAACTGTTTTAGCTCTGTGTTGTCCCTATCAACAGAGAAAAGACATGATAGAACAGCAAACATTCTGTCTCTTATTGACTCCTTGGAGACTGAAGTTCTAACTTTGGTTTCATTTTGAGACCACTGTCCACAGCCACCTGTAAAATTTCTTCTATGATGGGCAATAGAGACATAACTCATACAGCCATGAGTAGCACATGGTCTGGGTTGCTCTTTCTCAGCTCCGAACAAGTGTCTACTTTTCTAGTCTTCTCAAATTATTATCTGAGAACTTTTCATTTTCATCTTCTATCATTACTTTCCTCAAAAGTGCACAATTTTAATGCAGAATTCAGAATAAAAGTTTTTAACCATAGTGGAAGAAGGCATTTTTTTTCATGATCTTAACTGAGCAAAATCCAAGATGCAGTAAATGATCTTAAAAATAATACCCAGATATGTCATATGTAGCCTGCAATTAAGTTTTGTGCTAGGCACGTTTTCCTCAGCAATGATAAACAATTCTTCTCTTCACTGATCTTGAAAACTTTTTTCCTTCTTCTTTTTGTTACTATCAATAAATCAATGTCAAAAATAAGAAAGAAAGGGGCAATGACAAAAATGTGTGTTGGAATGTGCAACATGAGTGTATGAAGACAGTGAAAGAAACAAACAGAAAAGATGGAGAGAAGAGTGAGAGAGAGCATGACAGACAAGAGACAGACAGTGATTCATTATGACTATTAGTGAGGCATGTAAAAGACAATACTACTAGTAATAACTCAGTTCAGTGTATTTGTCAATACTGTCTGGGAATCAGTTCAGTTTAAGACACATGTCCCAAATACAATAATTTGTTGTTTTTGTTAACAAAAGTTCAGCTCAGTGTTGCTTGTGGCACTTAATTCACTGAAAGATACTTCATCTGATCCATCATACATGATAACTTGTTGCAGTTCTTTTTAACACTATAATAACAGCAGTGGTTTTTGTGATGCACTAAACGCTATCAATCAATAAAGGATGACAATAAATATATCTACATGGGTACAAACTTTTCTGGTGAGGCTCATCTTCTCCATGTTGACACGAAGCTGATCCACCTTCTCCTTCATCTTGTCATTCTCCTCCACTTTCTCTTTGGTTGGTGCCTCCTCTTCTTCCTCCTCTTCATTCAGGTTGTACACAGACGTACTGAAATCACAATCCAACAGATGTTTGTGAAATGTTCAAGGTTTTGTTATTGATCTGTTCTGTACAGCACAGGCACACGTTCAGGTCAATGTCAAATGATATTTCCCCCATCACCACTATACTAATGCTATTTCCACTCTGAAGGCTCACAAAGCTGTTTATCTCTTATGCCAAAAGTTACAGTTCAATATTGTCTGTTACAGTCTTCCATTTCAAGTTTTTGTGTGCAAGATTTTTTCAAGAGTTGTTGTGTCTTGGAGGGCCCCAGACACTATGCTCCTTTTAGGTTTAGCGTCTGTAACTTAACAGCTCTCAAACAAGTGCAGACTGATTCTTTATGTTTATGTGTATCACAGTATTTGTGGCAATGCACTTTAGTTTCCTGGTGACAGATCCATTCAATAAAAAAGGAATAAGAAGCTAAATCCTCCATCTATGCCGTGATCATTTTCAAGGATTTTTGACAATTCTGAAACAACTGTTTATTCCCCCTGTAGGTGCATATTTACAGTGGATGTTTATTCCTGTGTTTTTAAGCAGACTTTCTCAATATAACAGGCAGTAGTAATAAACTATTATGAACGTACATAAACTGAACACACTATATCCATCTTAACTGTTTGTTTTGTCAAATATGCAAACACTGTTTGTAAAAAAATAAAATAAAATAATAATATTTTTTTTTTTTAAATTCAATTTCAGCTTAGGTTCGCTAAAATGCAACTTCTGTTCACCTGAAAACAAAATGTTCTTCGATAAACATCATCTGAGGAACCCTTTTGTTGCGTGAGCTTTCTGTTTTTGTTTATCGATACAAAGTAATTGCTTTTTTTCTTTTTTTCTTTTTCTTTTTTTTTTACCAAAAAATACTTTGTCTTAGACTGTCTTCTGAGTATTTTCAGGTTTCTATCACTCACAAAATGCTGATCTATAGCATGCTGATGTGAGTAAGTAAAAAAAACAACAACTTTATTCAAGCCTCAAGTCTTTAAGAACTGAAGTCTGACGTACTAACCAGTCAGATATCATGTCCGTCACTATCGTCTTTAATGTGATTCATTATTCATTTGCATGGGTCTGGTTATCAGTTACAGATGTTGGGGCAATAAAAACATTCCATTATTTTATCATTTCCACTTTTCATGTCTGTGCATGCAAATGTTTTTCAAGCTTAATTATCTATATTAAACACATACATGCATGAACTTGCAAATGTATACATGTATACTGTGTGTGTGTGTGTGTGTGTGTGTGTGTGTGTGTGTGTGTGTGTGTGCATGTCAGTGATTGTGTTGCTATTAATGTCTGCTTTTGTATGACTATTTTCCTTTTCCCTTGTGCTCTAACACACACACACACACACACACACACACACACACACACACACACACATTCACACACTCATACACAGTGATACAGGCAGGCAAACACACACACACACACACACACACACACACTCGTACACAGTGTTACAGGCAAACACACACACAGACACATGTACCCAGTACCAACAAATAATCAACAGCAATTAAGCAGGACTAATTCTTCTTTTTTTTCATCAAAGTGTACAAATTCTCCACCAGAAACAGAACTTAAATGTAACAAAAAAACAACAACAAAGGTCAACATTCCAGCTATTGTCTCTTTCCATAACATGCTCCACCATGGATTTCCTGTTCCACTGACCAAACAATATGAACCATAAAACCTCCGTCGTCACCAAAGCCCATTAACCGTGTATGTACATCAATGCTGATGTTTGCTCATGTGACACTCTAAATGGTCAAGGATCTGTATGTCAACATGTGGGGTGGTGAACATGTGCTGGTTCACATGCAGAGAAACCAGCTTACTTTGCAGACATGCTGACTGATCTTGTGTCATGCTTGTGCACTACTGTTCGCAAAAAAAAAACAAAAAAAGAAAAGAAAAAAAAAAAAAGAGTGCAAGATGAAAATGATATACTTCCTGACAGGGAAACATGTCTTTAATAAAAGCAAGCCAGAAATGTGTAGCCTATACTTTTAACTACAAGTGAGAGCACGTCAAGTCACCAAAGCTAAAAATGTGTATGATGTGTCAATCATAATCAGGACTAAAAAAATCTTATCAATGTTATTATATGACATGCATTGTGATCAAGTTTACTCACAAAGCTTTTTGTGTGATGTTTATTTTTTGTGTAAATTTGTTATCAATTTGCCTTTTATAAAAGAAATGTTTTGTCAACAAGAGCTGAACTGTATGAAAATGAACCCATACAAAAGACATCAGATGACCTTGTCATCAGACCTATATAAACATATGTAATAATGCTACACAAGTTGTGATGTGAGAGCAATAACATGTGTACACACAAAGCAAGCGGGGCCACTATACAGAGAGCTGGTCAAAAGGATAGGAAAACAGTCTGACGCAGACTGTGTGGGTCCTGAGCCAATGTTTAAGCAGGGGATCAAAGGAGCTTAGCGGCAGGGGCTAAGCCCCTGGCCAGTCTGACCCACTCCAGTGGTGCTGGCACAGGCAGACAGCTTGGAGTTTCCATAAATCTCTCACGGTCTGAGCTGGTGCCAGCAAATCAATGGGGCCACACATAACAGGGGGGCATGGGGGAGGTTCGCTCTCTCATGGGACAGGTATACTTCAACACACACCTCTCCTCTCCAGCACAATGCTATCAGTATCTGTTCAGCGGAATTAATCAGATTTGGTTGTATCCGTTCCTTGGAATCAAACATATCGCTTCCCCTGGGGGGTGGCAGAGACAGGTTACTCTTCTAAGAAAGACAGCTTGGCTTTGCAGTGTTCAGTTATGATGATACTTTTCTTTTGATCTTTCCCACTGTACCTGTTCTTATCATCAAAGAGATTAACTTGTCTTTGTAATGAAGATGAATGAAGCTTGAGTTTATCGTTTTATAGCATACTGAAGAAATTCTTATTTTAAATTTTGATCTAATCCACTTAACTGACTTTGAGACTAAAGTTGGATTTGATGTTTAGGGATAAGAACACTGAGGGTGTATGCACATGCAAGAGAGACAAAGAAAAAGAGAGAGACGGAGAGATAGTGCAAGCAGCAAGCTGCATAAATATGTGTGCACACATATAAATACAAGTGTGTGAGCATATGTGTATGAAAGCATGAGTATGTAAGTATGGATGACTACAATAAAGCCTATACATTCACATGAGTGTAGACATGAATATGTGCGTGTGAGTAAATGTGTACATGTGCGTGCATGCATGTGTGTGTGTGCATGCATGAAAAAGTGTGCAAATGTATGAGTGTGACTGTGTCTTTGAGAACTTTCCTATGTGTGTGTCTGTAAATCTATTTACAGTACACATGCGTGTGTGTGTATGTGCATGCGTGTGTGTGCGTGCGTGCGTGCGTGTGTGTGTGTGTGTGTGTGTGTGTGTGCGAGTGTGTGTGTGTGTGACTGCATATGCATGAATGTGAGCATGCATGTGTGTGTATGGCCTCCATTGTGATCTTGAATCAAATCCAGGGTTAAACTGATTTGTCATTTAACAGATTAAAAAAGTCCCTACATGAACATAATAATGACAATGCATACACACTATTAGAAATATACACAAACATACTGACACACACAAACAATACAGAACAAGACTGCAAAAAAATTGAAGATCAGCCAACAGTAACAGACTGCCAGTCTTGGCCATAACAATAAACAACTGATGCATTACCAATGTGCTACGGACTATGGAAACTAAATAAAACAAAACAGCCCAATCTGCTCAAAACACGCACGCACACACACACACACACACACACACACACACCACCACCACCAGTATCCACAAAACAAAAATAAACAAAGAAGACCCCAAATAAAAACACGGTTGCCTGCGACCTCAGGATTAACATTTCACTAAGGCTATTAGCTACAACAGGCTCTGCAGCGGGTCTCTTGTGCAAGGGACCCCCCTAGCCTTTGTTCCAGAAGACCAGCACTGCCAGTGCATAAGCTTACGGTTATTAGTCACTCAGGCAGGCTAAAGGACAGCCTGTCACCAGTGGTGGGCTGACACAGCACACCGAAGATTAGCTCCAGCCTTCCCCCTTTCTTTTTGACACCCTACACACTGGACATAAACCTCAGGTGGGAAACAAAACTGCGTGCGACAGACATATATATAAACATTATGTCCTTTCAGCATGTCACGTAACGGCGTGAGCATAAACCTGAAGGACACCAACCACATTTATTATACACCATTGTGTCATTTAACCTTGATGCACCACACAGAATTACAATTCTTTTTCTTCTTTTTTTCTTCTTTTTCTTTTTTAAAGAGATCGGATATGATGAGTATATTGTTGGTGTCTATTCTAACACAAAATACTGAATACACACAGTTTGGAAAGTGAGCAGATATGTAATCCACTGACATACTTTCATGCAAGTATTTCACATATTAAAAACAAAACAAAAACACACACACACAAAGAAAAACAGCAATACAATTACCCCGTAAGATATACACACCACTGAAAGTTCAGGTTTATCTCGCTATACAAAGTGCTTGAATCTTGACTTATATTGTATTTTGGGTATTGACAGAATAAAATAAAACAAAAACCAAAACTATTTGCATTCTGCTTGATCACTAATGCTCTTACGAGTTGGATAGATGAAAGAAAATGAATGTAAAAAAATGATAGTTGAGCCATATAACTGAATTTTATAATTTTCTTATTTGGAAAAATAACATAAAGCAGTACTATTTCTTTGACACTGTGATTACATGTTCAAGACTTTGGAACAGATGTATCCAGTTTTCCACAACACCTCCTAAAGAAGCAAAATAAAAAGCACCACAAATGCACCATTGAGGAGGGTCATAAAAGAAGAGAAGTTGTCATACGTCCAGATACACGATAAGATTGTCCAAACACTTTAACAAAAGAGTTTAAGTCAATGACTTGCAACAGGAAGAAATGTGGAAAACAATGCAGCAAAACAGACAACAAAGTGTAGGTACTGTCTGCATATTCCTCTTCTTCTGCATCCGTGGATGCTACTCCAATGTTCACTTGTTACGTGCAACATGTATGACCATTATCTCCCTGCAAATTTAGGCAGCTACATTTCCATTTTCAGAGGGCAAATTTTGTTTCCATAATCAACAAATGTTGTCATGCATTACAGAATATCTAACATGTGCTTTTTTTCTCTCCTGCAGGCTTATAATAATTATAATGGTTGTCCCTCGCTGTCAAGGAAGTAATGACTGTTACTATCTATTCACACAGGAGTGGCTCTGCAGGCTAGGCCAGGTCTGGATTTGCAGTCATGAACACACAGGGCACTGCATATAATATACAACAGGATTAAGGCACTATCAGTTTTGCACGTATTTTGACTAAGGAGACTGGGCGAATTTCCACTCTTAATCTGACCAGGCGAACCAGAATATGGAAAGATCCATGGGAGATATACTACTCAACAGTTGCTACGGATATTAAATTCAACAATGCAAAATGAACAGTACCACATCTTTATTCAAAATAAAATGGATATATTGCATCTTTTGTTTAGTAATCAACTTGAATCAATGCAATTTTACTGCAAGATTGCACAAATAGAGCTAGGAACAAAAAGAAAAACTAGGTAATCATCAAAATGAAGCAAAATCAGGGCATGGAATGAAAAAGTCATTTTCTGAATCTAAGTCAGTGTTGGCAAATGTGCATGAAATAACATGTCGGCAGCATGTGTGACCTCAACCAGCCTGAATCGCGGTCCTGCAGCACCTGCGCATGCTGCAAATCAGGTCCCTGATCTCTTGCTGGGGGATTCTGTCCCACTGTGACTCCAAGCTCAGCGTGGGTTAGTGGCTGGTTCTCTCGTACTCATACAGCTCTGCCAATCATGTCCCAAACATTCTCAATTGATTCATGTTTGGGGACCTTGCCGGCCACTCCATGCACTGGATTATTTCCTCCTGGAGGTACTGCTCAACGATACGAGTGCGATGTGGCAGGGCATTATGATCCATTAGGATGACCGCACCAGCATCGAGTTTGACATGGGGCTCTTGAATTTCATCCCGGTACCTGTCAGCAGTGAAAGTGCAGTTTCCCAGCACATGCAGGTTGGTTTTCCCATGCATAGAGATGCCGCCCCACACCATCCGGGAGACCCACCATAGTGGTCATGCTGATCCATGTATACTGCCTGGAATCAATGGTTTGGGCGTCTCCATACTCTCCTGCATCTATCAGTCATGTCCAGGCAGAATCTGAACTCACCAGTGAAGAGCACAAGAGTCCAGTCAGCTAATGTCCAAACCTCATGGTGCCTGACCCAAGTCAGTCTGGCTCTGCAGTGGTTCAAGGTCAAGGGGATGCGGCTGACTGGAGCTCGGGAGGTCAGACCAGCATCGTGAAGCCTTCTCCTCATCGTCTGAGTAAATACTCTCTGTACAGTAGTGTGCTCGAAGTCACTCTGCAGCTGGGTTGCATTCCAGAAAGGGTTGCGGTGTGCCTGTAGGACAAAATACTGGTCATCTCTTTGTGAAGTAGCGCACACAGACCCTCCAGGGTGATGCCTAGATGCTGACACCATCGTCTGATAGCGATTCCACATGCGGGAGATAATGCTCTCTGACGCCTGAAGGGCATCGACCACATGCCACTGAGTGGCCCCAGTTTCAAGCATCCCCGCTCCTCCCGCCATCTCAACTTCAGAAAGATGTCTTCTTTGCACCGACGAGCCATTGTGCAACAGTAAGAAGTGCAAAACTGCAAATGAAGCTGCGATACACATCTCAGCATAAACTGAAATTTCCCCTGACCAGTGTTCACCCGCCTTTTAGAGGGTCATGCAGTTCACGTGCTTTTTGTGCACAATGAAGATCCTGTGATCACTCACAGGATAACACACTGGCCTTGTGGACAGGTTATAATAACACTATCAACCACTTAATTATTTCAGTTATTATTGTATGATGACCACTCTGTGATAGTAAATGACATCCTTAGCAAGTGTTGAGTAGTATAATCATTATTGTATGTCCTACAAATTAATCATTTGGTTACAGAGCTTATGGACTGCACACACTACAAGTACAATATATTCAAACACTGTCCCATATCTTTGAACTGACCAAGCTCAAAAGAAGAATGAAATCAAACCAGTTTTCCACCCAAGTGCAGTTTCCTTCAGTGTGGTATATGGTGTAAGCATTTTACGACTCTAAAATTCATTAGATATGGGAATGTTTTATTTGCATTAAAACAACATTATCTGGTCACCAATACTTTCTGAAATCACCAATGCAGAAACTTTATAACAGCCTTTTGTGATTCAGCGCAAAAGTATGTACACAATGTGTAGATCCATATGCTTGTGGATGGGTATGCACATGTGTGAGTACATATAATCATCTGAAAAGTGTGTGTCGACTGAGAAGTAGAAAAGCTTTACCTCATAGACTCTGAGAGTGGTGTAAGAGTGCCATCACCGCGATCCACAACTCTGAAAAAGTTGAGCTGGTCTCCTTCTCGAAAAACCAGTAGTGTAACATTACGGTTGTCAGGCAGCTTGTCAAATATTTCGTCTTTGTTTGCTTCCATGTAGTCAGCCATCTCCCTCAAGGCTGTGTCCTCAACTGGAACTGAAAACCATGACAGGTGACTAGGTGCTAAGAAACATTCTAAATGCATGGTTGATAGAAATTAGAATACAAAACAATACATTTTTCAGAAATGGCCCTGTAATCATAACATTTGTTTTTTTAAGCTTGTTTGCAACTTCTGAAATTTGCAATGAAATCTCAAGTCTGAAAATAGTTACTCTCTCTTACACACACACATTCAACATACCACATACACACACACACACACACACACACACATGTATGTGATACACATGCATGCACACAACAAAAAAATGGTGCACATGCATTAATGCAGTTGATATCTTAAACTTAAAGGGGATACGAATGTGGTTTGGCTTTATGGCTTACATTGACAGATTTTAGGTAGTCATGGCTCATCTGAATGCTTTTTAAAGCAAATAATTGTGCGTCTGAGTTGTCATGGAAGCCACCATTTTGCATCAGAAAATGACATCACTAGTTCGGAAACACACTTCTGCTATTGGCTGACTTGCTAAACAGATCGAAACAAATTTGTTCAAAAATACTGTGCAAGGACGTTTGAAAAGAAAAAGGAAAAAAAGAAAAAAGAAAAGTATATGCTGTGCAAGGTCTGTGTCCCAATGATTTTGGTATAGTTCCATAGAAGAAAATTAAAACAAGCTGCTGAAATGTTAACATAGACAGATCTAAGTTGTGAATGCCAATGTGGAAACTTCCTTATACCAGAAGAAAGCACATGTTGCAGAGACAATAATTTGAATTTTGCGCGCAGCTTTTGAATACGATAAATGTGATAGGCCTGCAGATTCAATCACAGAACTTCTGTCCTTTCCCACAGTTGTTCTAACCTGAGCAACACTGGAAGTTTGCTTTGTGCATTGTGAATGTGACGTCAAAATTGACCTCTTTCTGTATCCTTTCTAGAGAAACTATCCCAATATGGTGGCACCATGAGTTGCACCATGCTGATAGTTTAAATCAATATAATTACTTTAATGTGCAGATATGTTAAGTTTAATACATGGGTCTGTAAATATTTGCCAGGTTTTTAAAGCTTGATGCTATTACACTTTGTGTCCCTTCAAGGTAACTTTGCACTGAGATTAATAAGGATAGTGATCATAACTGCATTATCTTTTCCCAACTTCTGCTGGAACACAAACAACCAGCATATATGCATCAAAGCAGACATTGTAACCATAATTTTCCAATAAAATTCATAAAGATGTCTTAAAAATTTATCATCTGTGCGTCATCTTTTCCTCCCGTTACTGTTAGAAATGAAAACATCAAAAGTAAACATGTTATTTCAAGAGAAAACAAAAGACGCACATGCACGCACCTAAATTCTCATGTTTAAACATGCAGATTTCATATGATCCACTTTTGGTTGACTGTAGAGTTTTTGTCTGTTTATTTGGGGGTTTTTTCAGCTAATTTTCCATGCAATACTTTAGCGATTAATGACTGAAGTGGAGCAATTATGTATGGAACTTCACTGAAGGTTAGAAAAAGCAAGCTTGATTGAACTCTGCTTGCTGCTGCTCACTTCTGCGTGTGTTGATGGGACCCCCTCTCATGGCCAACACCAGTTTCAGAGTGGCACCACTGTGAATCTGGTAGTCATGGAGACAGTAGTCATCCTCCAGTTCCACTGACTGCCATATCAGGTGTTGATGGGAAATAGGGATCCCTGAAAACAACGGCAATAATTTAGAACATACAGAACTTTATTCTGTGAATTGTGATAACACTGCATCACAAAGTAAAAGACAAAACAAACAAAAACACACGTAAACACACATAACATCTGCAGGTAAAAAAACAACCAAACTATATTGTAAATGTACAACTGTGCCTTTAATAAGAATCAAATCACTTATTTTACCAACTGGATCAATATAGTAAATGCTCACAAAATTGCTATACTCTTCTTTACTTCTCAACTAAATCTGTTTTATGAGGAAGGGGTAAGAAAGCAACCAACCAATTTGTCAACAAAACCAAGCAAAGCAGATGTGCATGAAAACTATTGTATTTCTCAAATATAAACACAGCGCACATACACTGATACTGATATTGTGCAGTTAATAAACTGCCCTATCAGGATGGGTCCTCAGTTCAAGCTTCAAGAGTCCCGGGTTTGAGCTAGGGAAAGAGATTCATAGAGATGGACAGACACTATGGAGAGATAAGTATGGTGACTATGGGGACAGTGAAGGAGGGAGATAAAGATATAAAGAATCTTTTCCATGATTTTGAACACTATGTTTACTGAGTGAGCGAGTAAGCAAGTGAGTGAGTGTGCATGCTTGCGTGCGTGTGAATGAGTGAGTGAGTGTGCGTGTGTGTGTGTGTGTGAGAGAGAGAGAGAGAGAGAGAGAGAGAGAGAGAGAGAGCATATCAGACCAAGAACAGTCCAGTTTTAACTTTGTGTGTGTGTGTGTGTGTGTGTGTGTGTGTGTGTGAGTACTTGATTCTCTGCAGTTAAGGGTATGTGAACACTTGGGGTGCAAAGAATAATATATACTTAACTGCTTATCTGCTTACTGATATATATGGGTATGTAAAACAAAACAAAAAATCCTTGTGTGGTGGAATGATCTTTCAATATTTTAATGACAGAAGAAGCTATTATATCTTTTGATGTATCAATACTACACAACTCAATAAACATCAACATGTTTGTACACACACACACACACACACACACACACACACACACAGAGAGAGAGAGAGAGAGAGAGAGAGAGAGAGAGAGAGAGAGAGAGAGAGAGAGAGAGAGTCAAAACTGAACTGTTCTTGGTCCGATTCGCTGACTTCTTGTCATTATCGTTCGTGACATACTGGAAACTTAATCAACTAAAATCAAAGTTAGAAATTAATTACAAAAAAAAGAGACACAGAAAGAACCCCAGAACAAAACAAAAAAATCCAACAATAATCATCAGTGTTATTGTCGCTCAAGTGTGAGAAAAGCGTTCCATTCAAAGTTTCTGTCGACATCCTGTGAGTCATGTTGGTCATGAGGGCATGTGTGAACAAAGGCAAGCCAAGAACAGAACAACTGACACAGTAACAACACTCGGAGGTGTCATCCAACAAAGACCACCACCTCACAAAACATCATGACATCAGCCTGTGTGACGCCTGACAATTTACACCACCACAGTATTAACAGCAGGGCTATCTCCAATAATGACTTGAATTACCACAAACAACTCATGATCCTCATAGAAACAGCCACACAGAACACAAACAGCTTACAAAAACAGATTAAAAAAAAGAAAAAAAGAAAAGAAAAGAAAATATTTTACAACCGATATTCAACCTTTGCTCTCCCAACCAGAGGGGACAAGGCAGGGTATTCATATAAGGATGACCTACTTTTTTTCTTTCTTTTTTTTAACCCCCAGGACAACAAATCAGTCCTCCCCTGCACCGGTTGCCTGACTAATCAATGACATTTGGTGTCTCCCACACGGGCTGAAAAGAAAGGGGAGGATGAGAAACACCAAACAAACAAAATGTCTGACTCGGAGCCAAAATTTATTTCTGACAGATGAAATGTTCCTCAAAGGCAAGAAAACAAATTTACTGCATTAAGAAATTTATGAGGTAAGCCTTTGCTTGACAATGGAGAGGGGAGGGAGACAATTGCTGTGAAAAAGGAAAGAGGATCATGGGAAGGGACCTGCTGTACACTTGAACAATGACCATGTATTTATAAATATAATTTTTTTCTTCCTTTGGATAGATCTCTGCCACCCTCTCTCCCACTCATGAAAGTAAGATTTATCACACTGCCCTTGAAAACCACAAGTCAGAATAAATAAAACATGCTGACACACTGTGATGCTTTCTTTAAAAACAATAACTTGAAAATCCAAGTCAACTGCTAATGCAGAAAGTTCTACTTGTTATAATACTGTTTTTTGGTTTTTTTTCATTTTCTTATTCCAATCATTTCAAACCCAGCCGATGTATAAGGAATGAAAGCATTCTGTTGAAATTTTTTTTTTTAAAATGCATCAACAAAACCACAACTAAAGGGAAAAAAACAAAACAGATTAAAAAAAAAATTTAAAAAAATCCACATACAAGACAATCAGGAACACGTATTATTGTATTAAAGAACCTAAGGTTAAAGCCAGCACAGACTATTCCTTCAACTTCTTACCTGATGATTAAAAACTCTGAATCTCATTGAGTCATACGATCAAATATAAATCATATCATGATTATCGTATCATATGTTATAATTATATAATATGCTATTGATTATACATTAATCAACGTATTTAATACTAAAGTAAACAGACAATGAGATACACAACCAAAGACCCTTCAAACTGGTTGAAACAACATAATCAAAATGAATTCACTTCTATATAATAATAATATGTTGTACAATAAATACATAAATAGAAAAACAGACATACACACAGCTAAAAACTTGCAGAAGTATTAAAAAACAAAACAAAATATATTATAAATTAACACATGAAACTGCATACTGAGAGAAATGTTACTAAATCAGTGTAGTGCAAAACATAACGGTGAGATTGGCTGGAAGATAATAAGAAAAGAACGGCTGACAGAAAAAAAAAAGTTCTTAACAATGACTCATGAGTGACAGAAAATGAAAAAAGCAAATCTGTAGGACATCCTTTCTGGAACTGCAAGGCGGAGATCTATACTACACACTTAAAGAAACAGTAAAACTCATTTGGTGATTTGTTTATATTGTTTGTTGCTTTTCTCCTATTTTGACTGGAAAAAAAAATGTTACCAATAAATCCTGTTATTAGTATAAGTTGGGACACATTCTGAGGATGGTTATCCTTTTTCAGAAATCCTTGCAACTGTTTCCTTTTTCGTTTTGTGACATGCTTCCTTACAGATCACAACTAATTTCCTCTGACAACATGACCAAAATATGCCATGGTGTAAAGTCCAAGAAGCAGACCACAAAGAAGGAAGTACTGAGACATTTGCCCTTACCATCGGAATGTTTTGCATACGGAATCCACTTAAACACA
>NC_134876.1:90137581-90186071 GCF_041734735.1 Babylonia areolata
GCGCGCGCACACACACACTCACACTCACACACACACACACACACACACATTGCCAGTGCTCACACCGCAGATCAAAAAACTGCAATCAGGCACAGAAATGAAAAACTTACAGACTAATTAGCGTCCTGTGCTCCAAGCATCATTGCTAGAATGAATATAAAAAAAACCCTGTGTATGTAGATTGATGATAGCAACAATTTAAATGGTGTGATGAAGACATGCAAAAAGCACCAGTATTTGCTTTTTTTCTTTTCAGCAACAGAAATATGTTGTGAACTATATTATAGATGACACACTTTTTTTTTTTTTTTTTTTTTTTTTTTTTTTACAGCTGTCATGTCTCAGCCACAACCTATGAGCTCAAAGATGGAAAACAGAAATGTCAAGGCAACAGATGGTGATGAGGTCCACATAGAATATGATATTGAACAGGATGCTAGCACAGCGGCTGAAACCAACAAAGAATCAACACGATGTGACCGCTGTCAAGACCACATCATCCATTGTCTCAAACCAGTCCTACATGAGTATCACCCGTTGCCCAGTCATCCAAACAGGTGTCAGCGTTTTAAGAACTCTATGTACTGTCCTCCACATGGACGGATCGGAGCGTTTCTGCTTGTCCTGTCAGTGGGGTTTATCTGGTGGGGAGTGCTGTGGGCTGTTGTGGACAAGGAAGCACTGCCTGGTGGAAACTTGTTCTCTCTCTTTTTGCTGTTTGTCTTCTGCTGGTGCGGCGGCTACCTCATAAGCCTTGTCCATCTGCCTCCTCTTCTGGGTAAGTTGCTATTGCTGTTATTGCAGGTTAGGATAGAATAGAGCAAAATGCATTATTGTCATGAAATCTTAAGGTTCACATTAGATTCAGAGTAATAGACTTAAAAGTGTATGTTTTTGTGTGATTGAAGCTTGACTGAATAACACAGGAAACAAATGATGAGTGCCGAAAGGCAGCTGTCATTCGTCTCTACCCAGGTAGGCATCCAGTTGTGCAAACAACTCTGTGTTTGTAAAGCACTTAGAGCTTGGTTTGTGACTGAGGACAGGTGCTATGCAAGTATGCATATCAGTCAAATATAATTTTAAAAGCATATAACGTGTTTTGTCTCTGACTGAAGATGTGCATGACAGTAGTATCCACAAAAGTATACAAGTGACAAACTGATAAACTCTGGTGTCCGAAGGTGCGGTTGTTGGAAATTGTTATGTTTTTATTATTTTGAAAGCTGTTTACTTTAGTCTTTAATATTTTGATGTGCGCAAGAATGTGCGAATTTGTCAGCCATTGTTTAGAATTTATGTTACTGCAGAATGATAATAATATTTAGTATACACAAATGATTTCTATGTTCACATTCAGAATACAGTGCCAGTATTGTGCTTCAGCTGGTTCAAAGGTGTGTGTGTGTGTGTGTGTGTGTGTGTGTGTGTGTGTGTGTGTGTGGTTTCTTTCTTTCAGGAATGCTTATCGTTGGGGGAATTCTTGGAAATGTTCCGGGAATTGACATCGCTCGAAATATTGATCAGGAATGGAGCACAGGATGCAGGTGTGTGTGCTTGTGTGTGTCTGAGTGTGTGTTTATGAATGTGTGTGCGCATTCCCATGCACATGCACATTTGACATTATTTATGATAATGAATTAATAGCACTTATTTACTTTAAAAGATATATATATATATATATATCATATTTATGCAAGCTATTATTGTTCATTCCAGTTATGTGATTCACAGTAAATTGCATTTGCTCCAGTTATCTGTAAAACCCCAGTTTTTCCAGCATGTAAGTGGATGTAGTTAGGCCTTGTTATGCAGCATTATCAATGCCCCGAATCAACAGTATATATATTAGAGCTTGCTCAGTTCATGCACTCTTTCTCTGTTTAAAAAAAAATGCCAAGGTGTTAAAATACTGTGTATCATGACAACTGGATGTCACAAGTAAAGAAGCAGTGTTCCATTGTACTCATTCCTTTATTCTCTATTAAGTTACCTGTATTTACATAAATTATCAGCATATTTGTGTTTTACAACTTCTGTGCAGCTTCCATTTGTGATTTCAGTGTGTGCAATGTATACAACTTTCAGTGAGCAGAGACTGCTTCCAGAAATTAATGGATTGATCTTTCATTCAGACAGATTGCACTGGCCATTATTCTCATCTGCGCTGGGTTAGGTTTGGATCCTGCTGCCCTTCGGCGTCTGTCATTTGTGGTTGTCCGATTAGCCTTCTCTCCTTGCATTGCGGAGACCATAGCTGACGGCGTTGCAGCTCATCTCATCCTAGGATTTCCATGGCAGTGGGGATTCATGTTAGGGTAGGTGTTGGTGATAACCAGCTGTTTTCAAATCATTTCTGCTGTAATTTGCTCTACTGCAGTCAGCTCTGGGATGTGTTAGTTATTATACAAATGAGATTGTGGTTAGCATTGGGATGGGGAATAGTATGTTGTTGTTTTTTTCATTTTCATATGTGGTTTTCTTTCTGGGTCATGACAAGCATGAATTCAGTGATACTTTTTACCCTTTGATTTGTTTTGTTGTACTGTATTATTTAGATACAATTGAAATCAGCTTTTGTGTGTGTGCATGTTTGTGTGTCTATACGTGTGTGTTTGTGTATGTGTGTGTGTGTGTGTTGTGTTGTGTTGTGTGTGTGTGTGTGTGTGTGTGTGTGTGTGTGTGTGTGTGCGTGTGTGTTTCACTCTGTTTATAGTAATTTTTTGTTGTTTTTATTCCTTTTTTTTGCTTTTATTATTCATTTATTTATCTTATGGGACACAAACTGTATGCAGAGAGGGCAGGAGGGGGATGTCTGTATGCACACACACACACACACACACACACACACACACACACTCACACACACACACACACACACACACACACACACACACAGAGTGTGTGTGCCACAGCCATTTTCATGTTCATTTTACAATGTGGGCAGGTTTGTGATATCCGCTGTGTCTCCAGCAGTGGTGGTTCCCTCGCTGCTCAGTCTGTCGGAGCGGGGCTATGGTGTGGAGAAGGGTGTGCCTACGTTGGTGATGGCAGCATCCAGCATAGATGATGTTCTGGCAATCACTGGATTTGGTGTGCTGATTGGGATCACATTCTCTTCAGGTGTGTGTGTGTGTGTGTGTGTGTGTGTACACGTGTGTGCACATGTCATTACTTCTGTTCATTATCAACCAACAACAACAAAAAACCTATCAAACATGTGATCATCAATAAACAAATAGTTTGTATGCTTTAGTTTGTTGATAGACATAATTTTTACTAGCCCACTTTTATTCTGTAAGTAATTATGTCCTAGTTTGTTTTCAAAGCTTCGACAACATGGTTTTTTAATTGATGGGTACAAAAGTGCTGTGAAATTGTCATGACCAAATACTCAGGTCAAAATATTTGCACATGCATTATAAAATGTCCACAATATGCATCATTTCAGTAATATATCAACAAACATAACAGGTATTACCCATCATTTGCTCATCTTGTTTATTCAAGATCAACAATTTTTGATGAGTTACCTTGGAAAGGACAAGTAAAGGGAGACAAGTTGGGAAAAAAACTTGATCATCTTGTAGCATTTTTCATGTTCAACCAGGACAGACGATTTAAATGGTGTACTTTAAGCATCATGAGGTATTGTATAGATCTGGATACAAGAAATGTTTCCTGATCCAGATGATATAGGATTTATTTTCTTATTTCAGATGTTTTAGCGTGGAAAATGTAATTCCGCATTTTAGTGATATATAATGGAAAATGACTTGTGTTCCCTTATTTCAGGTGATATAGCCTGGAAAATGTGTCTCCACATTTCATGTGATTTAGAATGGAATATAACTGTATTTTCTGGTTTCAGGTGATATAGCCTTGAAAAAGAGGTTTTTTTGTTTTTTTTTCAAGTGGTTTGGAGGGCTTGGAAAACTTTTTCCGATTTCTGGTGGTTTGGCATTGAAAACTTGCTTTCTAATTTCAGGTAAATTAGCAATGAAAACTTTTTTTTTCTGATTTCAGGTGATTTAGCATGGAACCTACTGAAGGGTCCTGTAGAAGCTATTGTTGGTATCCTGGTGGGGATTGTCATGGGGGTCATCTTGTGGTATGTGCCACAGAGGAAAAGTGTGAGTCTGGTGTCTGGTTGTGTTGTGTATATGTGTGTGTGTATGTGTGTGTGTGTGTGTGTGTGTGTGTGTGTGTGTGCATCTGCCCATAATCACTTGTATTCATTTGACTCTTGTTTGCATTGTAACAATTTACTGGGGTTTTGAAATTGCCATCTATAGCGCACGTGCACACACACACACACACACACACACACACACATATAAACAACAATGTATATTTCCTGTTTCCTGTTACTGCAGACCACATGCAACATTGAGTTAACCACACAAGACTGAGAGATGCCTGCGACATTTCATTATGTCTACATATGCTTGCAGAAACACCTGGTTTTGTTCCGGTCAGTCATGGTCCTGGGATTATCACTGCTGGCTATTTTTGGCAGCAACAAAGTGGAGTGGTCAGGGTCTGGGCCACTGGCAGCTCTGACCTTGGCATTCGTGGCAGCTCTGCGATGGCGAAAAGAACTGAAAGAGGGAGAAGATGTGAGGCACGCATCCTTTTTTGTTATGAATGCAAAAAAGTTCTGTTGTGCTTAATTTATTTTTCGGGAATGGACATAATAAAAGCACTATTGAAAATACTCTTCAAATAAAGGCATCAAGTTGATACTTGTTTGTGCATTTCTTTTAGTGTTTTTAATTTGATTTGTCATTAAAGTCCCTATACTCATGACATGTATACCACTGTCAGTTTCAAGATCATTGAGTTTGTATAAGAAAACCTTTAAGAACAGGGAAAAAAATGATGATTGAAAGATAGATGCTTGAGAGAACTTCTTAGCCAGTTTTAGTGACAGAATCAGTCTACAAGAGTCAAATAGTTTTTGAAAATGTGACAACTATGAACTTCTTAGCCAGTTTTAGTGACAGAATCAGTCTACAAGAGTCAAATAGTTTTTGAAAATGTGACAACTATGAACTTCTTAGCCAGTTTTAGTGACAGAATCAGTCTACAAGAGTCAAATGGTTTTTGAAAATGTGACAGCTATGAACTTCTTAGCCAGTTTTAGTGGCAGAATCAGTCTACAAGAGTCAAATGGTTTTTGAAAATGTGACAACTATGAACTGTCCAAAGATTTTTGAGTGTTTGTGAGGAGGCGTCTTCATTTCAGGAAGCAGATCTTTGTTGTGTGGAGGAAGTGACTCTGTGTCTAAGCATTTATCAGTGTATTAGCAGAATTGGTCAAAGAGGGTGAAATATAAGGAACAAATAGAATTCTTGGTGTGTCGTGGCAGTATTTCTGTTTGTTGAAAGACAGACATGTCCAAGCACATTGTGTATATCTGTCTCCCTTTCCATAACAGCCATAAAAAGAATTCATACTGTATGTACAGAACCCTGTGGAAGGTGTGATGGGGGTGTTATGGATGATCTTCCAGCCATTGCTTTTTGGACTGATTGCTGCAGCTGTGGAAATCAACAAGCTGGAGGCAGACACTGTGGGTAAGCAGTAGTTTCCCTTTATCATTTTCTTCTTCTCCCTTAACTGTGAAGAGTCACTGGGGAGCCATGCAGCACACTTCTCCATCAGATTTCTCCAGGTCTGTCAGTCGTGTGTCAAAGCCTGAGTCTGTGCAAATGGTTTTCCTGTCCACTCTACAATGCTGTCAGTCCATTGATTTTTCTGTCCTCCACTCCATCTCCCATTTGATCTTGTTCTGTAGCCATACTGATGTAGAATTGTAGTAGTAGGAGAACCTCTCATCTGACCCATTTCCTTTTATGCATTGTGGATAAACTGGTGATTTACAGTGGCAGTTACAGACTGTGGCTGTTGATTTTCTGAAGTGTTTGAGGACTGAAATATTGTTTGAAATATCTGTTGGAAAGGATTTCACTCACCCCTCTTTCCAAAGGATTGCACGTCCTCTCAGTGTGGTATTCCAATACTGGCCATCTTGGCTCCCATATACTATGTCAACAGTGGGTTTATTATGAAATGGTTCAGACGACAGCAGCCCCCAGAAAGAAGATATCAATGTCAGTTGCTCTTAGGCTACCCAGAAGAGACCATGCACGGCTGATGATGATGTTCAGCTGTACTTGTTTTCACTGAACATATGTGAGAACATCACCTGTTATATCTTGACACAACAAAGTGAGTGCTGTATGATCAATGGTTTCTCCACTGCAATGGGAAGTCATTTACAGCCTAGTCTTTTGTGAAGGACTATGTCTCTGAAATTCAGACGTAAGATTGCACTGGCTCTTAGTGCTGCAGCCTTGGGGGCTAGTTGGCCTTTGGGAACCATCCCAGCGCTGACTGTCCTCAAAACCCTCTTGGCCGAGAGAGTGGGGATATATCATAAATTTAATGTAATGATCACCATAAAATAAATTTAGGACTTCAGAACTGAACTGTGCTTGTTTTCCGTTCGCTTCTTTAACAGCTGCTTCTTCTTTTGTATTTCCTCTTGATGTCTGCTTCTTCAGCTTCTTTTTCTTCACTTTTTTCTTCCTAGTATTTTCAGTCCAAGAAGTATTCTGCAGTTTCAGAACTTTGTACAGGTCTGGGAATTGCAGTGTTGGGCATTGGTCTTGGTGTGCGTTGCCTTGTGGCCTTCGTGGCTGTGTTTGGTACCAACCTCAACATGAAGGAGAAGCTGTTCATTCCCTTTGCCTGGCTGCCAAAGGCAACTGTTCAGGTACATTATGTGTGTGTTTGTGTGTGTGTGTGTGTGTGTGTGTGTGTGTGTGTGTGTGTGTGTGTGTGTGTGTCCAGTTATGCATGACTGTGAGTGCTCTTGCATGTTGTTTTTGTGAGTGTGGGAGCATCATTTTTTTGTTTTGATTGTTTGTTTAGTTGGGGTTGTTTTTGTGTGTGTGTGTGTGTGTGTGTGTGTGTGTGTGTGTGTGTGTGTGTGGACATGCTTATGTTCTTGTGTGTGATTGTACCTAAGTCTATCTTTGTGCAATCTTTTTATATCTGTCTTCATTTTATTTTTTAGTCGAGATTAAGTAAATATTACTGACTAACAATACCTATTACAGTTATGTTTATTATCTTTCATAAAAAGTAATCATAGATAAGTGAATGAATAAAGAAAATAAAGGAATAAGTAAACAGAAATCTAACAAACCTAGCACATTTTGTCAGCACATTTTGTCAGCCAGGATTCTACTGCATTCACCTGACAGCCCCTGACTGCGAAGAACATCTGTGATGTACATGGGAGAACAGGGTTTGGAAAAAGTAATTATGTAAGAAACAGATTGGTGTTCATTCATGGTAGGAGATGTTTAGAAGGGATGGGTGTTCTAGGCTGAATTGCTTTAGTTATTTCACCTCTTTTATATGACTATACATGTGTGTGTGTGTGTGTGTGTGTGTGTGTGTGTGTGTTTCAGGCCGCAATTGGTGCTGTGGCTTATGATATGGCTATCACAAACAAGAAGGATGAGTATGTTGGCTATGGAGAAAATGTAAGTTGAAGTTCCTCTTGAGAAGTTTGATGCAGGTGCCATCTGCCTTGGTACAGTGGTTAGAGTCAGGGATTGATGAGTTTGAACCATACCAGAAAATCAATACAATCACAGAACAAAGTTTATTATAGGTTGGGAGATCTTGACTACACAACTGAATCTCCTTTACATCAAAGCTGCTTTTGAAGCTTGCTGCTGAATTTCCAGCACCTTTGGCACTGATATCTATTTCTAGCATTGGATAATTTTTATGCCAGTAGGAAATATCATTACAGAAAATGTAGAGTATAAACCTGTAACATGATCTCAAATGGAAATGGATCTTCGTGGCATCATGCTATTGCCCTCATTTTTCATGACAAGTTGTCTCAGATTCTGTGACATTTCATGCCCAGCTTGCATCACACTATCAGTTTCTGTTGAAACTTTTGCCATTTTGTTCAGTACTTCCACACTTTTTAGAACAGACAGACAAAGAAAGAACATAACAATAAAACCAACAGTAAAACAAAGACTTCATGACAAACAGCCTTCGGTAGAGAAACTTGAAAAAAGGAAAATCAGAATGTATTATTTAGCTCTCTCTCTCTCTCTCTCTCTCTCTCTCTCTCTCTCTCTCTCTCTGTGTGTGTGTGTGCTTGAGTGTGTGTGTGTGTGAGAGAGAGAGAGAGAGAGAGAATGTACAAAGTTTGTGTGCATGTATGTGTGTAATTACACTGCAGAATCATTTATTATTTTGGCACCTTTTCTTTCCTTATTGATTTCTTTTTTTAATTACAGGTTTTGATTTTTGATGCTGTTTTTCTTCAGATCCTCCAGCTGGCAGTTCTATCCATCCTGCTAACTGCTCCAACCGGTGCTGCCATCATTGCCATTCTCGGTCCCACGCTCCTGCACTGCCCCCCTGGGACCGATGAATTAGGCAGGAAGGGTAAAACAAATGTTGATGACCCAGAAGCTTGTGCTCCTCTGCAGGAAATAACCGGTGGTGATGGGGATGCTGTGCAGAACATTGTGGATGGTGTGAGTGCAATGAGTTTGGACAGAAAGAAAAGGAATACGATGGGTGATGAGAGTGAAATGAAAGTGGCAAATGAGGAGGATTCCAAGGTTTGAGATGGTGACGGACAAACTTATAGTGATGTGCCATCATCGCATTGTGAAGTGAGGTTTTGATGTTAGAGAGAATGTTTAATTTGATCAGGAACTATATGTTGTACACAAGTTTTATTAGTTCAAAAGAAGTATGAACACATGCACATGTGTACTTACATTTCCATAAATATGGGTGCGCAGCTAGACAGACTTATTAAAGCATGCAGATCCCTCCTATCCCTCTTCCCCCATCTTTCACACTCACACAAACACAAAACACATACAGACACACACTCTATTTATGCTGATGGATAACAGTGTGAAATTTTATTATGATTGTTGGTAACAGCAGCTTCAGTAATTTGATAATTTGTTTACAAAACTTGATTTTAGTGCATCAATGTTATCAAAACTTAAATAAAAATCCATCAAGCAAATAGAAAGAAGAATGAAGACATACATGTGCACATTCACACACACATACTGACACACATATACACTATCTTGTACATTCACTCTCACATACTGACATAAACACACACATATACACTATACCTGTCTCTCCCTTTGTTAACCCACAATTTTGATTAAAAGGCTGTCTTTCTGTTAACTTTTGGAAATGTGGACAACTGCATTAATGAAGCCTGTTTCACTTTTGAAAAAAAAAATGCTGGTGTCATCTGTTTAATTCATTTCATAGTTTTTGTTTTTCATTTGTTTTTATTGCAATTTAGTTAAAGGAATATGTTTCCTGACTATGCCATACACAAGAAAACCAGAGGAAATAACATAGTTTTTACGGCTCTTTTTGATTCTTCATGTGATATTCAATAAAATATATGTGTGTGATCATTTTCTCAAGACCTGCCCAGATTCTTCAGTAACTGCTAATCTGCCAGAACTGTTTATGATTCTGTCAACAGGTCATTAACTTTGTAAAGTCATTCAGTCATTCAAGTCATTGAAACCAAATTGTGCATAATAATTTTCAGTGGTTTAAAAAAAAGGCGTGTATCTTTTTATGGTATTTTTCACAGACACATAATTTTGTTTTTTTGTTTTTTTAATGAAATTGGATGGAAGAGCAACAGTAAAGACATCAAGAAAGAACTTAAGAAGGAAGGGTGCTGTTGATATCAGGTATACATGTATGAGTTTCTGTATGTGTAAGAATTGGTTTGGCATATTTACATTTTTAATTTGATAGTGTTCAGAGGGTGCGTGAGATCGAGAGAGAGAGAGAGAGAGAGATAGTTATAGTATACTTTGTATACATTTTATATCCTCACAAAGTGGTTGCAGCGTTGTATGTCTTCTTTTATTTTAATTCTATTTATTTATTTTGTAATCTATGTGGCAGTGTGGCTATGGCATCATAGATATTCTTTGTGTTGATTGTAATGTTTAAAAATTTATACCATTTGTGTAAGTATTGACTGTCAAGTTTCTCCTTGTTGCATCAAAGGGCTGTTACATGTTTAAGACAACAGGGCAGGGAATTTCTAAAAATATTCAAATCAATTAATTTAATTCTCAATGAATTACAACAAATAAATGAAAATGAAAGAAAATCAAGGAATATTAGCCTTGCCAAATGCTTTGATTTCTTTCAGATTGAATGCCTGTGAGGCCACCGTAGTATATGTCAATATGGTAGTTGCTAATCTTGAAAGAAGATTGTCTTGTAGTTGATTTTATTGTCTGTTGTTTGTGCTGTTTTTCAGAATTGTTAGAACTTGCGATTATCTTTTATTTTAGAAATTGCTTTGTTCACAGGCGTGAACAAGACAGATGTTATAGTATTGTTGCTGAGATTATTTCAAAAATACTATATGTATGTGCTGAGATTAAACTTATTTGCAGTTTCTTACTGCAGATGTAAAAAAGTATATTATTTATATTGTGCTTTTATTCAAATAATTAGTACCTGAAATAAATGGATGTTATTCATTTTGTATCAGTTTGAATTTATTAATGGGTTTAGCTCTTTGTTCCTCCCTTTTTATGAAAGTTATATGTGATTCGTTGTCAATTCAAAACAACAAAATTTAAACCAAGCCAAACAACAATGAAAGAAATGTGCATGCCTGATCATTTAGATTTTAAAATACTATTTTGTCCATTTTTTGTTGATTCTGTTCCAGTCATCCTTGGTAGTTCTTTTTTTTTCTCTCCCAGAAAAAGAGAGAGAGAGAGAGGGGGGGGGGGTTAGTGAAGGGGACTGCAAGGCACAAAACGAATAAGACAAGTGAAACAAGAGAGGCAAGGCCTTCAAGACTCACTTGTGAAACACAAGCTTTTTATGTCTTGAGTATAATTTCAAAATGTAATGTTTAAGATGAGAAAGATCAGTTTAAAGCAAATTAAGTCCCCTAGCATTAATTACAGAGTAATTTCCCTTTTTTACTATCTGCACCAAAAACGTTTGCAAAATAAATAAAACTTCCATGCTTAGCAAAAGAAGTTCCTGTTTGAACAAAAAATGATAATAATGACTGCTCTTGTTGTTGTGTCAGAATATCAGATCAAAGTGCCAAGTTTAGAGAATACAAAAAATATAAATGTAACAGTAAATGCAGTTTGCATATAATTAGGCTTCATTTTTTTTTTTTTTTTTTTTTTTTTTTTTGTGCCCATCCCAGAGGTGCAATATTGTTTTAAACAAGATGACTGGAAAGAACTGAATTTTTCCTATTTTTATGCCTAATTTGGTGTCAACTGACAAAGTATTTGCAGAGAAAATGTCAATGTTAAAGTTTACCACGGACACACACACACACACACACACACACACACAGACAACCAAACACCAGGTTAAAACATAGACTCACTTTCTTTACACAGGTGAGTCAAAAAGGGAAATTACTCTTCCATGAATGTCAAGGTCCCATCACCAGTGCACTTTATAGAAGCTCTACATTTTGTGAAACATGGTGAAATAAGAAACTTGCCATCAACATGACATTATCTTTTTAGCTTCATACACACATGACGCACAATTAAACACATTTATCTGGCAGTGGATTTCATTTGTACGTTCATTCATCCCAGCCTGACATTTGTACTTGGTCAGGGGCACCTCTTTGTGCTCCTCTCAGTGAATTGCAAACATTTTCAACAACTCTGCATATATCAATCCACCCACATGTATCTATGTCATCCAGTCATGAACCTTTGTATCAACAAGCCTACAGGAATGCATCCATCCACCAATTCCGCACGTCCTACTCCAATCACAGTCACACACTTCCCAACCCACCCAGCTGTTCTAATCCATCCAGTTATCGCTCACATCATCTGTTACCCCACACAACTATCAACTCCTTATCTACTCACATAAACATGGCTCAGAGTTTGCATGCAAATATCCAACCAATTATACCTATCCATCTATTACCAGCAAAACCTCACACCCATTCACACTCTTGATGCTTCCAGGAAGTCGATCACACCATAAAGACATATGTACACCTTGAAGACAAACCTCAAAGCCTGTGACATAGACATCGCTTCCTGGGAAACTGATGCCCTTGACCGCTCTCGCTGGAGGATGCTGTGCTCTTGTGGCATAAAGACATTTGAAAACAAGAGAACGCTGGCCATTAAGGAGAAGCATGAGCGAAGGAAGCAGGGCTCAACTTCTGGAGACGTTTTCCCTCGCAACACCTGTGAGAAGTGCTGCGCATCCAGAATCGGCCTCTTCTCCCATATGAGGACACACACCGACAGATAAGCCTGCTGCCTACTCATCCGTCGGTCCGACGGGAGACTCCATCATCATCATCATCACCCATGCAATCACTAATCAGCATAGCCTGGCTCTCCTATTTAGTGTGATAGTATTGCACTGGATTTGCGCTGGGCGTTTTGTTTTTGTTTTTATCTATCTTATTCTCTGGTATGCATGGACGATGCGAATATTGAGTTTTTTGTTGGTTTGTTTTTGTTGCGTTTTTTCATGTTTTGTGGAGTTGTTTTTGTAGATGAGAACATATAATACAAGTGCCACACACTTCCCTCCCCAGTTACCATCCTTACATTCCTCTTCTCAAAACGCACACATAAGAACAAAACAAAACAAAAATTGTCAGTTGTATAAACAATAGCTGACACTTTTGATGTATTTGTAATACCATTAAAAGTAAAAGCAATAAAAATGACACTCTGCGATTCTTCTTTTACTGGCTCTGTTAAGCATTATTGATGTGCACATGATTCCTGCTAATCAACTACACAAATTACTTTTTGTGAAAAAACAAATAAATGTACAACCACAACAGTTTGGTCATTGCTGCAGTGCTGAAGCTGTACTGTTATATAGGAAACTTAAAGGTTGTGTTTTGTTTGTTTGTTTGTTTTTGTTTTTTTAATTTTTTTTAGACAATATATGTCATGATATCTGCACTTACAATGATGACATAAAAGAACAAGAGGCAAGGCCTTCAAGACTCACTTGTGATACACTTAAAAAAAAAATCCAAGCCTTTTATGTATTGAGCATAATTTCAAAATGTAATGTTTAAGATGAGAAAGATCAGTTTAAAGCTAATTAAGTCCCCTAGCATTACAGAGTAATTTCCCTTTTTTTACTATCTGCACCAAAACGTTTGCAAAATAAATAAAACTTCCATGCTTAGCAAAAGAAGTTCCTGTTTGAACAAAAAATGATAACAATGGCTGCTCTAGCTGTTGGGTCAGAATATCAGATCAAAGTGCTAAGTTTAGAGAATACAAAAAATATAAATATAACAGTAAATGCAGTTTGCATATAATTAGGCTTCATTCTTTATTTTTCTGTGCCCATCCCAGAGGTGCAATATTGTTTTAAACAAGATGACTGGAAAGAACTGAATTTTTCCTATTTTTATGCCAAATTTGGTGTCAACTGACAAAGTAGTTGCAGAGAAAATGTCAATGTTAAAGTTAACTACGGACACACAGACACACACACACACACAGACAACCCAACACCGGGTTAAAACATAGACTCACTTTGTTTACACAAGTGAGTCAAAAATCAAGATGCAGATTTTACGCATATTTCATATTTAGTGACAGACGGTAAGGCTTTGTTTGAATGATTGTTTTGATCTATAACAAGCTATCTGCTTGTAGATATGTTAAGGTCTTGGCCAAAAAGCAGGCAGTGTCTGGTTCCAGTCATTGTAGGTGTGAGTCATTGACAACCAGAATTAAAGAGCTAGTTTGTATAACTGTACATGCATGTATATTAAGCAATGAATCACTGATTGCACCAAAGTACTGCCATAGTGAGTTACAACAGTTGCAGCAACTGAACAACTTTCTGGTGAAACTGCTTGACAGGTTTTTGAACATCTCATTCAGTTACATGAATATATGTCTGAAGCATAGGAATGTGGTATGCTCATGTCTACAGTCATCCCTATTTTTTTCCCACAATGTGGTCAATGCTTTTGTGAGCTGACAAATTTAACTTCAGAAGAATACATTGCAAAAACAAACATGCTCTACAGTGATTTTACCTTTAAATGGCACCATTGCAATGCACTTATTGAATCAATTTCGTAAAAAAATAAAATAAAATAAAATAAAATAATCCACCAACTATATCAGAGCGCTTGGCTGAGATCAGAAACATGTTCAGTTAAGTATTGATATTCTCCTGATGTCCCCCGTAGGGATGCCGGGGGTCTTTCAGTATAAATAGCATCCCTACCTTCTGGAAATTATGTGCTAGAAATTTCCTCTCTTTGTTTCTGCCTTTTTTTTTTCTTCCTTCACTGTTGTCTCCTTTTTCCAACTTCCCAGTCCATTCCCCTTTCTTTTTTCAAGGAAGCCATGGCACTTTAAAAAAAAAAATCTTTTCCACAGTTTATGATGTACTGTCTGTGCTGTTTTGCTCTGGCGATTGGGTAGTGAGATACACTGGGATGGACACTAACTGCCCATTCTACAATGTTATTTGCCTATAATTATGGCCTTTTTATGTGTTTTTTTGTTTGTTTGGCATTAAAGTCGTCTTCTTGTTCTTTTCTTATGATTGTGGTCAATGCTTTTGTGAGCTGACAAATTTAACTTCAGAAGAATACATTGCAAAAACAAACATGCTCTACAGTGATTTTACCTTTAAATGGCACCATTACAATGCACTTATTGAATCAATTTCGTAAAAAAATAAAATAAAATAAAATAATCCACCAACTATATCAAAGCGCTTGGCTGAGATCAGAAACATGTTCAGTTAAGTATTGATATTCTCTTGATGTCCCCCGTAGGGATGCCGGGGGTCTTTCGGTATAAATAGCATCCCTGCCTTCTGGAAATTCGGTGCTAGAAATTTCCTCTCTTTGTTTCTGCCTTTTTTTTTTTTCTTTCTTCACTGTTGTCTCCTTTTTCCAACTTCCCAGTCCATTCCCCTTTCTTTTTTCAAGGAAGCCATGGCACTTTAAAAAAAAAAATCTTTTCCACAGTTTATGATGTACTGTCTGTGCTGTTTTGCTCTGGCGATTGGGTAGTGAGGTACACTGGGATGGGCACTAACTGCCCATTCTACAATGTTATTTGCCTATAATTATGGCCTTTTTTTATGTGTTTTTTTTGTTTGTTTGGCATTAAAGTCTTCTTGTTGTTCTTTTCTTATGATTGTGGTCAATGCTCTACAGTGATTTTACCTTTAAATGGCACCATTACAATGCACTTATTGAATCAATTTCATAAAAAAAATAAATAAATAAAAAATCCACCAACTATATCAAAGCGCTTGGCTGAGATCAGAAACATGTTCAGTTAAGTATTGATATTCTCTTGATGTCCCCCGTAGGGATGCCGGGGGTCTTTCGGTATAAATAGCATCCCTGCCTTCTGGAAATTCTGTGCTAGAAATTTCCTCTCTTTGTTTCTGCCTTTTTTTTTTCTTTTTTCACTGTTGTCTCCTTTTTCCAACTTCCCAGTCCATTCCCCTTTCTTTTTTCAAGGAAGCCATGGCACTTTCAAAAAAAAATCTTTTCCACAGTTTATGATGTACTGTCTGTGCTGTTTTGCTCTGGCGTTTGGGTAGTGAGATGTAAACACTGGGATGGGCACTAACTGTCCATTCTACAATGTTATCTGCCTATAATTATGGCCTTTTTATGTGTTTTTTTTGTTGGTTTGGCAATTAAAGTCTTCTTGTTGTTCTTATGATTTTTTGTAATCTGGGGATGATAACTTAAATGGAATGGCTAGTGTCCTCAGCATGGCCTTGTCTTATTTGCCATAAGGAGCTAAATCAGTAAATGGTTGGGATACTGTGTCATGAACTGTGATTTGTGGACAAACAGTAAAGAGTGGTAACTCTCTCCATTACACAAGGTTACACAACTTCAAGTCAGTGATGCTTACGCTACCGATTCAGCTAACACACAGGTAAATAATAATAAAAAAAGAAAAAGAAAAAAGGAAAATATCATTGGAACAAACCCAGACACTTCCTCGAAAGAGAAAGCGCCGGGCCTGTTCTTATACCAATCATTTGACATGTGCACACAGCAGCAAAGACAGAAGAAATGTGCGAACACAAATTAGCTTTTATTCAAGACTGGCATAGCCTCTTTAATCCTGAATAAGCCACACAGAACACATGGACAATACAGAACAAATACATGGTTGCATCGGTAGTTGATCCACTGGAAATTATACAAATAATGAGGCAGGAGACGATATGATGAACAAACAGTAAAGAGTGGTAACTCTCTCCATTACACAAGGTTACACAACTTCAAGTCAGTGATGCTTACGCTACCGATTCAGCTAGCACACAGGTAAATAAAAGGTACATTGGAACAAACCCAGACACTTCCTCAAAAAAGGAACCGCCGGGATTTGTGGTTTTGTCTTAGTGTTTTTTTTGTAGGTGTGACAGTTTTGTGTTGACACGGTTGAGCATTTGTATGGTTTGGTAGGCCTGATAAGGCCCTGTGTGGTCGACTGGACTATATGCAACAAGAACAAGAACCTCTTGTATGTGTGTATGTGCTCTTTTAAACACGATGTAAGTGTTGAAAATGAGTAATATAAGCATAGTTCCTGATATTTATTTTTTTGTTCATTTTGGTTTTTAGATGGCATTCATTGATGTTTTATTGTGTAACACTGGTTTGTTATCATGTACATTTCTCTTTTATTGTATTTCTCTTAATTCTTTTTTGTAGTATTTTAGCTTCCTAAATTCAGGAAATTGTTTGCGCATAAATGAAATGGTATTACCATTAGTAGATGTTGTCACCCATTTTCAGTGGTTTTGACTCTATTTTCAGTGTTATTTTACACAGATTTGACGTGAATCCAGTAAATAAACTGACGTGCCACCATCTTGCTCTTTCCATGCTTGGTCCCGCAAACCATGGAGATGTAAACAAAAAACATAGCTGCTTGAGACGATAAGTGTTTTTTCGGGTTCATGTTGTGGGTCATTTCGCCAATGTGCCTATATCAACATGTCATTTCTCATATGCCTCCATTGCAAAACACACAAAAAATGTCAATGTAAAGTCCTGTTTTAGCATCCTAAGTTCAGAAAGCTATTGTACCGGCAATATTTGTGCAGGTATGAAGCAATATTACCAAATTATAATGTTATATTTTATCATCCTAATTTATTGCACCAATTGGTTACATTTTTGTGGTTTGTGGGATAAAAAACAGAAGAAAAAAAAGTTGGTGGCACGTTAGTTTAGTAACTGGATCTGCATCAAAACTGAGTAAAATATAATACAAAATAATAGTGGAAATCCACTGAAAATGGGTTGCAACATCTACTATAACTGTATGTAATATCGTTTCATACATGCACAAAAACTGTGGGTAAAATAGGTTCCGGATTTTTTTTAAATGCTAAAATATTACTTTAATATTCAGAAACCTATTTTTCTGGTAGTTTGTGCGCATGTATGAAACAGTATTACCATAAGTTTATGTAACCCATTTCCAGTGGATTTCGACTCTTATTTTGGATGTCATTTAACTCGATTTTGATGCGGAATCAGTCACAAAACTAACTTGCCACCATATTGCTTTTTCCGTTTCATGTCCAACAAACCATGAAAATGTAAACAATATGTGCAATGATTTCAAGACGCTTAAATTGGACATTAATTTTTACCCTTTTTGACTCACTTGTGTAAACAAATAAGTCTATGTTATAACTCGCTGTTCGGTTGTGTGTGTGTGTGTGTGTGTGTGTGTGTGTGTGTGTGTCACAATTCATACCAATAAAAGGTTGTATGTATCCAGAATTAAGCCGTGTTTCCCGTATTATTAACGGTTTATTTCGCTGAGGTTATTTCCGGGATTCCGAAAACGCCATATCACCGCATCCGAGTTGCAGTGGCGTTGGTGATGCTAAGCAAGAAGAGGGCGTGACCTCGTTTTTCTGTTTAACAACTGAATGGAAAGAAGTACAAATTCTGGACAGAACACATACAGTGACACAAACTACATTATCAACGTGTTTACTGCATATGAATCTTTTAAAGTGGAAATTGAATTCACCGTAGCCGGCGAGTGTAACTAAACTTGTACATCTATCTAGATCCAGAGAAAACGGCTGAATATGTTGCAGTATAACTGCGGCAGTGGCAACGTCTTCGGCTTTACCGCAAACTTTAAAGAATTCTCAAAAAAGCATGCTTACTAAATGTTAATTTTTGAACGTCATTCATAGACCCGCAGTAGTGCAGTGACTATTTCTTCCCAACCGAACATGCTGGGTTCGAACCTGCGATCAGGCCTTTTTTTCTTTTTAACCCGAAGCTTTATAATAACAAATACAGAACACATTCTAACGATTTTTTTTATTTAAAAAAAAAAAAAAAATTATAGTGTATCACAAGTGTGTCCTGAAGGCCTTGCCTCACTTGTTAGTTTTTTTTCTCTTTTTTTCTTCTCAAGGCCTGACAAAGCGCGTTGGGTTACGCTGCTGGTCAGGCATCTGCTTGGCAGATGTGGTGTAGCGATTATGGATTTGTCCGAACACAGTGACGCCTCCTTGAGCTACTGAAACTGAAACGGAAACAGATAAGCACGACCCAATGCCGGACGTCAAGGTGGCTGTACGTCATCAAGATCGTCACATGATTTCATACGTCAGTTTGAAAAACAGACGACACGACAGATGAATGATCGGGCACAACTCAGAGCGTGCTAATGTAACCACACAAATAATTCAGTTCTGAGAAAAATGGAAAGCGCACCAGCGATAACAGTGAAATGTGTGATTAATGTAATGTCATAACTGGTGATAATATTCCGTGCAGATCTAGTATGAGCTACTCTGCAGAAGACGACAGATGACTGGTGAATTACTAAACGTCAACATGGTGTAGAACATTGTGATGAGGTAAGTATGTCTCTAAATAACTCTGACCCAGGCACAAAAGTGACTGTTTTGATTGCTGACAGTAAAATAATGCGGTAGGGTCATTGGTCATTGAACAGGTGTTCAAGACCTAAAACATCGTACAGTTCAAGTCAACGATAAGCAGTAGGTTCGAACTCGGGAACATTGTCTTTTCCCAGTTAAAAAGAAAAAGAAAAAAAACCTTGTCAAAGCCAGTGGTTACCATTCACTACGAGAGTGGTTTTCGCTGCATGCTTATTTGAAAGGTGTTTTGACTGGCCGTTTCCGTGCTCACCGCCATTGACCCCTAAGGCCGCTTGCTGTACTAAGATGGCGGCGACAGCTTAACGGTCGCTGTTTGCATTCTTTAGCCTAATTTCTGCATATATCTTACGCATGTAGATTATCAAGTAAAACTGACATCTCTGTGGAACATATTATGATATACATAGATGTATATATGTATGCTGCGCGCGCGCCTGCGCATGCGTGTTTGTGTGTGAGGAAGATGAGGTAATGAGTGGAAGGTGGGTGTGTCATGAGTGATGTTACACTGTTTTAATATACTATTTTTACCTTTCCCGTACGTTGCCTAAATTTTTGCGCGCCGTATGTCGTGGGTGTCCAATCAATCAAATTTTTTTGTTTTTTTTTAATGAAGGAACAATCCTTTGCCGTACGTTGTGGGTGCAGTCACCCCGGCCATGGTGTTTGCAAAGGAACTACACCTCTCACCATACATCGTGGATGTGCAGTCACCCATGGTTTCTATTAAGTAATTATCAGAAACAGTTAAATACATCGCCGTACGTCGTGGGTGAGCAGAACCCATGATTTTTGTGATTTAGAGTCTGCAATGCGTTCCGATGCAAGTATGAATCAAACCAAAGCGTGTGTATAAAAAAAAAAAAAGTGCACTCAGGGATCTTCCGATGGTGGGACGCTCAGAACTGGTGGCTGGATGCATTCCAGAGGGTGTGTGGGTGTGTGTGAGAGAGATAATCTGTAGTGCATGTGCGTGGAAAGAGAAAGAATGAGAGGGGAGAGAAAAAGATTTTTTTTTTTTCAAATAAATATTTTTATCTTATTTTATTTCAATTTTAGTGGAATATATAAAAACCACACTGCCTCAACTCTTCCGAGCACAGTTAAAAAAACAACAACAAAACAAGAGGCAAAGCCTTCAAGACTCACTTGTGCTTCGCGCTTTATCCAGTAAAGGAATCATGAGGAGAAATAAAAAGATTAAAAAAATCGCTGAAAAGTGCACTGTATTAAATATGATATATAAGATAAGCTTGAGAGGGAAAGAAAGGGCATGCAAGCGGAATTCGCGCATGTTCTGTTTTGATGCAAGCAGACTAATCCCCAAGGCTGCGGCACATTTGACGTCAAATGACTAAAGTTAAAACTTAAACAATGTTGACGTTTTCTTCTTCGTGCGATGAATAGATGTGATTGTAGTGCCGACGTTATAAAGCCGTTTAAATGATGTTTTTCTGTGTTTTATTATATCTCGATTATTTTTTTAATTTTATTCCGGCGGTAAAGGAGACAGTGCCATCTCCTTCAAGCACATCGCAACACATTGTAGATCTCTAGATCTGCAGAGACCAGTCTACAACAGGCTGAAAGAAACGACCGATTTAATTTTTCTTTTATGTTCATTTCAGTTAATTCAGTGGCCACTTTAGAATATTTATATGCAGTAAAACGTCTATGGTGTTAGTATCACTGTAAGTGTTCTGTCCAGAATTTGTGTTTCCTTCCTTTTAATTGTGAACAAGAAACACGAGATCATGTCGTCTTCGAAAACAACCCACCTTCCAGTCAGCTAAACTCAGTGGAAAGCGGTTTTTTTTTGTTTTTTTGTTTTGTTTTGTTTTTAATAGAAATTTCGGATTTCGGAATACATCTCAATGAAATAAACCGTTAATGATTCGGAAAAACGGCTTAATTCGGGAGACTTACAACCTGTTATTGGTATGACTGTGAAGTTGTTTTTCATACTATGTTTAAGCCAATTTTGATTTTGGCAGACAAAGTATTTCTAGAGAAAATGGCAATGTTAAAATGTTAAAGTTTACACAAGTGAGTCAAAAAACTGCTCTGGCACTGTGTTCCTTGACAGAGATCTCGATATGGTACGCCAGGCTCGGGTTTCAGTGGTCAGTAGGTAGTAGGCCTATCTTCATCAAAAACTCACTGCAGTCAGAACAGTATCAGCTAGATCTAAATCAGTTGTTTCAAGATGAACAAATCTTTTTTTTTCTTTTTCTTTCTGTGATAAATATCCAGTCTGGGTTCCCCGGCTTCCCCCCCCCCCCCCCCCCCCAAAGAAATACATTTTATTAATTTCAGACAGGTCGATTCTCAGTAAATATTGGCTCCGCACTGTCATGGTTCCAATCCTCCCTTATAAACAGAACAGACACAGTCACGGTAGATGGCCATCAGTCCTTCCCATTTATAATTGTTCCGCAAGGATCTGTACTTGGACCGGAGCCGTGCTGTTTTCAAGTCGCAGAAAGGAATGGCGCCCTGTCCAAAACACCAGTGAGGTGCCACTCTGATCACGCGTACCTGGCTCACGGGAGAGTAGTGGTCTCCAGAAATAGCATGGATGCCAACACATCCACGAATTTTTGCGCGCAAGTTTGTGTGTGTGTGTGTGTTTTGTGAGTATGGGTGTGCACACACCACACTGGAATGAAAATTTTCATTCGTGAAAGTAGCGTTCAGATTGCGCGAGTTATACCTACTGCGCAAAAACCGTGACGGACGGGTAAGAGTTTGTATCTTAAATATTGGTTTTGATATTTATACAACTTATTCATGTCACATGCATACCTATTATTGTATTTTTTTTCGTATGCACTTTGTGCAGCAGAAAAGCGAAATCTAAATGCACATTATTTATTGTTGTTAATGTTAATTTCGCTTGTCTGTGACATGTTGGTGTGTTTTTTGTTGTTTTTGTGTGTGTGTGTGTGACTGTGTGGGTTTTTTTTTTTTTTTTTTTTTTTTTTTTTGCATTTGGTAAATTTTAACACAAGTATTTTCAGCTCATCTGTATAATGGTAAAACATAAACGAGGTGACAGCCACAGTAGCTGGTTTTTCCTGACTTATTTCGGTAGTCTGTGAGAGTTGTTTTAAATCTCATATATCAGTTTACCTGCTTTCAGCAGGAACAGATTGCCTTTCAGTCAATCAGTGAATCCCTCCCTTTAATATCCGAAGCACATAGCACATAAGGTTCAGAAATTTACCTTTAGGCTCGTCATAAGAGAGGGACAAAAAGTTTAAAGCTGTTTTAAGAAATAATAGAATAAGACAACGGTCATTTCATCGTCAGAATACATCACATTTGAACCCAAAGTGAAAGACCACTCACGCAGCCACGATGGGCGAGGCGATGGGAAAAAGAGTGCAAGAACATCGCACAACCATTTCCCATCTTTACTCTCCTGTATGTTTGTCAGTTCCAGAATAACAAAGTGACAAAGCTCGACAGCCAGACCCAGACCACTACCGTCTCACCATCTTCTACCCCCTTTTGTCAATAATTATGAACACAAAGGAAGACAACGGTGCCAAAGAGGCCGAACCAGTGGCTGAAACAGAACACGCCGGCGCCAAAGAAGATGACCCCGTCCACAAAGAACCCACTCGATGCGACCGTTGCCAGGAGGGCTTCATCAGCTGCCTCAAACCCATCCTGTTGGAATTCCACCCGCTACCCAACAACCCGAACCGGCAGCAGAAGTTCGTGAACACGTTGTATTGCCCTCCGCACAGTCGGGTTGGGGCTTTTCTCTTCGTTGTCTTCATCGGGTTTGTGTGGTGGGGAGTGTTGTGGGCCATCGTGGGAGATGGTGCGCTGCCGGGTGGCAACCTCTTTTCCCTCTTCCTGTTGTTTGTTTTCTGTTGGTGCGGGGGTTACGTGATGGAGCTCATTAGTCTGCCCCCTCTCCTAGGTGAGATGAGTGTCTAAGGTGTGTGTGGGGGGGAGGGGGGTGGAGGTGGGGGCGCGTGTGTGTTTGAGAGAGAGAGAGGATGGGGAGGTCTGGATTTGTGTTAGCTTCGTAAAAGACGTTTATTCGTTTTACATCACATAATGGAGACGTGCTTACATAATATGCAGCTATATTCATCAAAACAGCGAGGCAATAAGCAGGCAAATTATGAGTGTGCCTGCCTACCAACCTACCTACCTACAGACATACATATATACATACATACACACACACACACAATCACACATACATACATGCATACATACATGTATCGGTTCCCGGTGTTGCGCTGTAACCACACAGTTCGTGGTTGGACAGTGATTCGTTTGATCCACGCATGTGAACATTGCACAGGGTTCCCGGTTTGCTTGGCACGTCTGTGTTCCCCCATGCATATACTCTTGCCTGAGTCTTACCACCCACAAAGGGAAGTCCAAAGTGCAACATAAATTTGATTTAATTGTAAGTTAACAACGAAAAAAACAAATAAGCAAACCAAGAAGACGACCTTTGACCATGGAAAATATAAAAGACCAAAATAAGAAGAAGCAATCAAAAGGCTTTGTTTCACAATATCAGATTTTAGAAAGTTCACAACTTTCAGTAGGCATTTCTTGACTTTTAGAATGTTAGAATGATTTAGTGTTCAAAGACAATGTTGTTCACATTCTATATACACTGGCTTTAATCGTCAACATCGTTTTGGAGGTGTTGAGAAGCGAGCGCATCAAAGTGAATCCATGGAACAAAAACGCTGAATGGGTGGTTCAGAGGTTGTAGGAAGATATAATGGCAACTGTTAGTACGGCTGATGGTTCATATTCACTCCAAACCGACATTCAGTCTACAGACAGATGGTCTGAGATGTCAGGTATAGAGCCCCTCGCACAAACACTGAAGAGAACGAGCAGATAGGCCCATTTCGCAGTTCTGACACGGTATCTTAAGACGGTTAACACGTCTTTTGAACCAACGTGGATGTTGTAAGTTGTTGGTGTGGACATTGTTGCGACTGTTTGGTGATACACAGACAGACAAAATGATATTAAAAGTTAGTTATGAATAAAATGTTAATTGTAGAGAATGAGTGGTTGGGTAACCAAACAGTAGCAGACTGTGCTCTGGGTTGTTCATGGACACAAGAAAAAGACAAGACCTATTTGATTATTTCTGATGTCAAGAGACTCAACAAATTTTTTTGTGTGCATGGATAAGACTGAATACATCAGTGCATAATTCTGAATGATTAAAATAACTATAGCGCCCACGCATGCAGTATCAAGATTCTCAAGGCATATCCATGGAAAATTATAACTGCTGAACACACACACACACACACACACACCACCACCACCACCACCACCACCACCAACAACAACAACAAAAAACAACAAACCAAAACCTGCACATTGTTTTAGCCTACAGAACTCCCCCCCTCTCTCCCCCCCAAAAAACAACAACAAAAAAACCCAACAAAAACAAAAAAAATCCTGTCATTAGTGTACTTTGGACACTGCATGGTGAAATGAATTGAATCTTCAAAAACTCAATGTGCATTGTTTCCCAGTGTCTAAAAAAACCACTGCTTCGTTGAAGTTAGGATTTGTCAGGCAGAATACGTTTATAGTTGTCTTGAAGACCTGCTATTACACACACACACGCACGCACGCGCGCGCGCACGCACACGCATGCAAGTAATGCACGCACAACGCATGCACACACACACACGTGCACACACACACACAAACACACACACAAGGAGAGGGATACAGAGGTGGGGTTGGAGAAACGGAGAAAAAGAGAGACATGACACAGTTCCTTTGTTGCAATACCCACAGTTAAGACTTACAAACTTAAAAAGTTAACACTTTAACGATCTTGAGTGGGATACATGGAGTATTTGTGTTGGAATATGGAACAGTAACTGGTTTAAGTGAGAGTCCTGTCAAAAGTCAGGGTCATGTGTCAAAGATCAGTGTCCTAATCGATGGAGTCTCCCGTCGGTCCGACGGATGAGTGGGCAGGCAGGCTTATCTGTCAGTGTGTGTCCTCACATGGGAGAAGAGGCCGATTCTGGATGCGCAGCACTTCCCACAGGTGTTGCAAGGGAAAACGTCTCCAGAAGTTGAGCCCTGCTTCCTTCGCTTACGCTTCTCCTTAATGGCCAGCGTTTTCGTTTTCAAACGTCTTTATGCCACTAGAGCACAGCATCCTCCAGCGAGAGCGGTCAAGGGCATCAGTTTCTCAGAAAGCGATATCTATGTCACAGGCTTTGAGGTTTGTCTTCAAGGTGTCCTTGAAGCGCTTGCAGGTTCTTCCAAGTTCACGGTAGCCTTCCTTCATCTGGCCATACAAAAGCATCTTCGGGATCCTGCTGTCTGTCATGCGGACAACGTGTCCTGTCCAGCGTAGCTGGCACTGGATCAGCAGGCTTTCGATGCTGGGCAGGCCGCTCCACTCTAGGACCTGGAGGTTGGAGACCCTGTCTTGCCACTTTATGCCGAGGATCTTTCGTAGGTATTTCTGGTGAAACTGCTCAAGTTGTTGAATGTGACAGCGATACGTCGTCCATGTTTCACAGCAGTACAACAAGGCGGTCAGCACAACAGCTCTGTAGGTTTTGATTTTGGTGCTGAGCCTGATGCCTTTGTTGTTCCACAGCCTGTTGTTGAGTCTGCCAAAGGCGGAGCTGGCCTTGGCGATGCGCAGCGTCACTTCTGCATCAAGGGCTCCATTGCTGCATAGCGTGCTGCCCAGGTAGCAAAACTTGTTGACTGACTTGATCTCTGTGTCATCGATCTTGATTGCAGGTGGGGGGGAGGCACTTGCGTTCTGTTAGCTAGCTGGGTTGGTACATGGACTTGGTCTTACTGAGGCTGATGGTGAGTCCAAAGCGCCTGCAGGAGGTTGAGAACCTGTCCACAATGAACTGCATGTCCTCAGCGAAGAGGAACTCTATCAACAGTGCCTCAAACACCCTGGACGTGGCATGGAGTCGCCTCAAGTTGAAAAGTTTGCCATCTGTGCGAAACTGAATGTAGATGCCCTGGTCACAGTCTTGGAAGGCGTCAATCAGCATGGCAGAGAAGAGAATGTCAAAAGTCAGGGTAATGTGTCAAAGATCAGTGTCCTAAGAGTACATATAAAAAAAAAAGCTTGAAAGCATGGAAGATATTGACTTTATCATCAAACCTTTAAAATTGGTACATTGGTCATTGTGGGAGCGTGAACTGTAATGAATTTCAAAGATCAATGTCACAGTTTAGCACTTACACATAAATAGCTCACCAGCAAAATAAAATTCAGCCATTACACGCAGAGTCAATAGTGAAGACCAAGATGGTGCTATTCAAAATAAGATCTGTTAGTCAGTCGGGTGGCATATTGTAGCCGTTACCCCGGCGGGGGGTGGGGGATTTTTCATAGTGATTTTCTTGTGTGTTTCATGTCAGAAATCGTAATTTACCAGTCTGCCAAGTTTGAATAACGGTATAAATGCAGGAGGAGGGTAAATATAGGCCATTTTTCCTTCTTTGGGCCCTATAAATAAAGTTTGGGGATATATGTGCTTAAAACGACACTATATCCACATTTTCCCGGACATTTGCATAGCGTCTACCAAAGGTTGCGCTTGCTCTTGCAATCCTGACGTTCACTTCATCGTCGATGGTCGCATTTCGTGACAGTGTGCTGCCAAGGTATGTGAACCGCTCCACCGCACTGAGTCTCTGACTGTTGACTGTGATGTTGGGCTCAACGTGGGGTTTCCCTGGGGCTGGCTGATGGAGAACTTCAGTTTTCCTCGTGCTGATGGTAAGGCCGAAGTTCCTGCTGGCAGTGGCAAACTTGTCGACGCTGAGTTGCATGTCAGCTTCAGATCCAGCGTTGAGGGCACAATCATCAGCAAACAAAAAGTCTCTGATGATGTCTGTCACGACCTTCGTTTTTGCTTGAAGCCTTCTGAGGTTAAACAGCTTGCCATCTATTCGGTACTTTAGGCCGATTCCAGCATCGCCATCTCTGAAGGCATCATTAAGCATTGCAGAGAACATGAGGCTGAACAGTGTTGGAGCCAGGACGCAGCCTTGCTTGTCACCATTTGTGACAGGAAAAGGAGCAGATGTTTCGCCATTGTCGTGGACTCGAGCCTGCATGCCTTCATGGAATTGGCTGACCAAGGAAATAAATTTCCGAGAGCACATATTTCATCACACAGTTAATTTCTTTATGTCTACAGAAAGATATTAGAATGAGCTATTCTATGAATGAATTAAAAGTGGATTAGTGCCGTAATAGCTTGTCACGTGAACAAATACTTTCGGTGTACTGAAAAATGCTTAAAAACCAGCATCCTGATTACTGGATGAAGGATTTCTTTATCAGCGTGAGGTAACTGCTTGCATAATTAGGCACTATATTAGACTAGATTCGTGTTATAGTGTGTAATATTGCATTTTATCAGTCTAATTTACGGGGTCCATGTCGCAGCTGACTGCAAGGGCCACAACGTAAATGAAGCGGGGTATCTTTTCTTTTCTTTTTCCAATGCATATATAAGAAAGAAATCACACTATCAATCTAAAAGGGGTTTATTTGTGGTTTGAATGCAGGAGTATATATATATATATATATATATATATAGAGAGAGAGAGAGAGAGAGATGAGATTATATATATATATAATATATATATATATATATATATATAGGTCCTTCTTAAAACTGTATAAATAAGGTCTGGGGTATGCCTGGTTGCAACACCACAGTACCAGAATAATGAACTTAATTCATTTTCTTTGTGCCAAACATAAAATTTAGAAGCGTGGACACAAATTCTGCATCATTCACAACAAAAACTTCGAGACAGACATTAGATTAGTGACCGAACAAAGCAAAGCTAAGACTGAGAAATATGAAATTTGGTGCGTTCACAAAACCCGTACAAAGTTTGAAAGTTACGCAAAGTTTGCAAAGAGACTGGATGATGCATTGTACGTATTTAACATAAACAAGAAAGGTAAGGCCTTCAAGACTCACTTGTGATACACACTTAAAGAAATAATAATAATGATAATAATATTGGTAATTTCTTATGAAAAGAATAGGTGTTTTTTTTTTAATGTGTTCTCTATTCGTTATCATAATTATATACACTGGGCAGCTTCGCGTTTAAAAAAGACTTCAGATTCGAACCATGGATATCGGGTCGAGAACGAGTTGTTTTATCCACTGTGCTAATGCGGAATCGTCTATAACTTTCAAAAGAGAGGCAAGGCCTTCAAGACTCACTTGTGATACACTTAAAAAAAAAATCCGTTAAAATGTGTTCTGTATTTGTTATTATAAAGCTTTGGGTTAAAAGAAAAAAGAAAGAAAAAAGTCCTAACGGCAGATTCGAACCCCCCCTGTTCGGATGAGAAGAAACTGTCTTATCCATTACACTATCATGGCTCCTGAACTGACGTTCAAAAATATATTTAAACATGCTTTTTTTAAAGGGTGATAAATCGATTGCGGTGTTCGCAGTGAGAACGCTGTTCAAATCATATTATTCTGGTGTATCTTGGGCATTCAAAAAATCTTTAAGGACAATTAAAAATTCTTTTTAAGTCCGCGGTAAAGGAGACGTGGCTATCGCCGCAATCACACTGCAACATTTAGCCTTTTCTCTGGATCTAGATAGATGTACAAGTTTAGTTACACCCGGTTGACATGGTCGAATCAATTTCTCTTTTATGTTCATTCTGTAGAGTTTTATAGTTTTAAAGTTGATATGAAAATTGAGTATTTTGTTAAACTAATAACATGTAGAGCCAAGTACAAGTACTTCTAAACGTTGTATGAAGTGGAAAGGACTTCATTTTGAGAAAAGTCAAGACTGGAAATTTTATCGTTTCATCAATTCAAAGGTATTAACTCTCATAGTTTATTATTTTTAACTGTGAATTCTCACTGATTCTATGGATATCTTTATGGCAGTTTGGGGCATAATCCAGGCGTTCACAAATCTTTCTCTGAATAAATATTTAACGGTCTCCTTCTCCAACTTTCTATCACATGTTATCGTGTATTGTCGATTGAATATAGGATTGAACGGGCAGGTCAACAACTTGAAACAAAATGGCGTCGTTCGCGTTCGCGAAGAATATGAGCACACGCTTTGAATATGTATAAATATGTGTACGCAATTGATTTTTGCCCATGACCTTCAGGGCACAGCCAATAGATATATAAAGTCCACTCGTCTTATTGATTTTAGTATTTTCCGAAAAAGACCACATGGGCGAATGAACATAGGGAAAGCCCTGTACACTGAAAGTAAAACACACAAGCTTTTTATGTATTGAGTATAATTTCAAAATGTAATGTTTAAGATGAGAAAGATCAGTTTAAAGCAAATTAAGTCCCCTAGCATTAATAACAGAATAATTTCCCTTTTTTACTATCTGCACCAAAGACATGCAAAATAAATATAACTTCTATGCTTAGCAAAAGAAGTTCCTGTTTGAACAAAAAATGACTGCTCTTGTTGTTGTGTGCAATATCAAATCAAAGCGCCAAGTTTAGAGAATTAAAAAAAATATATATATAACAGTAAATTCAGTTTGCATATAATTTGGCTTTTTAAAATTGTTTTGTGCCCATCCCAGAGGTGCAATATTGTTTTAAACAAGATGACTGGAAAGAACTGAATTTTTCCTATTTTTATGCCAAATTTGGTGTCAACTGACAAAGTATTTGCAGAGAAAATGGCAATGTTAAAGTTTACCACGGACACACAGACACACACACACACACACACACACACACACACACAGACAATCGAACACCGGGTTAAAACATAGACTCACTTTGTTTACACAAGTGAGTCAAAAAGGTACTGTTTTGTATTGTTGTGAAAGTGTGTCAACAACAAAAATGTTATGGTGTTGTTGGTGAAGTGTCCTATTTATCTAAGATTAGGTTTGTAGAGCTTCATATTATGTCACTCAGCCTTCTACAATCAAGAATGACCTGCTAAAATGTACCCGAGAGTTACAGGCGTTCTATTCCTGACCCAAACTCCACAATTTCAAGTATCGCGTCGCCGCAGTTGCCGTTCTATTTGGGAAACAAAACATCACCATTAATAGTTTTTGCGTCCATACACCCCACTTACATCATCAGGGGTATTTTTCACAATATATGCTTCAGTGTTTGGTCAGTTTTTCTGCCCACAATTACCTGTCCATAATTACCTGTGTCACATTACGTCATTTGCGGAATCCAGACAATGTTGAAAAAAAGGAACCCCATCAACCCCTTCTTTGGCAGTTGCGAAAGGTGTGGCAAACACAAATAGCAGACATTTTAGCTCACTGCAAAACAAACTCTAATAATTTCTTTCGAATTGCAGAAAATATCACTGATTTGTTCATGTGCACTACCAAACTTTGCCGTCTTTCATTTCTTGCCACAAGAACCTCTTTCTTGTACTTCACATACATTTATATACGTATATATACGTTTGTAGTTGTTTTTTTTTTTTTTTTTGTTTTTTTTTTAATCCATTTTGGGGGACTTTAAAATGCCCTATTGCGTCCTCAGGGAATTCCTTTGCACGTGTTGAGTCTTTGAGAAACTGTCACAGATGAAGTATCCCCAGAGCTTCCAACACTGAGGTGTTCTCGGATGGCATACTCGTTATGTTTCCCGGTCACAAAGGCTTCAGTGGAGCCCCTGGTGCAGATGTCCAACTGAACGATGATGTCTCTAAAGCGTGTTCTTCTCTTGAGTTTACCCAGATACCAAGAGAACAAGTGAAGAGAAACGCACCAAGACATATTGCATTCTTCTGGGACTGTTCATTTTGCCAAAAGCCATCAGTGCTTTCTTTGGAACTGCGAAGACAAACGTGACAAAGGCATACTCCTGACCCAGTTTCTTGTTGCGTTCAGTGACACCTGCAGAACATGTTGCACTGTTATACTGTCTGTAACAGGATGAAGAACAGGTTGGGCACGGTCAACTGATGACTGCTGCTGCACATTGGCCAGATTCATTTCAGTGAGTGACACCCAACTTGGAAATCTGTAATGGGGTGTTCACAGAAGACATGTATCTGGTCAGAATCTGCATGAATCTGGACACAGTTGCGCTAACTGTAGTGAGTTGAATTGGGACATGAGTGTAGTTATTTTAGTATTGACTCTTCCCTATCGTTTGTAAAACATGGCTGGAGCTCTGGGGGCTATTACTGAAGGCTGGGTGGGTGTGTCGATGAAGGATATTCGTCACTGAGAACCGTTGTCTGGGCCTGGGTTTCAGAGTTTCTTGTTACGTTTTGATCGGCCTTTCCATATCATATTGAATGTCTTTTCCAGATCCTAATCCTAACTCCTGTAAATTATTATTGACTCCGCAGGAGTGAGGAATCACGCTATCGGGAGAGATAGTTTCTGGCAGCAAGCTGTTACTTTGAAGTCCATTGTAGCAAACTGCAGTTACAACTTTAAGGACACAACTGTGAGACATACAGTGGCCAAAGTGATTCAAAATAAGTATGCTGACAAGTTCAGCATTTCCTGTAAGATGGTGGATTGTAGTGCAAAGCAACGATGTGCTTTGGTATTTCCAATTTCCTCTTGTGACAGCACAACACGTGTCTTGCGAAACAGGCAGTGATTATGTATTTCTTTTCAGGGGCATTTTTCTTTCCAGCTAGAACACTTTCCACAAAGTCCTTTCCAGAACCAGGAGCCTTTTGATATTCAGTCAAAAAACGTGTCTGACATTTTTGACTCACTTGTGTAAACAAAGTGAGTCTATGTTTTAACCTGGTGTTTGGTTGTCTGTGTATGTGTGTGTGTGTGTGTGTTTCTGTGTGCCCGTGGTAAACTTTAACATTGCCATTTTCTCTGCAAAAATTCACAGTTAAAAATAATAAACCATGAGAGTTAATACCCTTGATGAAACGTAAAAATTTCCAGTCTTGACTTTTCTCAAAATGAAGCCCTTTTCACTTCATACGACGTTTAGAAGTACTTGTACTTGGCTCTACATATTATTAGTTTAACAAAATACTCAGTTTTCATATCAACTTTAAAACTATAAAACTAGAATGAACATAAAAGAGAAATTGAATCAACCCTGTCAACCGGGTGTAACTAAACTTGTACATCTATATCTAGATCCAGAGAAAACGCCTAAATGTTGCATTGTGATTGCGGCGATAGCCACGTCTACTTTACCGCGGACTTAAACAGAATTTTTAATTACCCTTAAAGATTTCTTGAATGCCCAAGATGCACCAGAATAATATGATTTAAACAGCGTTCTCACTGCGAATACCGCAATCGATTTATCGCCCTTTAAAAAAAGCATGTTTAAAATATTATATTTTTGAACGTCAGCTAAGGAACCCAGATAGTGCAATGGGTAAGACAGCTTCTTCTCACCGAACACGTGGGGTTCGAATCTGCCGTTAGGACTTTTTTCTTTTTCTTTTAACCCGAAGCTTTATAATGACAAATAAAGAACACATTTTAATGATTAGATTTTTATTTAAAAAAGTGTATCACAAGTGAGTCTTGAAGGCCTTGCCTCTCTTGTTTAGCCATACCGTGGTATCTTCATGCCGGAATTCATTTTTGGCAGACAGGTATATTTGGATGGCAAATTGATCAAACTTTTGGGAAATTATAATGAAATCACCCCACCCCCCCCTCCGCCGGGGTAAGGGGGGTTATGGTCACCAGAAAGTCTATGTTGTTAGATGCTGCCATATACAGCAGTGTCTTTTCTTTTCCATTATTTTCATGTTGGATCTAGCAAGTAATATGTGTGTGTCTTGGAAGTTGAATGCTTTTTTGTTTCAAGAAAAAAAAGAAAAAGAAAAGAGAGACGGGCAGTCCTTAAACAGAACAGAATTAATCAACAGATGAACTCATGATATTGTTAACCATGATTTAATTGAACTATTTCCCCTATTAAATTTCTTCTTTACTTAAATGTATTTTATGGCTGAAATATTGAGAGTAATGACTGTTTAGTTTTTCATTTGTTTTATACAAAACTGATGAGTGACTTTTTTCCAACAGGAATGCTCATTGTGGGGGGAATGCTTGGAAATATTCAAGGAATTGACATCGCTAAAGATATTGATCACGATTGGGCCTCTGGATGCAGGTGTGTTGCAAAAAGGTGTATGGATTATCTGTCATCTATTTTTGCTTTTCTCAAGTCTCTTTCTTTTCTTTTCTTTTGTCTTCATTCCTTTGTCTCTCATTCACTTTCTGGAGCAAGCTTGTGTGTGTGTGTGTGTGTGTGTGTGTGCACTAGTGGACAGTATAGTGTGCCATGTTACTGTATGTATTGAAAACGTGAAACAAACAGATGTAGTCATGATAGTTGTAATTGTTTTGATGTCTGTTAACTTTTGTGAACGGTGTTATACTGTTGCAGAAGGATCGCTTTGGGAGTTATTCTGCTGCGCGCTGGTCTGGGATTGGACCCTGCCGCCCTTCGGCGCCTGTCGTTTGTGGTCGTCCGCTTGGCCTTCTCTCCCTGTCTGTCTGAAGCCATCACTGATGGCATCGCTTCTTTTTTCATCCTTGGTTTCTCTTTTCCCTGGGGCTTCATACTTGGGTAGGTACAGATCACTTTTACATCCATGTCTCTGTTACTTTGGTGTTCGGTTTGCTAAAAAAATGACTTAGGTTGAAAAGGATTAGTGTAATTCAGTTGTTTTGCAGTTTGGGGAGTGGGGTGGGGGACTGGAATGCTATTTAAGACAGTAGGTTGAACTGCACCATGAAGGGGGGGGAACAAACACAATGGCATTAAGTATTCGTTTTAGAATGATAGTGATGCTTCAGTGTTTGGTTTCCCTGGTTTGGGGGATACTTTTTGGATCTAGCAGCTTCTGTTTAAAATTTTGGAGAAATATACTTATATTGTCATTTGGAAGTCCACACAGTCGACTTTTATCCACTTTACAGAAGGATTTTTGTGTGTGTTACACTCATTATTGCCTGACAAAATTTCCATGGGCTGTGTATATGCCAGGTTTTTTTTGTATTTTTTTTGTTTTTTGTTGTTGTTTTTTGTGTCTGGGATTTAGAGTATTCTTCATAATGAGACACAACGTCTTTGCTGCTCAGGAAGACTAAGGATCAAGAAAGAAAAGCTTGCTTTGTCAAAAGAAGAGATAGACATGATAATTGAGCAGTCTGCCAGTCTGTTACGGTCCTTGGTTCAAATTTCTGGAGTGGCGCATGGTGTATAAAGGGTTGAGTTCTCTCTCTCTCACTCCTCTCTCTCTCCTCTCTCTCTCTCACACACACACACACACACACACATGCATGCACGCACACACGCACGCACACACACACACACACACACACACACACACACACACACACACAAGATAATGCATACATTGTCGTATATTGTTTTTGTGTCAGAAGTGCTATCTACCAAGTTCGCAACTGTTTTGCATTCACTTTACAATGTGGGCAGGTTTGTGATCGCTGCTGTGTCTCCAGCAGTGGTGGTTCCCTGTCTGCTCCGTCTGTCAGATCGGGGCTATGGGCTAAACAAGGGAGTACCGACCTTGGTGATAGCAGCAGCCAGCATAGATGATGTTCTGGCTATCACTGGGTTTGGGGTCATGACTGGAATCACATTCTCAACAGGTGAATATATTGGGATAAATCATTGGATGCGTCTTTGCGTGATTAAAGTGGAAAAGAAGAAAAGAGAAGACTATCACTTATCAGAATGACTTAAACATGTTGTGGTATATACTTTCAAGGAACTAGTCTAGGAACACTAGCAACCTCAAGATCAGGAACAGATACTGGTTTTGGTTTGAATGTAGGTTCTAGGTGTAATCTCTATAATCCGGGAAGGAACAAATGCCAAATTTCAGGTAAATCAAATATCAGGATGCAGAGGTTCTTAAGAGTTCGGTTTGTTCTCAACAGCCCGTTCTGAACGTAAGGCTGTTACATAGTCTGTGTTCATAAGTATTTCATTCACTAAACTATTAGTCAAGTTTTATATTAATTATTATCTCTTGTATATTGAATCGTTAACACAAGTGCTCTGGACATTCGTTGGTACCTTCATAAAGAATAATTCTGAACATTTTTGGTCTTTTGAAAATGCTCTGTGGTAGGTTGTAGGTTTCATAGGTAATATAGAAAAATATTGCTAAAAATCCGTCAGTATGTGACAGTAGAGTATATCATTCATCTGTTTTTCATTTTTTTTCTTTATTCAGGGGATCTGGCATGGAACATTGTCAAGGGACCAATAGAGGCTGTTGTTGGGATTATCATTGGGATCGTCGCTGGTATCATCTTGTGGTATATACCACAAAAGAAAAGTGTAAGTTCATAGCTGAGTTATGAATATCTTGTAACTTTCTTTACTAATCAGTGAAAGAGAGACAGTCAGACTGACTGACTTTGTTACTGCTTAACGGTAATTCAATATTCTGTTGAAATCTGGATGAGTTCTCTCATAGATGAGTTCAAATGTCCTAATCTCATTGAGCTAGAGCATTTATCCTGATGATGCAATCTGATAGCAACAACCTTGATTATCTAGATCTGAATTCTGTGCTGACTCCTATTGTCCTAACCAGTCAAGACTGGTATTTAAACTAGCTGCTGTGGCAAAGTAGTAACATTGCGGACTTACGGCTGGGAGGATGCAGGTTCGATTCCCTGCGGAGGCGGTTTTTTTTTGTTTTGTTTTTTGTTGTTGTTGTTGTTGTTTTGTTCGTTTTTTGTTGTTGTTTTTTTTTGGTTTTTTTTGTTCGGCCCGCATTCGGCTCCAACACAGAGATGAGTGTGCTATGGACTTAAATGGGAAGACTGGGACCACTCAGTCAAGGATCATTCACATTACGGGTGCGTCTTTGGATGTGGTGCTCTAATTCCTAGACCATCACTGCAAGTGTCTGTATCTCTTGGGCCTGGTTAACACCGGAATATCATTTTGAAAGGAAGCGTAGTGTACAGCCTTGTCACTTGACTTAGTCCCAAACCTAAAATGGACCTCCATAGCATGATCATCATCATCCTCTACCTTCACAATTTATATACGAAAAAATGCCCCACGTTCTGTGGCGTTTCATGCCCTGCTGTCATGGTGACCTCAGTTTCGATCCTTCTCCACTTTTGTGCTGTCAAGGTCTTCGGCACCGGCAGATTCATGGGTGACTTTCTTTGGAGGCCGTCTTCACTTTGGAGAAGATGCTAACTCAGTCTGGCTCCGTAATTAAGCAACTATTTTCGTCAGTCGGGGGCTTAGCAGGTAATGAACTAGGTTAATTGAATCAGAACAGGGACTTCTAAACACCACCAAAGTGACTTGGCAGTGGTGAAAGGTCTTCTCTGGTGTGTGGCCTTCTGGCGACCTAATGGTTCCCTGTGGACTGCCGACGCTGGGACTGCATCAGACGAACCTGGGTGTGGCTGTGTAAGAGGATATAGGAATGAGGGGTATGGGAGTAATACTACTGAAATGATGCAGATGGGGCAGCGAAAAAAACAAAAAAGTTTACATATGAATAATGTATATGTATATATATGTGTATATATATATATATATATATATATATATATATATTCACACACACACACACACACACACACACACACACACATCTGTTGCAAACATTGTCCGAAATAGAGCTGATTTCAGCAGTGAAACAAAATCTTTCTACAGTACAGAAGGGTGTGTTGTTGAAACCTCAGCATGTTGATACAGCGCTGTGACACGTTCCCGGCTTTTTGCATTTTTTTGTTGGCAGTTTCTGTGTTAGAAATAGATATTAAAAAGCAGAAACAAAGACTGCCAGGTAAATATATTTGGTGTGTGATTCTTTGTTATTGTTGTTGTTGTTTTTTAAATATCTTTTTGTTGTTGGTGTATATGTCTATTTTTTTCCATTGAAATAGGGTAAATCTAATTTATTTCATATCTAAAGGAACACGAAACCCGATTACTAAAAAAAAATACTGTGCAAAAAAAGCACCTGTGTCATCAAAAACCAGGAATCATACTGCTAACTCTGCAGTTGTTCATAGATATGACATGCGTTTTGTCTCCTAGTTTTTTTGTTTTTTGTTGTTTTGTTTTCAGAAAAATTTAGTGTTGTTCCGATCGGCGATGTTGGTGGGGTTTGCCTTGCTGTTCATCTTCGGCAGCACCAAAGTGGAATGGTCAGGGTCAGGGCCTCTTGCAGCTCTGACCGTGGCATTTGTGGCAGCTCTGCGATGGCGAAAAGACTACAAAGAGGGGGAAGTGGTGGGTCATTTGGACTTGTATGTTTAGGGTTGAAGATTTGTTCAGGTGAGATGTTTTGTACTACTGACATAGTCAGTACAAAATTCATTATGCCTATACTAAATGGTTACTGTAGTGTATCACTGCACCTTGTTTTTTTTTTTGTTTTTGTTTTTTTTTCAACAACTCAGTGTTCTCCATTTTTGAAGTGTTCAAGTGCTTGTACATGTTTGGTTCTGAAGTGTTCAGGTTGGATGTTTGTACCACTTCGCATTGTCAGTACAGTGTTAATTAATCTCACACTTGACTACTGTATTGTATAACTGTACCTTCTTAAAAAAAAAACACCCAACAAAGCCACATTTTAGTGTTCATGTGAATGTATATCTTAGTGTGTTTTGAAGTGTTCAGGTACTTGTTTTTGTTAAGTTTTGAAGTGTCCAGCTTTACACACACACACACACACACACACACACACACACACACACACACACACACACATATATATATATATATATATATATATATATATATAGTTCCACTACAAATTGTCAGTGCAAAATTTGTTTACCTGACAGTAGATGGTTACTATACTTCAATCTTCTTTGTATATGTACCTTACACATTATTCATTTTGAAGTGTTCAAGTACTTGTATTTTGTACAGCTTTGAAGATTTCAGGTTTTATAGTCTGTTTTACTTGTTTTAACAACTCGGTATTCCTACGAACTTTGCGCATGTTGTTGAGTGTTCTATATCATTGAACTCAATTAGGGATTCAGAGTTGTCATTATAGCATATACTTGTATGTAAGATAAAGATAAAGAACTCAGATTACAAATTTACATTTTCACCAGCAATAACAAATACAGTAAGTTTATTATTAATATTATGTAACTAGGTTGGGTCACAATGGGATGCACAGCATGACACATTGATGAGAGAGGTTCTTGGTTCAAACTCTGTAAGCATGCTGCATATAGCTTTGAAATTTTTAAACCCAGACTTGCTGATGGTTATATGTACACAAAACAGAAAAAGTCATTTTAGAAAACGGTTACTAGACCTGGAGAAAAACATGGCAAAACAATAACCAGTTACGATAACTGTAAATTTCTTTGCACTTTCCTTCCTTTTTCGAGATGTTCTGATCATAAACTGACTTGCTGAATGTTTACTTATTTATGATTTAATTGTGCAAGCTGTGCAGTTTAATTGCATACTACAGAACTGATATCAGTAGCACTATTAGTATATCATCATCATTATCATTATTCCTGTTGTTAATATTATTATTACACTATTATCATTATTATTATTGCAGTTATCATCATCATCATTAATAGAAGAATTTAAAGAAAGGTTGGATATTGGATCTCTGGTGAGGTGTGCAGAATCCAGTAGAAAACGTGATGGCGGTGTTATGGATGATCTTCGAGCCACTGCTGTTTGGACTTATTGCCGCTGCTGTGGAAATCGACAAACTGAAGGCAAAGACTGTTGGTGAGAAGTGGACTTACTTTGCACGGCTATCGGGGAACTTCTCTTTGTGCCTTCCCCTGCTATACTAAACACACATGCGCATATATGCATACATGCACACTAGCACGCACAAACACTCTCATAGAATAATTCTCTCACTCTTTCTCCATCTCTGTCTGTCTTTGTGTTAAAACCCTATCTTTTTTAACCACCTTTTTTCTCTTTAGATGAAACTTCTCCCTCTCTCTTTGCATGACTCTCTCATTCTCCAACTGTTGTTTAACTTCTGATGATATAAACAAAATATTAGATTACAAAGGAAGAAATTTTCCCATCCCCCTGTGTGAGTGTGTATGTATGTATGTATGTGTGTGTGTGTGTGTGTGTGTGTGTGTGTGTGTGTGTTTGCACGTGCGTGCGCATGCATTCGCATGATATTTGTTTTAAAGACAAGGAATGTAAATATAAGTTATTTGCTACACAGGCGAGGGAATCGCAGTGTTGGGCATTGGTCTGGGTGTGCGTTGCTTTGTGGCCTTCCTGGCTGTGCTTGGTACAAACCTCAACTTGAAGGAGAGACTGTTCGTCGTCGTTGCCTGGCTGCCAAAGGCAACTGTTCAGGTAGACAGCAGTAAACTTAACCTGTAATCCCTGTTTGTAGTAGTAACCCACATGATCCACCACATGCAGATACTTTATAATCCCTGTCATATTTATGTTCATGAATTATATGTTACACCCAACTGTCTGGCCTTGTTAATGTACGTGTTTGTGTGTGTGTGTGTGTGTGTGTGTATCCGTGAGTGTGTGTGTGTGTGTGTGTGTGCGTGTATCTGTGAGTGTGTGTTGTGTGTGTGCAGGTGTTTGTATATTTGTATGTGCAAGTGTTTGTGTGTGTGTGCTCACATAGTAATAGCTGTTCATTACCGATCCTTTTCAATATTACTCCAGTGAGTTTGTGGTGGAGGTGAGTCTTTGGTGTGAGCAGAATTGTGCAAGACATTTTTTTTTTGAAGAATATAGAGAAGGGACACTGAGTCCAGATCAGAGACTAATAAAATTGTTATTACAATCAGCATGGCATGGAGGCTTCAATAAACGATGTTTTGGATATACGCTGAGTAAAACAAACACTAACTGGAAAAAAAACCCCACTGAAATAACTCATAGGCAGCGGTGGGTCTCCTCTCCTGGGTGTCCTGTTGTGACCTGTCATTGGAAGCTTAGCTGCATACTGCTGATAACTAGTTTGCAACAAAAAGGGAGCTGAGTGTTTGATATGGGTATGCATGCAAGACTTATACTCAGTCAAAGACCAAGGTCTAAGATGTATCAGACTTTACAGATTAAACATGTGAACAAAAACGTATGTTATTTCAAGAATGATTTCTCTCTTCTTTTATTTTCAGGCTGCTATTGGAGCTGTAGCTTACGACACGGCTGTAAAAGCCGAAAAGGTTGATTTGATTGATGATGGAGAAACTGTAAGTTGCTGTTTATTTTGTTTTGTTTTTTTCCCCAATTCAGTTCACGCATATATACACTAACCCAAACACATGCATACATAAACACATTCAAACCTTTTTTTTTATTATATAGATGAGTGTCAACACATGTGTATATATGTACATCAGTTTAATACGTATATATGATGATTTTAACTCTTTAAAGTTGCTTATCACAGTTCAGTTTTTTTTTGTTTGATTGTAAGTTATTTTTTTCTCGTTTTTTTATGGATAATATTTTTTTTAACCTGCTTCTGATTTTACATATCAGTGAGCACCCAAAGTAATTTTAGGAATTTGCATTATTTTGACTTGTGTTTGTAAAGAAAGTGTGTAAAGAAAGTGTAATCACCTGGTCTTGGTTACCTGTGTGTTGTCCATTTGTGTGTGTGTGTGTTTGTGTGTGTGTGTGTGTGTTAATGTGCTTGAACGTGTGTGTCGCTGGTAAATTTTAACATTGACAATTTCTTGGCAGCCACACATGAAATTGTAGTTTGGTAGGTATTGATAAAACCTTTGCACTCGCCCACTTATTGATGAAAAAGTAAGTTCAAATGGGTTCAAACGTCAGGGAAATTATTTAGAAAAGTAGAAAAAATGTTACAGAACCAATGTCTTGCGAGCAATTTTTATCAAACAGGATATTGTGACTGACTGTGGTTACATCATAATCCCAGCTGAAAGTCTCGTTCAGAAGTCAGAGGTGAAGGTCACTGCATATTATAGACAAAAATGGTCTTGTGTACAATATTCGTCAAGGTTAGCGGTCAGACTTCAAGGTCAGAACACGGCACAATTGTAAGCATGTTGAAGTTAAATAGAGATTGGGTTTTTCATCCAATTTTACCAAACTTGGAACAATGATTGGTTATGATAAAAACTAAAATGCTTTTAAAGGTCAAGGTTATAGATCAGAGTTCAGGGTCACAATTTTGGAAAATGATGTGCTTTACAGTGCCTTTATTTTTTATTTATTTATTTACTTTTTACATTCCATAAATGCTGTGTTTGATTAAGAAGGACATCATACAATAGTCATGAAGGCCTTGCCTGTTCTTTTGGTTACACAACCTGATCATCGTAATATTAGTATCATGTAAATCAAGTGTCTTTCACACAAACACATTTAATGTCTTTTGCTCCTGATCATGTTAGATGCTCTTGTCCCAGACCCTTCGGCTTGCACCTCTGTCTACATAATCCTTGAACAAATACTGTTGTTCCAGGTTCTTCAGTTGGCAGTTCTCTCCATACTGATCACTGCCCCCATTGGAGCTGCCCTTATAGCTATTTTTGGTCCGATTCTGCTGCATCGCACCCCGAGTGCAGACAAGACGAAAGCTCCTGAACCAGAACCAGAACCAGAACCAGATCTCAAAACCGCTGGAATGGAAATCAGAAAATGCAGTGATGCTGTAGTAGAAGACCATGCTGGCGTTGAAGGATCAGAATTAAGTTCCTTTGGATCTGTGGATGCAAAAATGAGGAACAAGGTGGGTGATGAGACCGAAGAGAATAAAGAAGGTGACAGCATTGAGACTACCTGGCTTTAAGGCAGATTAATTCTTAGGTACTGGTTATTGCCCTCCACACATGTCTATTGTTTATTCATGATTTCTCACTGGAATTGAGTCCAGTTTACAGTTCTTGTTATTGTTCATTTGTTTTATGATTTAATGAAAAGCATGTGCTGGCTTCAGCATTCCCCCTCTTTTTTATTGCTAAAACAAATATCAACAATTATTATTGTTTTTGTGGAAGAATTTTTTTTACCAGTTCTGTATGCATTCATTATATTACATGTGTTTTCTTTGTTCGTATTTCGCAAGAAGGGTGTGAAATAAGGTGAATTCTCTTTGAAAAGAGCATGTGAACAATGTATCATATTTGTTAATGTGTATTGTTATGGACGTTAACTTTCCAACATGTTACACCCCCAGACAAATACTTTGTAGTTGTTAGCATTCCTTTAGTCACATATCATCACTGGTTATAACTCTGTTGATTTATAAGCATTTAGACGAATAATATATATTGATTCAGGCTTTTTGCACCTGTCTGGGAAACCAGCATTCAAACACACCGTCATTCAGTATCTTGTGGATGAAAACACAAACTGCATTACTTGCTTTGTTAAGGAATCATTCTTTTTTCAGATTCAGTTAATAAGTAGTATAAAGAACAGAAACACAGTTAATGAATGGTACAAAGCAAACACTAACAATAGCAAGTCCGAAAAGGAAGATAGAAAACGAAACTCAATATATTAAAAGTGCTCAGATTAACAGACTACTTATAATTGCATTTGAAACTGGCCCCAGCTTGTAATGGATATAACTTATATAATGTCATGAACGTTTTCATCATCATCCACATCATCATTTTGATAATCATTTTATCATATTAATGAAAAGCAGCATTTTCTACCACTGGATAAATAGAGGAAAAAGCAAAACCCTATAGATCAGCCAGATACTAATACATAAACACAATTAAGAAAAATAATATAAACGTGATTATCCATTATATGTTTTGATCTCTCTCTCTCTCTCACATCTTGTTTTCTTTTTAAAAAATGTTTTAGTTTGCACACATACAAATCTTTTGTAAGCTTTGTGTGATGTTATATAGAATGGAGGAATTCATCTTCCAAGAAGTCATATATATGAATGCCAATTTTTGGTCATTTTATGTTTGTATTTCAACTCCCCTAAGAACCTGTTAAGGAATCATTCTGTATGATGATGTGGAAGCAGGATTAGGGCAAGATGACTTGATGGAATAAAACGTTATGCTTTCTGAAAAAAAAACCCAATAACAACGCACACACACACATAAAAAGAACAAAAAACCCTCTCAACTTTCTCATAAATGAAAGCCGTAATGGTCAAATGTGAATAATGAAATTCTTTAGTATCCAATTGTTTTTGTCACAAAGAAATATAAATATATATATATATGTATGTTTATTAATAAACCAGGATATTAAAAAAAAATATGTAGCTTAGGTACTTATATGGCACAAACTCCCCATATAATATGCTGTAAGCACCTCACATGAAACAGTTAATGTACAGTAGTGCAGTATACCACACAACAGCACATGAAGTCAAAATCTATATACACCAAAACAGTGCTACGCATTGCAGATATGAATAATCACATAAAAGAAAAGGCGCAAAATATGCCATACACGTGCACTCGCATGCGCATGCACGCACACAGTAAACACCCACTCTCAAGTACACACACTTCATGACTTCAGTGGGGATCGGGAGGGTGGGGGAGGCATGAGGGGGGGGGGTGTAGAGGTAGGGAGGAGACACAGAAGACTAAACTTCGTCATATCTATGGACCATTTGGAACAGGTATGTTTTTAATTTTGTTTTGAAAGAGGACAGAGTTAGTGAGTGAGGGAGAACCAGAGGAAGAGAATTCCAGACCTAAGGTGCTTAATGCTGAAAAGCCCTTTGACCAATTGTCTTTGAAGATATTTTGAGGAGTTTTTCTCCAGAAGACCTGTAAGAACAAGAAGGGTGTAAATATGAAGGACAGAAGGCAAGTGAGAAGGGAGAGAACCTTTAAAGTAACGATAAGCCAGTATGGCCAATTTTGTACTGAATTCTGTACTGGATGGGCAACCACTGAAGTTGACAAAAGAGAGGGGTAATATGATCTTGTTTTGACTTTTTGTGAATGACTCTGGCAACATTGTTCAAGATCATCTGAAGACGTGATATAAAATCAGAGGGCAAATCAGGGAGTAGTGAATGGCAGTAGTCAATGCGACTGATGATCAAGGAACAGACAACCTGAACGGCTGCTTCAACAGTCAGATATGGTTTGATAGTACAGATTTTTCTCATTTGGAAGTTTGCAGTTTTACATAAATTACTGACACGGTTGTGCAAAGACAGAGCTGAATCAAAATACGCACCCAGGTTTCTGACAGAATTTTGAAAGTTGGCATCAGAATTGCAGACAGTAAAAGGTATGGTCCAAAATATGACAAAGTACAGACCTGTTATGGATCTGTTCCAATCTTTCCTTTTTTAAAGCCATCATGGATATTACTGGTCGGTAATTCCAGTTATCGCACCTGTCTGCCTCTATAACTTTGCATTTTGTGTGTTCTGAGCCATCACAATCTCATGTTCTTCTGCATATATCCATATGTTTAAGATGTGACATGTTCTAGTCACCAGGTGTGATCATATAAAAAAAAAAGAAGAAAAAAAAAGACGTACCGTGTCGCAGGAGAGGAGATCAGAAGAGATGTCTGTATTCTCCGTATGTATATATTTCTTTGCATATATTAAGAATAAAGTGCATAGTTTCAGCCAACCAAGATGTGGTTGCTGAGTTAAAATTCATTGTCTCATTTAATGTTGGTAACTGCATGCCGCCCGGAATAATTGATGTGTTCTTTCATATGAACAAAATTATAAAACCACACCTAATCCATTTGGTACAGTACAGTACGTTACAACACAGTACAGTACAGTATACTATAGTACAGTAATATGATGTTATTCACCTTTTGATGATAGAAAGGGATAATTGAAAGCAAGCAGTATTGTCTCACATATGCACTTTCTTACCATGGAGAGTGGCATAAGTTTCTTTAGTAATTTCTGTTTGGCAGTATTTGATGTGCGTTGCATCTTGTTTGTTTCTGTAAGATTTTGTGATTGAGTCGTTTTAGGATAACATGCACTTTAAATGTGTGCAGGTTACCCCTGTCTAGTGAAAGGTCACAGAAGTGTTTCAGTTGTTGGCATATTCAAGCCTCGGTGATTTTGGCCTTGCTTCCTTGTAGGTGCTAGCTGCTGAGTGTGAGACATTTCTGAGTGGATACGATATTGTGTGTACCAATATATTCCGTTGGATTAAAGAAACTATGAATATAGTTTTGTTCCTTCAACAAGAATATCCATCGTTTCTGATGGTTGTACAGTTCTCGAAGTTCCAGTTGTTGTACAGTAGTATGATGGTTACCATTTTAGTTCGTGGAATGGATAGAGTATAAACAAAATGATCCAATTCAAACCCACAAATGGAATGAATGGTGTATTATGTTGTTTTATTATTACACCCAATCAAATAAATACAAACATGTATTATGTATTCCTGTCTTCATGTGAACGCCCATATTCATACATTTGGCAAACACAGATAAACCAAAGTATAAAGATTATTTTTTTAAGTTTCAGTTTCAGTAGCTCAAGGAGGCGTCACTGCGTTCGGACAAATCCATATACGCTACACCACATCTCCAAGCAGATGCCTGACCAGCAGTGTAACCCAACGCGCTTAGTCAGGCCTTGAGAAAAAAAAAATATATATACACATAGATAGCGTACATACATAAATAAATAAATAATAATTATGATTATAAAAAAGATTAGTAGTAATGAAAATAATGATAAAATAATAATAATAATAAATAAATAATTAAATAAATAAGACAACAATGATGATAAATAAGCAAATAAATATAAAACATGAAGACACACATTCACACATACACCCACACATGCATAACAGATATGCCCCGAAAAAGCAGTTTCACAGATATGAAAGCACAGTCAAATACATATAAACGTACATGAGCTCCAACACACACACACACACACACACACACACACCCCACAAATTTCCCTGCATCTCCTCTACCCCCTCCTCCACACACTCATTTCTAGTCTGTGTATCGCAGCTTCCACGGCACACACACACAAACACGCACACGCACACACACACACACTCACACACACAGATGAACACTTACTTGTACAAGCACACACACACACGCCCATATCTCCCACCCCCAACCCCACACACATATATACAAAGATATATATATAATATATACGTTCCAATATCCTGATGCTCCCACAGTGTAGGCATGCATACACTCACATACCTCATCCTCTATCTCACCTCCTCTCTGCACCCCCACCTCCCCCTCACACACTCACACACACACAACACACACACACATGCACAGAACTCTCCTGACACTTGTGTACACTTACACTCTCACGCATGCGCAAACGCACTCAAAAACACAGACCCACACATACACACACGCACAGAGGCTGCCACTGATTGGCCGCAAGAGGGATGGAAAAGATCTCTGATGCCAAGAATGTGGCGTATAGTGTGTTGCTTAGTCTATTGTATTTGGAAAAAGCCCACAGAGACTCTGTTCCGTTTTGAAGAAATTTGCGCAATGTTGGTTTGGAAATGATGCCGATATTTGCAAAGCATCGTGCTCTACCTTTCATGTTAGACTTACGGGCCGCTCCCTCTCTCTGCTTTTATTTCTTTTGAGGCGATCGATGGTGTGATGGCCTTGTACCTGTTTCTTTTTGATATTCTTTGACTTTTCTGAGGATTTTCGATTTTCCTAGATGTAGGCCGCTCGTTGGTGTTGCGTTACCAGCAAGTCTGTCAGCTCGCTCATTTCCCTTAACTCCTGCATGTCCCGGGCAGTATGACCATGTTTTTTTATTTGAAAGTTGCACATTGCCTTATGCCACTCTGGGCTTCCCATTCCGTTTTCAATTTTTCTGTATGAGGTTCATTGAGTCTGTTAGAATCATGGCATGTTGGTTTCCGGGCGTATGGATGGACGATAGCCACTGGAGGGCATGTGTCACAGCTTCAACTTCCATCGTTAGGCTGGAGGTTGTGACTTTGTAGGCAGCATTCTCTTCCCTAACTGTTTTTCCATTTTGTTTCGCCAGTGAATCCCCAACCGGATTGGTCTTTGGTGACTGAGCCATCTGTGTATATGATGATGTCCTCTTCTTTACTGTTTTCTTCTATGAGTAGCTTCACTTCCGCATCAGTTTTGCCCTCTGGCCATTCCTGACAATGTCTTCCTAGAGTGGGTGAAATGCTGTGTTGAATAGATGGTTGAGGTTTTCGGGGGTTTTCTCCCATTCTTTTGTTTCTTTCAGGTCTTGTAGCCGGCATACTAGCTGGATTGTGTCTTCTGCTTGCCCCATCCATGATCTTCCTCGTCCTAGACGGCTGCCTTTTGGTTGTTAGGACTGCGTCATGCAGTGGGTTTTGAGGGTTTTCTAATGCTTTGAAGTAGGTCTTGACCTGTTCTAACTTGTTTTCTGGCCTGCAATGAAGGAAGGTCCAGCAGATATCGCAATGGTATCTGTGGGCGTGTCCCTTTTGTTGTTCCAAGGACATCAGCCCCTCATAGCTTCATTTTGAACTCTTCTATTTTAAGAGTTGCTTTGAGGACGGTTGTTGTTAGCCCCAGTCCGTAGCGAACACACTGAGGTCTGGTTTGTGATTGGTATAGCAGGAAGAGTGGCGTTGTTCAATACCTTTGGTTGCCATTGCCTTTAAGACTGAAAGGCCTTTTTTGCATTTGAGAACAGTATTTTCCGTATGTTTTCTGAAGGTCAGCATCCTGTCGAAGTGTATTCCTAGGTAGCGTAGGATTCAGTTTTCTCGATCTGAATCCCATCGAATGACACAGAAGGTGGTGCTTTGCTCGCGGTTCTGTTGTTCAGGGTGCACAGCAACGTTTGGGCTTTCGCTGGATTGATGGAAGATCCTGTGTCTTTGCACCATTGAGCAATATTGTTTAGCTGTTTCTGGACGGCTTTGGTTCTTTCCTGAGCATCTTTCGAAGTTTGAAGACCAGGCCATCATCCGCAAGAGTAAGCACCCCGAGCTATTCCATTGTTGTTTAAGTCTGCAAGCCCGTCGTGTAGACATTGTAGAGGACAGGAGAGAGCGGAGACCCTTGTGGCAGTCCCATGGATAGTTTAGAAGGTGCAGACATCCAATCTCCGAGGCGTAGGACGAAGGTTCTTTCCTGAAGCGCTGCTGCTATCCATCTTGTCAGTGTCAAACTTACTCCATTTGTATTTTTTTAAATACAAGAAAAAACAAACAATGATTACGTACATTGGTTCAACTCTTCCGTTAGCTTGTCCCTCACATCAGCCACTTAGTTTGTTTGAAAACTGTGTAGCCTTTGTCTCCATTTGGTATGAAGCTTATACCATACTCTCTGATCTGAATATTTGATACTATACATCTCGTCTAAGTCTGCATTTTTCAAATTTGGCTAGGTTAAGGTGTGTTAATAAATTTGACACATTTTGCAATAAAAGAATTATGTTTTGGCATCTTTGGAAAATGTTCTGGGCAGAACTTATAGA
>NC_134876.1:90186171-90191171 GCF_041734735.1 Babylonia areolata
CACTCCAAACTATGCGATCTGAATATGTACTGTAAAAATAAAATGTGACAAACACCAAAGACAGTACTGGAACACAAATACATGAGAAAGTAAATGATAGAAATTACATTAACTGTAAACTACTCAGGCAAAATAATTTCACCGATATGAATACTTGCAACACTTATATAAGATATATATATATATATATAAAATGAGCACCTCTGAAAACAGGACTCAAAACGCTATACATAGTAAAATATTACAATTTTATGCAAACATGTATTACGCCATGACTTCATGATAAGACACAATTGAATCATATGCCTTAAACTGCACAGAAAAAGGAGTGCATGTGTATATGTGCACAACAAAAAAGACAAAGACGAAACATAACTTCAAATCACTATTCCTAGGCATCAGTGAAGTTGAAGACGCAGATTCACATAAAAATTATGGGTGTCTTCATTGACAGTCTTAGACTGGCCACGCTAAGTATTCGAGTAAACGTCTCTCCAACAGAATACATTAGTTTGCAAAAAATAAAAAGTCCAATGTCTGATCACGAAAACAAATTTTTCGTGGACATGTTCTACCAGTACTGGATTACGCGTCAACATTAAGGGACAATAGTAGCAACACGATTATGAAATTTATTCACTGTAATGTATAAAAGAGCATTGAAAGCAGTACTGATAAAACAAGCTCCATAACCTCTGTGGACTAAAACAACTTAATATATTACCTTATCAAAACAGGCTGTTCTTCAAGAATGCTGTTTGCGAGCATAATATCATATATACATGGAAATGTTCCAAAAAGATTACAGACACTTTTAAAAGTAATGACTATGGACACAACCATGTGCTTCACAAAAGAAATTACCTTCACAAATCCAGCTTTTTGGTACTCTGGTTGAAAATAATGGAATAATCTTCCATTCACTTTAAAAAGTATTATGAATTACAACTTATTCAGGAAAAAGTCGGAAGAATCATCTCATTGACTGTCCAAAAGATTAACAATGATATAAATCTTAATCTATTAGTCTAATGCTTCTTTTAATAATAATTGTGATTTGGTTTCTTTATGCTTGTGCTGGAAGTGAATTTGTATTACATGAAGGGATACGTGTATGTGAATGGGGTGGAAATGCATCTATGTGTTTCATTATCACACTATTTTTGCACGCACACACACGCGCGCGCGCGCATGCACGCACGCACGGGCGCACTCTCTCTCTCTCTCTTTCTCTCCACAAGCCCTATACTATTTTCACTCATTATAAATGAACTTGCAAGATAAGTTATAGAAAATGGCAAGCATGGGGCACGATTCTCTCTTGATTATTTTGAGCTTTTTATTTTACTTTTGGCAGATGACATTGTTTTGCTTTCAGAAACAGTAATTGGTTTGCAAACTCAGTTGAACAATTTACATTGAGCAGCTTGTTCTCTTGAATTAAAAGTAAACTTGAATAAAATTAATATTATTGTGTTTCGAAAAGGTGGTTATTTAGCCGCAAGAGAAAGATGGACATATAATAATCTTGTGATGCCAGTAGTTAATGCTTATAAATATTTAGGTATATTGTTTTTAACAAAACTTAGCTTCACTGCAACCTGTATCGATTTGTCTAGTAAAGGTAAGAATGCAGTTTTATGTATTTTGCGACAATTACGTAATTTGAATAATGACAGTTTATCTTTGTTTCTCAAGTTATTTGATTTACAGGTTCAACCCATTGTCCAGTATGGTGCAGAACTTTGGGGCCTTGATACTTCAGCATGCCATATTGAAAAAGTATACTTATTTGCTTTACAAAAAGTTTCTGGGGATTGAAATGCGAACGCTCAATGATCTTGTACATGGCGAAACTAATAGATATCCAATTTATATAAATTCTACGATACGTTGTATTCGGTACTGGTTGAAGCTAACGAGAATGGATAATCACAGACTGCCACGTAAAGCCTATAGGATATTACATGATTTAGATGAAAAAGGTAAAAGAGATTGGGCGTCAAATATTCGATGTAAATTATACCAATATGGTTTTGGATATGTATGGATGAATCAAGGTGTCCAGGAAATTAAACAGTTTTTCATTGAATTTAAAGAAAGATTGATTGTTTGCAGGTGGCAGGAATGGAACTCACATAAGGAAGACAGCGACCGGTTTGAGATGTACAGAACATTTTGTACTAATCATGAAGTAAAAACGTACTTGCAAATTTAGCTTAGACAAACATTTGAAATTCATAATGGCAAGATTTAGATTAGGTATTTCAGAAATTGCTCAACATTATTATCGGTACATAAAGCATACTGTGGATGAGTTGAATTGCCTTCTGTGTAGAAGTGGTGTTGAAGATGAGTTACACTTTATTTTATGTTATCCTGCTTTAAGTAAATTAAGAGAACAGTATATTCCACGAAATTATTTTAAGTTTCCAAATCAGTTTCGGCTAAGTCTTTTGATGGCATCTAATAAAGAAAGCATTGTAAAGAATTTGTCCATTTACATATAAAAATCATTTAAGTTAAGATCAATAATGATATCATAATTCCTTTGATGATTGTTTCGCCTTGTGCACTTGCATGTTTAATAATGTTGTATACTGCACCTCTTCATGAGGGGCAATGGCCTATATGAATAAATCATCCTAATCCGAATCCGAATCCGAATCTCTCTCTCCACACACACACTGTCATACTGTCATTTGGTTTGCAGAGCGTAAACCGTTTCTCCTCAGTATATCAGAGAAACATCAATTTCTCTTTCTTGTTCCCCATTCTCTGTCCACAGGGAAAACACATGATATAGTACATTCACCCCACAAAGACAACTTTCGTTCAAACTGATTACATCTGGCTAAGAAACCAAGCCTAACAATTCACATCCACTCTGGAGCAACGCGAGAAAAGATAGCTGTTTGCGCATTTTAGCTTCAAGCAGGAGATTCACCGAAGTCCTCCGCTTTTTCTTCTTCTTTCTCTTCCCCGTCCTCCACCGTGTGTCCGGGTTCTGTCTTGTGCAGCAGACGAGGGCCCAGCAAAGCAATCAGCAGTGCGCCAATAGGAGCCGTGATGAGAATGGCCAGAACCGCGATGGTGAGGACCTGTGTGAAACACCTAATGTCTGTGATGAGAATGGAAAGAGCTGTTATGGTCATGACCTGTGACACACCTAATGTCTGTGATGAGAATGGAAAGAACTGCAATGGTCAGGACGTGTCACACACGAAATGTCTGTGATGAGAATGGAAAGAACTGTAACAGTCAGGACCTGTGAAGCACCAATGCCTGTGATGAGAATGGAAAGAACTGTAATAGTCAGGACCTGTGAAACACCAATGCCTGTGATGAGAATGGAAAGAACTGTAATAGTCAGGACCTGTGACACACCTAATGCCTGTGATGAGAATGGAAAGAACTGTTATGGTCATGACCTGTGAAACACCTAATGTCTGTGATGAGAATGGAAAGAGCTGTTATGGTCATGACCTGTGACACACCTAATGTCTGTGATGAGAATGGAAAGAGCTGTTATGGTCATGACCTGTGACACACCTAATGTCTGTGATGAGAATGGAAAGAGCTGTTATGGTCATGACCTGTGAAACACCTAATGTCTGTGATGAGAATGGAAAGAGCTGTTATGGTCATGACCTGTGACACACCTAATGTCTGTGATGAGAATGGAAAGAACTGTAACAGTCAGGACCTGTGAAACACCAATGCCTGTGATGAGAATGGAAAGAACTGTAACAGTCAGGACCTGTGAAACACCAATGCCTGTGATGAGAATGGAAAGAACTGTAACTGTCAGGACCTGTGAAACACCAATGCCTGTGATGAGAATGGAAAGAACTGTAACTGTCAGGACCTGTGAAACACCAATGCCTGTGATGAGAATGGAAAGAACTGTAACTGTCAGGACCTGTGAAACACCAATGCCTGTGATGAGAATGGAAAGAACTGTAACAGTCAGGACCTGTGAAACACCAATGCCTGTGATGAGAATGGAAAGAACTGTAATAGTCAGGACCTGTGACACACCAAATGTCTGTGATGAGAATGGAAAGAACTGTTATGGCCAGGACCTTTGAAACACCAATGCCTGTGATGAGAATGGAAAGAACTGTTATGGTCAGGACCTGTGAAACACCAAATGTCTGTGATGAGAATGGAAAGAACCACCGCTCAGCCGCCGATATTTTCTCCCCCTCCACTAGACCTTGAGTGGTGGTCTGGACGCTAGTTATTCGGATGAGACGATAAACCGAGGTCCCGTGTGCAGCACGCACTTAGCGCACGTAAAAGAACCCACGGCAACAAAAGGGTTGTTCCTGGCAAAATTCTGAAGAAAAAAAAATCCCGAATTTCACACAGAGAAATCTGTTGTGATAAAAAGAAATACAAATACAAATACAATCTATAATAGTCAGGACCTGTGACATACCAATACCTGTGATGAGATTGCCGGCGACAATATGTAACGACCCTCACGGCGCATATTGTCGATGTAACGATTCGGCACACATTGACTAGTGACAATATATGCTGGGAGTGTCGATGCAAAAAAAAAAAAAAAAAAAGAAAAAAAAAAGAACTGCATCTGCGACAATATATGCTGCAACAGTGTGGATGGTGTGGATGTGTGTGTGTGTGTGTGTGTGTGTGTGTGTGTGTGTGTGTGTGTGTGTGTGTGTGTGTGTGTGTGTTACTTTGTGAATGCATGACTGTGCGTGTGGATACGTATATGCGCGTGTATTGGTGTGTGCGCGCGCTATTCTTCTCTGTGACAGTGATAGGTGGGAAAACAGCCTTTTCAACAGTGTGTGACTGTCGAATGGGTCGTTGTAAAATGGGTAACAAACTTCTCTTTCTGGGGATTGTAGTTTGGATGCAATGGAAAATCGAAGAATTTAAATGTTCAGCCCAGTACATAAGTGGTTTTTGTTTTTGTTTGTTTGTTTTGTTTAAGCATGTATCACCAGCCTTGAACGCTTTGACCT
>NC_134876.1:90201171-90213671 GCF_041734735.1 Babylonia areolata
CGTTCAGCACCGTCAGGGCTATGTTTCTGTCAGCACACAGGTTCATTCAGTTAGGACCACCGTCAGGGCTATGTTTCTGTCGGCACACAGATTGGTTAGGCACCGTAGTGGGCTGGAAGATGGAGAGAAAGACTTGCCTTGTGCGTGCGTGTGACTGAATATTGATTATAATGATACAGGAAACGAATGCTGAGCGCCTAGACAGTAGAGGGGATCAAAGGCTCAGATTCTCTCGCTTCCCAGGCGGACGCCTTACCACAAGGCCAACACTCCACTGCAATAAGAAGAGATGCCCACGAACACCCGCACAACGAACGCCACGAGCCGTGACAGGGAATCAGTCATCCATGTTCCTTCTGTGCCACCATCAGCTGAATTCAAGCCCTGGCCAACGTACAGTCTGAGCCCCCCCCTCTCTCTCTCCCTGTGTGTGTGTGTGTGTGTGTGTGTGTGTGTGTGTGTGTGTGTGTGTGTGTGTGTGTGTGTGTGTGCGCGCGCGCGCGCTCTCATTTGCACCAATAGTAACAATTTGTATCTATAGTAATAGCAGCAGCATTACAAGTAATAGCAGCAGCAGTACCAGTGATTGTTGCAGTAGCAGCAGTAACAGTAGCAGAAGCAACAGCAGCAGTTGTTACAGTAGCAATTGTAACAGTAGTAGCATTAGCATCAGTAATACTGGTAACAGTATAGCAGCAGTAGTAGTAGTAGCAGTAACAGCAGCAGTAGTAGTAGTCCTAGCGATAGTAACATAAGCAGCAGCAGTTGCAACAGCAGCAGTGGCATCAGCAGCAGTAATAAAAGTATAGTAGCAGCAGCAGCAGCTGTGGTAATAGTAGTAGTGGCAGCAGCAGTACTAGTAATAGTATACCAGCAGCAGCAGTTGTTGCAGTAGCAGCAGTAGTAGTAGGAGCAGCAGAGGTAGTAGTAATGGTATAGCAGCAGCAACAGTGGTGATAGCAATATCAGTTGTGGGCTAGTACTAGCACCAGCAGTAGGAGTAATAATAGGGCAGCAGCAGCAGCAGCAGTAGTAGTAGTAGTAGTAGTAGCGGCAGCAGCAGCAGCAACAGAAGTAACGGTAGCAACAGCAGCAGCAGCGGCAGCAAAAGACAAAGAGGAAGAACACAGATCTGACCTGGCGGTGGAGGACCATGCTGAATCGATGTGACGACCAACATCAATGCCGGGTACATTGCCCAGCACTATTCCCATCAGAAGCATCCCTGTGTAGATTCATTATAAAACATAGAACAAAAGAATGATAGAACGAACGAACTACTAAACTGATAGGCATTGAACGAATGAACGAATAAATGAATAAACGAACTTGTTAATCACTCAACGAATCAATGACATTCACATAACAAATCATTCAAAGAAGTGATCTAACATCCAAACTCACTCGATAAGTCTGCCATTAAACTGAACGAAACAGTCATATTTCTCATGTTTGAAAATTTGGGTTGGATGCGTGATGTACTTTCCCCCGTGTTGACGGTTTAAATGTGCACTTTCAACGAAATAGTTTGCAAGAAGGTGTGTTCATAAAAAAAACACACAAAACAACAACAACAACAAAAAATAGGTAAACAAAACAAACCACACACACACACACACACACACACACACACACACACACACACACACACACACACACACACACACACACACTCCCTCTTCATCACAACACCAAATCAAAAATAATTATGGCTTTACCGAACAATGGCGGCAGGTTGACGAGAGCAATCAGATAGCCTCCGCACCAACAGCCCACGAAGAACACGAACATGGGGAAGACGATACCACCAGGCAACGCCTTTTCCTTGGTGATGGAAATGAGCACTCCCCACCACAAGAAGAACATCACCACCACCAAGAAAAACGCCCCCACACGCCCAAAAGGCGGACAAAAGAAAGCCCGCTTCAGATGGTCGAACTTCGTGGGGTTCGCCGGCAAAGGATGGTTCTCTGCCAGCAGAGGAGCCGTGAATCTTTGGCAGAATCTTCTCAGCCCTGCGCATCGTTTCGATCTGGCTGCTTCTTCTGGGAGTCTTGCTGCAGTGGAGGTTTTTGTACCGTCTCCGAAGCGATTCTTGTTTTTGTCGACATTGTCTTTTCTGATGTCCGAATGGATGAGGTCTTCCAGTTCATCTTCGTCGTTGTTTTTTTGCCGGCTGCTATTGTTCGATTTGGACTGCTGGATGGCGGGTCCTGCTCCGGATGTTTCTGGGGAATCATGAGAAAGTGTTAGCAATTTTTGTTGTTGCTGCTGCTGTTGAGATTTTAACACTAACGGATTGTCGAAGAAAAGTTGTTTTTTTTCTTATCCTTCTTTCTTCTGTTCTTGATTGCAGATGTTTCTCAGGGTTCGCGAATGTTTGGTGCCCAGTTTAATTCACGAGAATTTCAACAACGGACAATACTGTGCTCACTTTAGTCGTTGGTTAAAGACAATACGGGACGAGCAAGCGACGCTTCTTGACCAGAGAGCTACAGCCAGAGAAACAGAGGCATAGACAATGAATAAATGAATGAATGAATGGTTTATTCATATAGGCCATGGCCCTTCGTGAAGGGGTATTTGTACAATAAACATAATTTGAGGATAAATAAATGATAGAAACAATCCTGTGAAACGACCATATTTCTAAATCTGTAAACCTAGCGTATATGGTTTTGTCCGAACGCAGTGACGCCTCCTTGAGCTACTGAAACTGAAACTGTAAACCTTAAACAAAACAGAGAAAGATTACGTATGACGTCAGGTTTTAAGCATGTCATCAAGAGACATAGTTTGAATAGACATCGTTTTGTATAATTACTTTGGATGGATGACTTCAACTCTAGTGTCGTTAAGATGTACCCCCTGTTTGTTTGTTATTGTTGTTTTTACAGATAGATACTTCTTTTCATGTCTTGTCTGTGCAGAACTCTACCCATCGATGAATATAAATGCGTAATGGTCGGAGCCACACTGTCTAATCGTATTCTCTGGACTGGAGACTGCTGCTGCCCCCTCTGACGCCAGTCTCCTTGACTCTGCCGACATTGAATGTTAATACGAACTCACCGCATGCACTAAAGTGAATCGAAAATTGAGAGAGAGAGAGAGAGAGAGAGACAGACAGACAGACAGACAGACAGACAGACAGACAGAACGGCCATCATGAAAGCAATGTACGAAGAGCTATACAATCTGGGACAAATTACACTTTATTTTATGAAAATGGACGAAAATAGATTTACGATACTGCAAAAGTATGACGGTGTTGCTATGGGCACCCATTTAGTTTTGAGACGAAGTGAAAACGCTGCACTTTACTTTCCCTTTCATAACATTTATCGATTTAATGATTTTGTTGTTGTTGCTACATTCTGTTATTTTCTGTTTATTCAGTCTATTGCAGAAGTGATTTAAGTCTTTCAAAGACAACTTCTCTGTTTTCCTTGGGCAACCTGTATTGCGGTATTGCACGATATCTTATGGTCTAGAAAGGATATTGAATATCCGTCTTCGATGAACATTTCAATAAAGCAAACAAGAGGAAATGATGTAATACAAGATTTTAAGTTTTGTTTCATTTTTTTTTTTCACAAAAAAACATTAACATTAAAGTGTGAAAACGTCGACAGTCTTTCCATCAGAACGTTCCCCATTCCCTACACACTCAAACATGCAGTCGGAATTTTCTGGCTGTTACATACAATGGTTGTCATTCACAAGACAGCCATTAATCATTTCGTGCTTCCAAGAGTTAAATTTCAACGTTGACAGAGCTATGTTGTTAACCACTGTGACATGTTTACACATTTCAGTTCTATTTACACGTGAAAATGTGCTGGAAACGTGAAAGGTTACCGATCAGTCTGGTTTCTTCTTCTTCTTCTTCTTCTGCGTTCACTCGTATGCACACGAGTGGGCTTTTACGTGTACGACCGTTTTTACCCCCGCCATGTAGGCAGCCATACTCCGTTTTCAGGGGTGTGCATGCTGGGTATGTTCTTGTTTCCATAACCCACCGAACGCTGACAAGGATTACAGGATCTTTAACGTGCGTATTTGATCTTCTGCTTGCATATACACACGAAGAGCGTTCAGGCACTAGCAGGTCTGCACATATGTTGACCTGGGAGATCGTAAAAATCTCCACCCTTTACCCACAAGGCGCCGTCACCGTGATTCGAACCCGGGACCCTCAGATTGACAGTCCAACGCTTTAACCACTCGGCTATTGCGCCTGTCAGTCTGGTTTAAATAAATGAAACAAAATAAAATGAAATGAAACAAACTGAATTAAATGAAATAACAAAAGATAACAATAGCAAAAATACCTATCCTCCCCCGCCCCCTCATCCCCTTGTGAATACAAAAATTTACAATGGAGAAGAAGGCAACAGTCTGATAATACTTTGCTCGATAAACTTGTTTCATCTGTAAGGAAACATAAAGAAATTTGGAAAGCTGTGCACAAGGTTTCCTTTAAAGGAAAACAACCAAAAAGTAATATTACAAGTGACAAGTGGTTTCAGCATTTTATGTCCTAATACCAACATATAGGTATATTAGTAACGAAGTGTGCAATGAAAGATATGTCTGATGATGATAGTATTGAATACATGAATCGTCCTATTTCTAAAGAAGAAGTCTTGTTGGCCATGAAAAAAAACTGGAACCTCGTAAAGCAGTGGTCTAGATGGCATGTTGGGGAATTACTTAAAGAATTCAGACGAATAATAGTATCGTTGAATTATTTAATTCACGCTTTTTTAATGGTGAGTTTCCGAAAAGCTAGACAGACTCGATTATTTTTCTGTTGTTTAAGAAAGGAGATCACAACAACCCAAACAATTACACATGTTATTTCTGTTTGTGATGTACGTAGCAATTTGTTTTAGTTGTTATTAAAAGTACATTAAAGAAGATAATATCAATGGTGAATGCCAAGCCAACTTTAAGACAGGACATTCAACTGTTGGTCATATGTTTATCTTATTAGCGTTTGTCCAAGAACAGTTTTCCTACAACAGTAAACTGTCTGTACCTTTTATATACTTGTAAAAAGCGTTTGATTTTATCAACAGAAATTTGTTTTGGCCTATTTTGTTGAAAAATGGAGTCAAAGGTAGGTTATACAGATACATTAAAAGTATGTGCGAAAAAATACATGTAGGGTAAAACCCGGTGCTAAACTCATAGATTCTATTAAATGTATAGTGGGAATTAATGAACATGTTTGTAGCCCTTTGTTAGTTTTTGTTTTTATAGGTACGTTAACATTGGAAGTGATAAATGATGGAAGACATAGTGCAACGTTCTCATTTAATGCTTTTGAATTATTCATCCTCCGGTTAGAAGATGATGTGCAATTATCAGAGATAGTTGTGGTGTTGCAGGGTCAGCTAAACAGTCTATGTGATGCTGCTTCAATTCAACGTTGATAGGAATAAAAGTAACATGATTGTATTTCCGAAGGGGGGTTACTTAAGTTTGCGAGAAAGATTGGTTTCGGCGTAACAAAATATAAACGCTTTTGAATATTACTGTAATAACTGCCCCCTTTGGATATTACTGTAATGACTGTCGCTTTTGGATATTACTGTAATGACTGCCGTTGCCCCAATTAATTATTACAGTAGTAACCAAAATCGTTTATATTTTAAACGTTATACGAAGCAGTTCCCAGTTTATCAATCTTTTGCAGCATTCACAACAAGGACGAATAATGCAAAAACTGACAGAAGATTTAAAAACCTTCTTTCTCAACACTTACAAAAAGCAGTATTAGCAGAATATTGACATAAGTTTAAGAACAAAAACTTCTTTTTTTCAGTTAGTTGGTGTTATCTACAAGCCGTTCCTGTTTGAAAAAGTATTCCTCTTTTTCAATGGACAAAGAACAAACATTCACAACAATTACACCATGAAAAAGTGTCACAAACAGGCAAAACACGTACAAGCGATTTGTCACAATGAAGTGATCGCTATTTTCGTCATTCGATCTTTACGCCTTATCAAACAGAAAGAAGCTCTAAGATCTACCAAACAACCATTCTGGCCTCACTGCTGTATGCCTCATAAACATGGACGAGAAACTCTCGGCACGCAAAACAACTCAATTTTCCCCCCATCTGTATTGTCTGAGAAAAATTCCTCATTTCAGCTGGCAGGATCGCGTTCCTGACGCAGAGATCCTTCAGATATCTGGGATGGAAAGCATCCACGCCCTACCGATCTTAGGTAGACCGGAGATGTCCGCATGTCCGACGAGCACCTCCCCATAGAGACTGTTCTACGAAGTGCAGGAAATCGCTCCAATGGGGGCCAGAAGAAGCACAACAAAGACTCCTTGAAGACTTCCTTAAAGCGCTGTGGCATTGACCCAACACACTGAAAGCTACAGACTCCGATCGTTAAGTTTGGCGCGGCCAGGTCCGGTCTGGTATCACCGCCTATGAGGAGCAGAGATCGGCAACGCCATTCTGAAACACCAGCAACGCAAAGATAAAGCACTGAAACTGTCTACACCTGGACAGCACCAGCTACGCCCCGTTCCGCAATGCCTCAGACACTTCAACGCCCAGATTGGACTTTTCAGTCATCTACGAACCCATCCAGTGTGAAGCTCATGCTCAACCTGCTTGCGAAGGAGATATAACAACAAACGTCCCGATCAGTTGTCACCACTGTGAAGATTTTTTGTCATCCACATGGAATCTGCCTAACCCCGTTACTAAGCTACTGACAGAGTGAAATAAAACAGCATTACCTGAAATGAAATTATGGTGCTTAGAGCCTCGCCGACCACTAAGGCCATCTCAAGGCTATCGCCGCGTTAATAACTACTACAAGGATAAAAAAAGAAAAGAAGAAATTAAAATGAGTCACCACTTCAAACTTTCCACTCCAAAGTTTAAAAAAAAAACTTCCATAGTTTAAAACAGCATTACCTACCAACAGATAAAACACGTACAAGCGATCTGTTACAAGATCCATTGATCTTGTTTACTGTGAGACAGACATATCCCTTGCGTATATCCCTCTGCAGTTAGCTATATTCTTCACTGGCTCAAGATGACTTGGAAGCATTCAGATTACCATACAAAGCGTGTGAAATGTTAAATAATTTACATGTGAATGTAAAGAAACATTTGGTTTCGAATGTCCGCATTTGTTTGCATGAGAATAGTTTTGATGAAGTCTGGATAAATCAAGGTGTTGGCAACATAAATGGATTTACAAGTGTTTTTCGTCAACATTTGATTCATCGTAGGTGGCAGAACTGGAATAATCACATCAAACCAGAAACGGCGTCACTGAACACCGCCCATGGCGATTCAGAAGCAGTGTAGTTTCCTCAGGGGGTTACCTCGCGGTGACGTGGTGTTTGTGTCTTTCCCCCTCAGGCTTCTGGCACTTGGGCTGCGACAGAGCGAAACTGGGCATGGTGAGTTTAGGTGTTCGTAGTGTGTGTAATGTTACTGAGAGAACAATGAAGATGCGGATGGTTGAAGAACGTGATCAGGGAACTGCTTGAGGACAGAGAACTGGCTCGACACTTCAACCACACCTAAGGTGATCATGTGTTTTTTCTTGCGATTACTCGGAATTAGCTGAAGGTGCATCCTTAGGAGAGCGTTAAAGAACAAGACGATCACTTTGCCCTCCCCCCACCCGCTCCCACCCCTCACCACAAACACTCCCACCCCCCACGATCTCGCTCTGCCTCATCGCACCATCCCCATGGTTCCCAGATAACATTGAAGCCTTTCTTAACGGTGTACTCAGATCAACCCGGGGGTTAGGGGGTGCACCGGAGAGATAGTACCTCTAGGGGGGAGGCTTGTCACGCTCTTCCGAGAGTGGTTCGTCCTCTGTTGGTCCCCACCGGCACCCAGCTCTCACCTATGGGTCCTAGAAGCGGCAACGGCTTTGACAGGCTGGCTAAACTAGGTGAGGGTAGCCGACGGGTCTCAAACCCTCGGTGAGTTAGGGCTTGTCTACCCATGCATGTGAAGACTGGAGCCGGCGGACTCTGCGGAAGAAACCTTTAAGGTTCAACGGAGAGGAAGGCGGTTACAGCAGAGCACTGTGGAGTGCTGAGGGCAGGATGAGGCACATAGGACATCCTGGTCATCCACTGCATCCGTTTCCATCTCCAGTCGTCTTGACCTCGTCTTGCCACTGGATACAGACGGTCTCGAACAAGAGAGTGAGGTCGACGGTGCGCAACTCCTCCTCACTATAAACAAAGTCATCGCGCAAGTCATCAGTCATAATTTTCCCCAAGCCCTGTGGCGACAGGCGAGCGACGAAGCGACAGGTGTGGGTACACTGGCAGTCGTAGCCGCGGACCTGCACACAGGCGGCTCAGGCCATAGGGTGGAGATCGGCACCCCCCTGAGCGACTGAGCAGCCCTCCTCAGGACAGCACTGCTCACCTCCATGGCATGAGGATGGGGCTAGAAAAGGTGCCCTAAACATTGCCTGCTCCACGCCACCCTAGTCAGCATACCGCGGCTGACGGAGACCCTACTCAAGCGGTCGACACACAAAGGAAAGAAAGAAGAAAACAAGGAGCACCCCATTGACCATTGCCACATGGAACGTGCGTACGCTTCTGGACAGAGGCGACTCGGACAGACCACAGAAACGCACAGCACTCATTGCGAGTGAACTAGCCAGGTACAACATCGACATCGCTGTCTTAAGTGAGACCAGACTGGCAGAAGAAGGCGAACCTCTGTGAGCGAGGTGCAGGTTACACCTTCTTTTGGAGTGGTCGCGGACCTGAAGAGAGACGTGAGGCTGGAGTTGGCTTTGCGTCCACCATGACCAACCCGGATGAGATCAAGGACAAGTTCTACAAGAAGGTGGTATGGCGCTGACTGAGAAGCTTCATCAGCTATTCCAACTCATCTGGCAGCATGAGGCAGTTCCACAGGACTTCAGAGACGCTTCCATCATACACCTGTACAAGCGCAAAGGAAATCGTCAGGCCCGTAACAACCATCGTGGAATATCCCTGCTGTCCGTCGCAGGCAAGAGTCTGGCCAGAGTGCTACTCAACCGTCTCATAGCGCACCTTGAGCAAGGTCTCCTACGAGAGAGCCAGTGTGGCTTCCGGAAAGAACGCGGGACTGTCGACATGGTGTTTGCTGCCAGGCAGCTCCAGGAGAAGTGTCAGGAACAGAACGCCGACCTTTACTCCACCTATGTCGATCTGACCAAGGCCTTCGATACTGAGGGTGTGTTTTTGCCCCCACCCTGTTCAGTCTCATGTTTTCAGCCATGCTGACAGATGCCTTCAGAGACGCTGACACAGGCATTGGCATCAGGTACCGCACAGATGGCTCACTTTTCAACCTCAGGAGGCTTCAAGCAAAAACCAAGGTGAGGACAGACACCGTCAACGACTTCCTGTTTGCTGATGACTGCGCTCTCAATGCTGCCTCCGAAGCTGACAGGCAACACAGCGTCGACAAGTTCTCTGCTGCCTGTGACAACTTTGGCCTCACAATCAGCACAAAGAAGACTGAGGTGATGCACCAGCCAGCTCCAGGAAAGCCTTACGTTGAACCAAACATCTTCATCAACGGGCAACGACTGAATGCGGTGGACAAGTTCACATACCTGGTCAGTACACTCTCTCGCACGGTTGTCATCGACAGCGAGGTGAATGCCAGACTAGCCAAAGCCAGCGCTGCCTTCGGCAGACTCCATAAGAACGTTTGGAAAAGGAGAGGCATCACCCTGGAGACGAAGCTCAAAGTATACAAAGCCATAGTTCTCACCACACTGCTCTATGGATGTGAATCATGGACGGTCTACAAACGCCACGCCAAAAAGCTGAACCACTTCCACACCACCAGCCTCAGAAAACTTCTCGGCATAAAGTGGCAAGAGAAGATCCTGACACAGAGGTGCTCACTCGTGCAAACTTGCTCCCCAAGAAACTGCTGTACGGCGAACTCCAACATGGCAAGCGCTCCCATGGAGGCCAAAAGAAGCGTTTCAAAGACACTCTGAAAGCTTCTCTGAAGGCCTTCAACATCAGCCACGACACGTGGGAGGTGAATGCAATGGACAGACCAAAGTGGCGTTCAGCTGTCCACAAAGGCGCCAAATCCTGTGAGGCCAACAGAATCGCTGCAACAGAGCAACGCAGACAGAGTCAGGAAAAGCAGTGCCAGCAAGTTCCTGACAGCCGCCACCATCCCCTGTCCACACTGCGTCAGAACCTTCCGGGCGCGGATTGGCCTGACCAGTCATCTGCGCACCCACAGAGCCCCCCCCCCCCCCCCCCCCCCCCAGGATGACTAGATGGTCCTCGTCGATCCCGACGGACGAACCACACTCAGATCAACCCAGAGAGGCAACGAGATACGTGGAGCCAATTTTGGGAAACACTTCTTTTTAACATTTCTCTTAAACTTACTTCTGTGTTTAAACCGTCTCTTCTTCTGGCCCCACACCACTCTCGTATCAAGTTGTTCATCAACTGTGTTGAAAAGCAAATCTTAGTTTACTGCCAGCACTGACGCGATAAGAACTGGGCCTTGGTTCGCCTGAACGCTTGGTGACAGTGATGGACCACGTTTTGAAGAGTGCTGTTTTCGGAAAGCCTGCTTCACTGGTGCTTGACATTTGATGACCTCTTGTGTTAAACTGAGACGAAGCAAATTTACTCACGTAGATAAGCGGTTTAAAGAGAATTGGAGCACCAAGGAATAGTAAGGAGAAAGGAAAGGCGACAAAGAAGCACCAAGGAATAGTAAGGAGAAAGGAAAGGCGACAAAGAAGCACCAAGGAATAGTAAGGAGAAAGGAAAGGCGGTTAAGAAGCATTAAGTCGTGTACTCAGAGAGCCTCCGCCCACCAAGGACCTTCTGACCCAAACCAGAAGACGCCCGCCTTCACTGTACCACGACATCATCATCATGGTTGTCTGTCGGGAGCCGAGGATGTCGAGGCTTCGTGCCATCGGCTCTGTGTCGCCGATCTTGAGCAGGTGAAAGGCGCTGACAACGGTCACCTCAGGGTGATAGATTCTATATTATAAAAGCCGTTGCTGGTAGACAGTCCCACTCTCTCGGCCTCATAAGTGCCACTTCAGATCTTCTCTGAAGACATTTTCGTTTCAGTAATTTCTTCCTGATACTCTCTCTTTCTCTCTCTCTGCGTGCGTACGTGTGTGCGTGCGTGTGTGCGCGCGTGTGTGCGCGCGCGTGTGTGTGTGTGTGTGTGTGTGTGTGTGGATACGAGGGTTTCGCTCTACTATACCGAGTGAGGTTGAGAAGGAAGAGGAATAGTGGTATATGGAGGAGATGGAGCGTGCGTAAATGACATGAATAGTCATTAAACAAACAAAACAATACAAAAACAAAAGATACTCGCTATCATTATGATTGTCATGAGATAATAGAGCGATGGCAAGTACAGAAATACGACGGCTGCAGCAACACCGGTAAAGCCAGGAGTAACAGGAACAAAAGCAGCTTCACAAACACAATGCTACTTGTACTTGTTGCAGCAGTAACAAGAAAGGTACGCCCATTCATAAACAACAACAACAACATCAAAACAAAGAGGGACCTTTTTCTAAATAAAGGAGAACAAAATACAGCTTGCACTCATTTTCGCAAGATCATTGTCAGAGACTTACTGTCAATCCCAAAAGTGGAATGGGCAGTACATAAAAGTAACAGATTATTCGTTTCAAACAACATTTAAAGTATCCTGGAAGTGTGACACTTATCTCTTGGTTGATATTTTCAGATATATGTCGGTTGACCAGTTTGGAATTGCACAATGCATCGTGGTCGATGCAACAGGACAAAGGTCTGTAACACGTGCCCTCTGAGTGAAAAGGGAAAACAAGACCAAAGATATATTTTGTTTTGGTTGTCCAACGCTTTTTGAGCTTGAATAAGGGATACATGCCTCGAACACTTTGTGCAAATCCATGTCTCTTCAATGTTAATTACCAGTGACGAATAATAATGTAAGATGCTGAAGAATCTACAACGCGCTAATGTGGCTGAATAATCGGAGAAATGTCTATGAAATGTTCAGTCATGACATTATTATCAGAAAATCTTTAAACAATGAATAGATAAATAAATGAATAAACAGACAAATAGATAGATAGATAAATAAATAAATCATAATAACAATAGCCATGATAATGATGATAATGATAATAATAATTTTGGCATGCTGCCTGCAGTGCCTAAATGTTCATTGTTTGTGCGTCTGTATGTTCCTTCTCCTTTAGAAAGGGTTATGGCCTTTTCCACAGAAGTTGTTTTATTCCTCGCCTAACCCATACCACCTGTGTGTGTGTGTGTGTGTGTGTGTGTGTGTGTGTGTGTGTGTGTGTGTGTGTGTGTGTGTGTGTGTGTGTGTGTGTGTGTGTGTGTGTGTGTGTGTGTGTGTGTGTGAAATTTGTCAAATCTGGCAGCTCGCATAAAACATTACGGACATTCACAGACATTTATT
>NC_134876.1:90218671-90266171 GCF_041734735.1 Babylonia areolata
GGGGTTAGCATCCATTCGCATGCAACACACACACACACACACACACACACACACACACACACACACACACACACACACACACACTATTCAAAACGATCCAGTGTCATCACCATCGATGTCTTCACTAACGTCACCATCTTTATCAAGATCGACGTTGTCGTCGTCCTTATCCCCCCCCCCCCCCCGCTCCCCCTCCTTAACCCCCCCCCCCCCCCCCCCCCCCCGTCTCTCTCTCTCTCTCTCTCATTATTCTTCTTAATTTTCTCTAGGATACGCTACACCACCTCTGCCAAGCAGATGCCTGACCAGCAGCGTAACCTAACGCGCTTAGTCAGGCCTTGGGGGGTGGGGGGGGGGGGGGGGAGACAAACAACCAAACGCAATAATAAAGAACATGGGTTTTTTTTAAAAGTCAAAACAAAGGGGCGACTCCCCCCTTACCCCCGCCCGCCATGCTTTGTTTCAGTGAGGAGGAAGCGTGATTTTGCCAGAAAGCGTTGGTACACGGGTCCTTTTGGCTGGCTGTCCCAACCTGTACTGAGGAGATCAGCTGCAAAGGGTGCAGTTTGATCTCGAAGCATAAAAACACTGTTTCAAGCTGCACTTGCTCTCTGTTGAAATATGTTTTTTGTATAAATATTCCTCCGTTGTCATATTTTTTCTCAGTCCTCTCTAGCCTTTAAATTTTTTTTTTTAACTGTACTGCTTGTCTGTCTGCTCATCTTCCCGAGCACTCTTTTTTTTTTTTTTTTTTTGCTGCCCCATCATCTGCACCGTTTCAGTGGCATTACTCCCACGCCGCTCATTTAGATTCCCCCATACACGGCCACACCCGGGTTCGTCCGTCGTAGTTCCAGCGTCGGCAGTCCACAAGGAACCATCGATGTTAGGTCGCCAGGAGGCCACACACCAGAGGAGACCCTGCACTGCTGCTGAGTCACTTCGGTGGTGTTCAGTGGTGCCTGTTCTGTTCCCGAGCACTCTTTGTTCATCCACTGACCTCTCTCTCTCTCTCTCTCTCTCTCTCTCTCTCTCTGCTTGCTGAAGATCCGGATAACTTTCACCGGTCGAACACGCCTTCTCTTTTCATCGCTCCCACTCAATGAAAAACATCACAGCGAAACATTCACTACATAGAATCAATAGTAATATTTAGGTGAGCAATAAAAACATCCGCGGTTCAGCAACACAATCCAAGTCAACATCCCCTTCCATTTCACTCCTGTCCACCCCCTACACTCCACCCCCACCCCCCCTCGCCCCCCACCTCTCTCTCTTCTTTCGATACCGCATGCATACAGACGTACTCAGTTTCTCACGCACTCATAGTTTCGTTTATCTCTTTTTACGTGCTGTTTTTGCATTTCCATTGTAAGAGTTATTGTTGATTTTGTCTTCTGGTTTGTGCGGTGAAAAAGGTATGCCTTTGTGAGACTGGATACTGTTTGTGGATGTGGTATGTGCGCGGGTTCGGTACAGGTGGTGGGTCATAATTGGTGCTTGTTTGTTTGTTTGGGGTTTTTTTAAAAAATAATTTCTTTTTAGCTTTATATGATTTGCTTGGTGCGTGTTTGGGTGAACTGATAACTCTGGTAATATATATCTCTTATTTCTCTCTTTTTTTTTTTTTTTTTTGCTTCGCTTACATTTTTCTTATGACGTCCTGTGAGCCCGTTCCTGCAGAAGGGTATTGCGCTTCAACAGAATCCACCCCGTATTATTATACTCATTATTATCATCATCATCATTATTATTAATGTTTCAATCCAGTTTATTTGTTTATCGTCCTAAGTACACAGACAGTGTGTCCATAACGTATTTTTCATCTTTTTTTTTGTATGTATTTCTTTTCCTCTTTTTTTTTTTTGTCCATTAGATTGCTTCAGATTCTTCTCTTCTCGGCAAAATGATTATGAATGTCCACATCTCTGCGCAATAAAGGGGTTGTGATCACAGACGTTATCTTCCAGAGCATTTCCACATAATGACGCCATATAATTCCGCCTGAACAAGCACTGTCAGGCATGGTGATAATGGAAGTTTACACAACTCTGTCTTAATCAAACAGCATGGGGTTGTGGACATTTTGAACAAAAAGTGAGGAGAATCTCTCTCTCTCTCTCTCTCTCTCTCTCTCTCTCTCTCTCACACACACACACACACACACACGGAAGCGTGCGCGCGCAATCACACACACACACACACACAAGCGCGCGCACACACATCCACACACACACACACACACACACACACACACACACACACACATCTACACAACAGCCTAACTGCACTTATGTCTACCTCAGGGGCCATAGTATGGCTCCATTTGTGGATCATGGCACGAAGAACCCGTGTATTTACACACTCTTACAGCTTAGCCTTTCTGAAACCTTCACCCACGAAAATGCAACTGACATTAATGGGTCTCCCAGCTTTAGCAAAACGTGAACGTTTGGTAAACAGCTTTCAAATACAACGAGATACATGAGGTGTTTGAGTGCATGTTACAGGAGCAAAGAAGTCAGCCTTCCCTCAAGTAAAGTTGGATTTAGCGAACTATTGCCTGACGCCTTCAAGGTTAGCTATTCAGGTCTTGGTTCGGTGAAGGTTGCGATGTTCGAGATCAGCTATGCATGTCTGTGGTGTGGGAGGCCTGACTAGTGGTGTTCCAAGGTCGATCACTGGCTGTCTGAAGGGGTAGATGGGAAGTGAAGTCAAGGCTGTTCTTCTGGCGTTCGAAGGGGAAGTCCTGGCTGTCTGAAGAGGGATGAGGTCTAGGCTGTTCTTCTGGCGTTCGAAGGGAAAGTCCTGGCTGTCTGAAGAGGGATGAGGTCTAGGCTGTTCTTCTGGCGTTCGAAGGGAAAGTCCTGGCTGTCTGAAGAGGGATGAGGTCTAGGCTGTTCTTCTGGCGTTCGAAGGGAAAGTCCTGGCTGTCTGAAGAGGGATGAGGTCTAGGCTGATCTTCTGGTGTTCGAAGGGAAAGTCCTGGCTGTCTGAAGAGGGATGAGGTCTAGGCTGATCTTCTGGTGTTCGAAGGGAAAGTCCTGGCTGTCTGAAGAGTGGTGAAGTCTAGGATGTTCTTCTGGCGTTCAAAGGGGAAGTCCTGGCTGTTTGAAGAGGGGTGAAGTCCCGGCTGTTCTTCTGGCGTTCAAAGGGGAAGTCCTGGCTGTCTGAAGAGGGGTGAAGTCCCGGCTGTTCTTCTGGCGTTCAAAGGGGAAGTCCTGGCTGTTTGAAGAGGGGTGAAGTCCCGGCTGTTCTTCTGGCGTTCAAAGGGGAAGTCCTGGCTGTTTGAAGAGGGGTGAAGTCCCGGCTGTTCTTCTGGCGTTCAAAGGGGAAGTCCTGGCTGTTTGAAGAGGGGTGAAGTCCCGGCTGTTCTTCTGGCGTTCAAAGGGGAAGTCCTGGCTGTCTGAAGAGGGATATGAAGTCTAGGCTGTTCTTCTTGGGTTCCGATGTTGAAGTCCTGTTCCTACCATCAAGCTAATGTGCATTATGTACCCAGATGTGATCTTCAAATGATGAACATGATTATGTTTTTGATTGATTATATGTTTCAAATGGCTAGAATATTTCCATTACTGAAGAATGAACAGGTAGTGGTAATGGTGTTGTTTTGGGCCACAAAAGATTATTATTTTGGTTTTGGGTGTCGTGAGAGGCGTATAAAAGAGTGTTTCTGAAGCCCTTTCCGTTTTCACTCACCATGTGCACGAGTGTCACTGAAATGAAACAAAGGTTCAGATTTCCTTCTGCACGCCCAGTTAGTGTTTTTGTTACTGTTGTTGTTGTACTGGTGGTGGTATGTGTACATGGGTGCTTGTATGTGTGTATATATATATATATATATATATATATATATATATATATATATATATATCGAGAAAGAAGAGGGACACACACAGAGACAAAGAGACAGAGAAAGAGAGAGAGAAAGAGAGAAGGGTAGATTACAAATCAAAATCCAAACATGCTTGTTTTTCTACTTTTTTAAAATTTTTATTTTAAAACACCGTTATATATTACAATGGAAGTATACATAAGTACAATGTCATTTCTACCAAACTTCGCTTCCACCAGATCATTTCGGTAGTGTGGTTTGTTTGTGTTTTTAATGGAAAGACAGGACACTACATACAACCTGACTTTACCACAAGACTAAGTGCATAACAATATAATGTAATGGTCATTGTCTTACAGTTTTATCAAATGCATTAGATAAAATAAAAATCAAATTACATGTGAAAAACAAGAATCAAACTGATCATTAAAGGAAACTGTCGTTTAGATTTCTCTACACAATACTCAAATTGTTGTCCAACAACAGAAAATACAGATGTTATTCACAAAACTGAATGACAAGAAACTAGTCTTATATCATCGTATAGTTGTGTCTATTTGTTATACACCATCTAAAGTTTCATAATTTTGTATAATCTGATTACAAAGCATCCAAGAATGGTTAAATGATAAGTATGAGAAATGTGAAGCCTGGAATTGATACATATCATGATTGCATGCATAATATCAAATATCGATCTCAAAAGAGATCATCCATGTAAAGCCTAAATGTCTATGTATCATTTTTGATATTTTTGCAACAATGCAGAAGAGGAAACGCCTCAACGTTCCTTCACTTTGATAACAAGTTATCAAAATTATATCATTGTTATCTCTATGATCCTGCACATAGGAAAAAATACTAATCAAAAGCATGTGTATTTTCTTCTGTTCATATTCTAATATTTCGTTATTCTACCTGTTGGGATACCTCTATCCATTCTAAGAAAAATCAAGAAGTGAAAATATCGGATTCGTAACAAACGGTCTGTTATACAAATGTGTTTTTGTTGTTGTTGTTGTTGTTTTTGGGTTGTTGTTTTTTTAATCATTTATTTCATAGATTCCACTAACACCAAAGAATCTGTAGTTGAGCTGACACAGTTCCACTGACATACAGGCTTTATTTCTATATGTTACAGTGGCTAATATTTGTGCTTCCCAAAACATTAAGTCATAAACTTTATTCATTATTAGAAGAAAACAAAGGCCAACATGTGTCAATTGAGTTTATGCAGTCTCTCTCTCTTGCTCGCTCGTTCCCTTGCTCTCTCTCTCTCGCACACACACACACACACACACACACACACACACACACACACACATACTCTCTCTCTTGCCCGCTAGCTCCCTTGCTCGCTCCCTCCCCATTACACACACAACACACACACACACACATCTCTCTCTCAATTTGTGGTTACAAACATCTTAGTACAGGGACCAGCTGCTGTGGTGAAGTGGTTAGCGTTGTGGACAGACGAATGGAAGGATGTTGGTCTAAGTCCCAGCAGAAATGAACTTTTTGTTTTTTCAACCTGTGGCCGATTCCTATTCCAGACGAAGACTGGAACCATACAGTCAAGGATCATCCACCTCACAGATGGGTTTCTGGAAGTGCAGGTGTCTGTATCTCTCGGGCCAGGATGACACCAGGATATATTATGAACAGAAAGCACTGAGTATACCTACAGGCTCGTCACATTGACCCAAACCTACAATCGACCTCCTTAGCAACACAGTCATCATCCTCACTCATCATCAATATTGAAAAAAAAGGGGTGGTCCAAGATCCTGTAGCTTTTTATGCTCTGCTTTCATGGTAACATCAGTTTCGCCCCCACCCCCTACCCATCCCACCATTTTCAAACTTGGGGTAAGTTCTTGTCAAGGTCTTCAGTGTAGGCAGATTCGTGAGGGGCGGAGGGGGTATAGGGGGGGGGGGAGGCTGTAGCTGGAAGGACGTGGTGGTTGTGTCCACTCTGGAAGGAAAGCTCACTCTGTCTCCGTGATTATTAAGCAATCATCAACAACAGCAAGGGGCTGAACAGGGTGGCGTCCTGCATTTATTGAATCAAACCTGGCATTACTGAACACAACCAAAGTGATTCGGCAGCAGTGAAAGGTCACCTCTGGTGTGTCATCCTGGCAAACTAACATTGATATTTTTTTCAAAACACTGCCAGTGCTGAGACTGCAGCAGATGATCCCGAGTGATGTGGAGTGATGGCCTAGAGGTAACGCGTCCGCCTAGGAAGCGAGAGAATCTTAGCGCGCTGGTTCGAATCACGGCTCAGCCGCCGATATTTTCTCCCCCTCCACTAGACCTTGAGTGGTGGTCTGGACGCTAGTCTTTCGGATGAGACGATAAACCGAGGTCCCGTGTGCAGCATCCACTTAGCGCACGTAAAAGAACCCACGGCAACAAAAGGGTTGATCCTGGCAAAATTCTGTAGAAAAATCCACTGCGATAGGAAAAACAAATAAAACTGCACGCAGGAAAAAAAAAAAAAAAAAAAAAGGGTGGCGCTGTAATGTAGCGACGCGCTCTCCCTGGGGAGAGCAGCCCGAATTTCACGCAGAGAAATCTGTTGTGATAAAAAGAAATACAAATACTTTGCTTGGGGGACTTGGAATGAGCAGCATGTGAGTCATCCCACTGAAACGGTGCAGACGATGAAACATCGAAGATAAAATCTTCGTTCTAGCAAATAATCAGCTGTTGATGGCAAATGCTTTATATCACCCAGATTCTGACACAAATATATTTTTCTCTCTCTCTCTTTACAAAAATTATCAAAGATCAGAGTGGCACATAAACAAAATAGTTATCGGAGTGCAATAAAGTATTCAGCATATCGTTTTTTGCGTACCTGCTATCGCACGGCATTCAAATGTGAAAATAATTCATTTATTCAATATCAACATGAATAACTTATGTACAACAAAAACTTAAAAGCCTTAGCAACAGATACCAATTGGAACAAAGTTAGTGTGTGTGTGTGTGTGTGTGTGTGTGTGTGTGTGTGTGTGTGTGTGTGTGTGTGTGTGTGTGTGTGTGTGTGTGTGTGTGTCTGTGTGTGTGTGTGTGTCTGTGTCTGTGTGTCTGTGTGTCTCTGTGTGTGTCTGTGTTTGTGTGTGTGATCAGCACCTGTAAATAATCAATGCATGCAAATGCAAGGTCATGACCAAAAAAGAATAATAATAAATCCCTTTAACAATATATGTATAACTATTACAGTGAAATCATTCAGATTGTCCTGACGCTGAGAAAATCAATCAATTAAGAAAAAGAAAAAAAATCTTCATGTTTAAACGACATCCTTTTCAGTATCAAATGGTGATAAAATGGGAATCTATACTGCACGTAATTCAAAGCCATAGTCCGTGCATGAACGTATGCAGATGAAGAGGGGAAAAACATGTTTTTCAGTTACAGATGAAAACCTATAGAACCAGGTTTAGTCCTGCAAAACCCAAAATCATTTTAATTTTTCTTCCAGACAAACATATACACACTAAAAACATCCTCATCTACTTGCATGACTGACCAATGGAGACAGAAGTACCTAAAAAGCAATATATATATATATATATATATATATATATATATATATATATATATATATATATACATACATAATATATAACAAAATTGCAAATGTCCGCATATACCATAATTTTCTTTTTAGAAAATGAAAACGTTTTGAAATATATCGTCTGATCAAAGAAAACTGAAATGTCGAAAATGTTCAACAACAGTTTCACTGGAGATAGGTGCAAAAACACAAAACAGGTGACAATTCATTAAAGAGTACTAATATCAATGTGAAAAAGACATAAGACAGATCTCTGTTGGGAAAAGTACAAACAGTCCTAAAGACACAGTTGCACATAATTATATAGTAAATCACTACTGAAAACTCAAATCCACACATCTTTTATGTATATCTGTATGTTCTGTCCAGAATGTTTTCCAAAGATGGAAAACTTATTTTCTATTGTTTAAAGGAAATGTGTCAAATTTGTTGACATGTAAATATAACAAAACTTGAAAAATGCAGATCTATAGTCAAGATCAATAGCATCAAATGTTGAGGTTAAACAATACAGTATTCAGTTCCACACCGCGCAATTTCAAACCAGTTAAGTGGCTGATGTGGCTGGCAAGCTAAAGAGAGAGAAGAACTATGTGTGTAATAAGTTTTTAATCTTCGAATTTTGGTGTATGTTTGCCATCACGTGTACATCCGGATATATACATGAATGTTGTATTTCTTTGATTGGGTGTACTTAAACATAATGCATCATTCCATTCAATTCATCAGTTTATCGGTTTCATTCAGATCATATTGTTTATAGCCTAATCATTATAAAAACTTTTAATGGTAATCATGATACAACTGCACAACAACTACACTCATTGTTTTTGAAGTTACAAATCCAATAGAATCTACTGGTACATACTATGTTTTATCCACTACTCACTCAGAAATGTCTCACACTCAGCAGATAGCACCTACAAGGAAGCAAGGCCAAAAATCACGGAAGCCTGAATCTGCCAACAGTTAACTAAAACATTTCTCTTACCTTTCCCTAGACAGGGGTAACCTGCACAAATTCAAACTGCATGCCATTCAAAAAAGACTCAACCACTTTTTTTCTCCAGAAACAAACAAGATGCAATACAAACCAAGTACTGGTCTGCAAGAATTATTAAAAAAAACCCGTGTTCATCTGGGTAGGCAAATGCAAAGGTGAGACAATACTACTTGCTTTCAATCATCTCCTTCCTTGATCAAAAGGTAAATATCATATTGTGTACTGTACCAAAAGGGTCATTTGTGGTCTTTAAAGTTTGTTCATATAAAAGGACATATCATGTAAAAGGACATATCATCCATATCATTGTTCAGGGCAGCATGCAGTTACAACAGAAATTGAGACAGTGTACTTGTAACTCCGAAGCAACCACATCAAGCTGAACCGAAAAAACAGTGCTGGCTAAAAACATATAGTTTTATATTTTATATATGTAAAGAAATATACACATGAAGAGAATACAGACATCTTTTCTGGTCTCCTCTCCTGAGACAAGGTACATCTTTCTTTATATGATCACAACTGGTGACTAAAACATGTCACATCTTAAACATATAGACGTATGCAGAAGAAGAACATGGGGTAGTGATGGTACAATATCAACACGCACAACTTCACCTCACTGAGACAAACAGGTGTGCTGACTGGAATAACCGATCAATGATATTCATGCTGGTTTTGAAAAGAGTAAAAGTTGGAACAGATCCAAAACGACGGACGAAAGTTGAAGTGGCTAACATTCAGAGACCAGATCTTTCACAGACATTAATTCACAGTAATATCCGGGTTTATTAATTAACATAAAACTGTACACATGTTCATTCGTATTCTTTGTTTGTCAGAAACAAGTGAATAACAAAAGAATATAATGATTCACATTGATTTCTTGATCCATTACGGCTTTCATTTTTTCCCCAAAGCAAAATTTCTTATTTCATTAAATGATCTCGCCCTAATCATGCTTCCTTAACAAAGCAAATGACAGTTATTTTTCTTTTCCTGCCACAAGACACTGAATTATGGTGTGTTTGAGTGCTGGTTTTCCAGACAGGTCCAAAAGCCAAGAATCCACACACATGATGCAAATAAATGCATATAAGGGTCCAGACCTTGTAAGCACATATTTTGTTTTCTTTTAAAGGCCGTTTTTATGAAAAACAACTAGATAAGAGACTAAAGAATTGCAAATAACTGTACTAATGTTAAAATATATTTTGAAATGTTTAGTCAGTAAGTTGTAGACGGTGTTGAGTCAGAGGTATTAGAAAAACCGAAGACAAAATGAGAAGAGGAAGAAAGGAAGGAAGAAAAAAAGAAAGAGAAATAAAATAGACATGGAACTTAGAATACTTGAGCGATAAGTTTATTTGTGTAAGTAAAGAAACATTCTGAGCCAATAATTCATAGCGTAAGTATTCCCTGTGTCGAAAGTGAATGTATTCATCTCTTTCTTCTCCTTTGTTCTTGCTAAATTAAAGAAAAAAGAAAAAAAAGAGGAAAGTCGAAGTTGGCATATTCACATTTTCATTTAATCATAAAACAATGAACAAAAAAGAAATCCCTGTAAACTGGAGTCAATCCTAGTAAGAAACCATGAATAAACAACAGGCATACATGTAGGGCAATAACTGGTACCAAAGTAAAAACAAGAGAGGCAAGGCCTTCAAGACTCACTTGTAATACACTTTTAAAAAAAATCTAATTGTTAAAATGTGTTTTGTATTTGTTATTATAAAGCTTCGGGTAAAAAAAAAAGAAAGAAAAAAGTCCTGACGACAGATTCGAACCCCTCGTTTTCGGGTGAGAAGAAACTATCTTACCCTTTACACTATCGTGGCTCCTTAACTGATGTTCTAAAATGTAACATTTAAACATGCTTTTTTAAAGGGCGATAAATCGATTGCAGTATTCGCAGTGAGAACGCTGTTTAAATCATATTATTCTGGTGTATCTTGGGCATTCAAAAAATCTTTAAGGGCAATTAAAAATTATTTTTAAGTCCGCGGTAAAGGAGACGTGGCTATCGCTGCAATCACACTGCAACATTTAGCCGTTTTCTCTGGATCTAGATAGATGTGCAAGTTTAGTTACACCCGCCGGGAATGTACTGAGTATGACACGGTCGATTCAATTTCTCTTTTATGTTCATTCTAGTTTTATAGTTTTAAAGTTGATATGAAAATTGAGTATTTTGTTAAACTAATAACATGTAGAGCCAAGTACAAGTACTTCCTAAACGTCGTATGAAGTGAAAAGGACTTCATTTTGAGAAAAGTCAAGACTGGAAATTTTTACGTTTCATCAAGGGTATTAACTCTCATGGTTTATTATTTTTAACTGTGAATTCCGACTGATTTTGTTGATATTTTTATCGTGGCAGTTTGGGGCATAATCCAGTAAGTGATGAGGCATTCACAAATCTTTCTCAGAATAAATATTTAACGGTCTCCTTCTCCAACTTTCCATCACATGTTATCGTGTATTGTTGATTGAATATAGGATTGAACGGGCAGGTCAACAACTTGAAACAAAATGGCGTCCTTCGTTCGCGAGGAATATGAGCACGCGCTTTGAATATGTATAAATATGTGTACGCAATTGATTTTTGCCCATGACCTTCTGGGCTCAGCCAATAGATCTATAAAGTCCACTCATAGTATTGATTTTAGTATTTTCCGAAAAGACCACTTGGGCGAATGAACATAGTGAAAGCCCTGTACACTGAGAGTAAAACACACAAGCTTTTTATGTATTGAGTATAATTTCAAAATGTAATGTTTAAGATGAGAAAGATCAGTTTAAAGCAAATTAAGCCCCCTAGCATTAATTATAGGTTAATTTCCCTTTTTTACTATCTGCACCAAAGACATGCAAAATAAATATAACTTCCATGCTTAGCAAAAGAAGTTCCTGTTTGAACAAAAAAAAAAAAAGATAAAAATGACTGCTCTTGTTGTTGTGTCAGAACATTAGATCAAAGTGCAAGTTTAGAGAATAAAAAATATATATAAATATAACAGTAAATTCAGTTTGCATATAATTTGGCTTCTTTAAAAAAAAAAATTGTACCCATCCCAGAGGTGCAATATTGTTTTAAACAAGACGACTGGAAAGACCTGAATTTGGTGTCAACTGACAAAGTATTTCCAGAGAAAATGGCAAAACGGACACACACACACACACACACACACACACACACACACACACACACAGACAACCGAACACCGGGCTAAAACGTAGACTCACTTTGTTTACACAAGCGAGTCAAAAACAACAACAACAACAACAAATGATAATCTGCCTTAAAACCGGGTAGTCTCACTGTTGTCACCTTCTTTATTCTTCTCAGTCTCATCACCAACCTTGTTCCTCTTTTTCGCATCCACAGATCCAAAGGAACTGGACACTGATTCTTCAGGACCAGCGTGGTTTATCACTACAGCATCACTGATGTCGTTACTGATTTCCGGAAGAGTCGAGCTGGGATCCTCCTGTTCCGCAGCATTAATATCAACCACTGTCTCCATGCATGTCTTGTCAGCACTCGGGGTGCGGTGCAGCAGATGTGGACCAAAAATGGCCACAAGGGCTGCTCCAGTGGGGGCAGTGATCAGTATGGACAGAACCGCCAGCTGAAGAACCTGGAACGTCAACACTTGTACAAGGACAATGTAGGCAAAACTGAAGTACCCAGAACTAGAGTAGTTATACAAGGATAATGTAGACATAACCGCTGACTGAAGTAGCCAGAACTAGAGTATTTATACAAGGATAACGTAGACATAACTGCTGACTGAAGGACCCAGAACAAGAGTATTTCAGCAGGACAATGTAAGTTAAAGGATATGGAACTACCATATCTAAAAGAGTCAGGTATTTAAAGAGGTTTAAAATATTATGATATTATACTGATTTTACGACAATAACATTGCCGTGTAGGAAGGAGACGGGCAAGGCCTTCAAGACTCACCTGTGATGCCCCCTTAATTAAACACAGGAATTATGGAATGTAATATAAGAAAAAAATTAAAAAGTTACTGTAATCTCCCAACAGTACGTCTTCAATTACAGATGTTGTGAACTTGAACTTTGATCCATAGATAACCTTGATTTTTAAAAGCATGTATGGTTTGACCGTAACCAATCGTCATTCTAAGTTTGGTGATAACTGGATGAAAATCCCAAGCTCAATCAGTCTTGACTCTTTTCAGAAAAGTTGTTCTCACTATGACAGACCCCTGAACCATGTTTGATGAAGTTTGTGCACAATACATTCTTTTTCATAATATTCTGTGACCTTCACCCTCGACGTTTTCGAAAGCTCATTTGGGACCACGCTGTAACAACGCTTAGACACAATGTAATTATTGACAAAAAAATGTTTGAAAGACATTAGTTCTGTTACATTCTTTTTCTTTCTGTTTTGCTAAATGATGACCCTGACGTCTGACCTTACTATATCATCATAATATGGACGAATGAAAAGGTTTTTTCAATACCTACCAGCCTAGGAAGATTGGTTCCTATTGCATGTGTGGTTGCCAATGTCAACGTTCATATTTACCAGCGACACACACACAATCATGAACTTGAACACACACACACACACTCTCTCTCTCTCTCTGTGTCTCTCTCTCTCTCTCTGTCTCTGTCTCTCTCTGTGACTCAAGTGCTCATGCAAACACACAGGGAAATAAACTTTCACAAAACGACTATGTTTATTGCGAGGAAAATTACATGCAACCCTCCCACCCCTCCCACACACACACACACCCACACACACACACACACACACACACACACACACACACAGTGTGACCGATTAGATCGATGATCTAGCTCTGATCTACACAACCCATTCACGAAATCTTACCGAGGCACGACGTGTTCAACCCTCTATGTGTGCCGTGAAGTTTGTCTGATGAGACCGAGCCCGATAAAACGGAGCTCCTATCTCCGATCTACCTGCCCACCCACCTCTTACATGCCTTAACACTGAGGTGGCGGGGCGTTCAAACCTGTAAGTGCGCTATGAAGGATGTTTTCAAACCGACAGATCTAGCCCGATAAGAACGAACCCAAAGCTCTGTATGATGTAACCACATACCTACTCCACACACGTAATATTGCTGATGTGGAAGTGTGATCAGTACATGTCACTGGGCCACAAAACATGTTTTCAATCCACGTAATTTTATAAAAGGTGATTGAGCAGCACGAATCTCACCAGTTTCAATTCTCATCCAACTCTGCATCCTTGAACCTGAGTAAAGTGTCATCACTAAATAGTCTTGTGTTTGTGCGCAAATTTCCTACCAGACACATTTAAAATGAGTGTGAATCTGCTTAATCAAACTGAGCTGGTGAATCAAACTATTTCCGCTTTAAAGGATTCTCTGTCCGAATTAAAAAACAACAACAAAAAACAAAAACAAAACAACTTCACAATTAAGACTCTGTTGTTCCATTGTATTCTTTTCTACGAGAAGATGAAGTCAGCACCAGTATACTACCTGAGAACAAGGCAAACGGACTGAAACCAGTCAAGACCACCACTGACGGCAGTTGCTTATGCAATACTGTGTCCATCTTACTACTGACAATATATGGACATGTGTGTTAATTTGTTGATATACATCCCTCTGTTTGCACGCATGTGTGACTCACAATAAGGGTGAGAACATGTTTCACAATACAAATCAGCTCAGACTCAGTTGGTACAACAAGGATAAATTCAACTAAATGCAAAACAAAAACACAGCAGTAGTTGCGTGTGTGTGTGTGTGTGTGTGTGTGTGTGTGTGTGTGTGTGTGTGTGTGTGTGTGTGTACGTTGAAACTCCCAAGTTTTATGACCCAGCCACCCGTCCCACAGTGTTGAAGTGACTGTCCGTCCCTCAGGACGACGCTACAGAACTTTTAAGTTGAAATCCAGAGCTCTGAAGACTTTTATTCCACGTTCAATCCACCTTTTAAATTCTTGAGAACTGTGTGTGTGTGTGTGTGTGTGTGTGTGCGCGCGCGCACTCTCATGTGAGACGTGTGAAAGTCCGTGCATGATAGGCTGTACCTTGTTCTAGTTGTGGTGTGTGTGTGTGTGTGTGTGTGTGTGTGTGTGTGTGTGTGTGTGTTTACTGAGCTTAAAACGTGACAATTGGTTATAATGAATGTGCACTATGTAGGAAGAATAATGTGCAATATGCAGGATGAATGTACAATGGAATATGTCTAATGCTAACGTCCATATTCTAAATATATTTTTGTTTAATAATTACGATGTAATAATTAATTGCAATGTTTTTAAAAGCGAATATGTGAAATGCTTTTATTTGAGAACATATGTTTATTACTCTTGTTTAATCAAGTTATCCGTGTGTGTGGGGTGGGTGGGGGGAGGGGGGGGGGTGCGGGTGTGTGCTGATTATCTGGTTGTGGTTTTCCGCAATTCATCTTTATTCTTATCTTATCTGTCTATTATAATCAATGTGCAGTATAGTAGGCTATGTTTATAATTATATTCAAATAATGTTTCTTAATTCTTTCTGTTTTTACATTAAGAATACTAGTTATTACCTGTAGTGTGAGGATGTATGTATGAAACGATGTATGTGATATTTTTTACATTTGTATCTTCGTAATATTTGTAGGGGCTGTTGTTGGCTTTTACAGTTATGGTCCCCATGTTTTTTACTTGTCTATGTTGTGATAATGCACCTGACCAAATTTCTCCAGTTGGAGAAAATAAAGTTATTCTTATCTTATCTTATCTTATTGTTCCATCCCTCATAAGACAATCGCGCTATTCACCTTCAAGACCGATGGCCCCAAATTGCCCCAGACAGACTCTAAAAGTAGATAGCCCTTCGTCTACAGAAGCTGCCTGTCTGTGAAGACGATCTGGGGGCTTTGGACTTCTTGGCCAAGATGGCAAATCGGTAGCAGGACCTCAAAGAGTTAAATCTGTGTGTGTAAGTTTTGAGGAAAAAAAAGAGCAACTTACAGTTTCTCCATTGTCCATTAAATCAGACTTGTTCAGATTTCTGGCCATGTCGAATGCTGTAGCCCCAATAGCAGCCTGAAAATAAAAGAAGAGAGAAATCATTCTTGAAATAACACATGTCTTTAGTTCACAAGATTGATATGAAGTGTCTGATATACCTTAGACCTTGGTCTTTAACCGAATATAGGTGCTGTATAATCAATCACTCAGTACATTCTCTATGACATTACTCCCATCCTAACTCCCCGATGCACAGCCACAGAGATGCTCCTTTTTGTTGCAGACTGGTTATTAACTGTGTGCGGTTGAGCTTCCAATAACAGGTCACAACAGGACACCCAGAAGAGAAGACCCACAAAGTGTTGATGAGTTATTTCAGTGTTTTTTCAGTCAGACCAAAACATGGTTTACTGAAGCCCCCATGCTGATTGTAATAATCATTTCATTTGTCTCTGATCTGGACTGAGTATCCCTTGCAAGTGACGTGCACTTCTGTCTCTACATTCCTCCGGCAAAAACAGTTCGGGCAATTCTGCTGACACCAAAGACTCACCTCCACCACAAACCCATTTGATTAACACTGAAAAGGATGGGCAATGAAACAGCTATTACTATGTCAACACACACACACACACAGACATACGCGCGCGCACGCACACACACACACACACATACACACATACACACGCGCGCGCACACACACACACACACACACACGGCGAGGCAGCTTGGTGTAACTGATAATCAATGAACATTAATATGATAGGGATTATAAGATTATCTGGATGTGGTGGATCATGAGGGATAGTAATGTAACATGGATTACAGGTTAAGTTTACTGCTGTCTACCTGAACAGTTGCCTTTGGCAGCCAAGCAATGACCACGAACAGTCTCTCCTTCACGTTGAGGTTTGTACCAAGCACAGCCAGGAAGGCCACAAGGCAACGCACACCCAGACCAATGGCCAACACCGCGATTCCCAGACCTGTGAGGCAAAGAACGTAAAATGACACCTCTTATCTTTAAGTTCAAAGCACACATGTGATTCTTTTAACATCACTTGAAGTTAAACAACAAGAAGTGGAGTGAGTGAGAGAGAGAGAGAGAGAGAGAGAGAGAGAGAGAGAGAGAGACGGGAAGGGGAGTGTTGTATTTGAAGTTGGACTTGGGATTAGGATATTGGACAGGAGGACCGACGGGCGCAATAGCCGAGTGGTTAAAGCGTTGGACTTTCAATCTGAGGGTCCCGGGTTCGAATCACGGTGACGGCGCCTGGTGGGTAAAGATTGGAGATTTGTACGATCTCCCATGTCAACATGTGTGCAGACCTGTTTGTGCCTGAACCCCCTTCGTGTGTAAACGCATGCAAAAGATCAAATACGCACGTTAAAGATCCTGTAATCCATGTCAGCGTTCGGTGGGTTATGGAACATACCCAGCATGCACACCCCCGAAAGCGGAGTATGGCTGCCTACATGGTGGGGTAAAAACGGTGATACGCGTAATAGCCCACTCGTGTACATGCGAGTGAACGTGGGAGTTGCAGCCCACGAACGCAGAAGAAGAAGAAGAAGAAAGACAGGAGGACCGACAGAGACACCAAATGACACAGAGATCAAGAAAGAGAAAGAGAATACATGTAAGCGTGCTTGCGCATATTAGCGCGCATGTTCTCGGGCATGTACACGTGTGTATGTGCTGTTTAGTTTGAGAGAACTCCTCAGTGGTCTTGCAAGACGTCCATTTCTCACCAACAGGTTTTCGCCTCCAGCTTGCTAACATCCACAGCAGCGGCAATCAGTCCAAACAGCAGTGGCTGGAAGATCATCCATAACACCCCCATCACGCCTTGCACTGGATTCTGTACACAAACACACATACATTTCATCACATGTCAAAAACTCAACTTTTTGTAAGAATACTTTTCCAATAATGATAAAAACAACAAGAACACTACTACCACTACGACTACTGCTGCTGCTCCCACTACTGCTACTGCTACTGCTGCTACTACTATTAATAATAGTAATGATTAACCGTATTTATTATTGTTGGAAAAAGGATTAGTTTGCAATTTAGCTCTTTGTCTTAAAAGCAAGCATGTGCTTTAATGGCAATTCTGCAACCCCGACATTTTAAATACAACAATACAAAAGATCAGTCTAAACATTCTAAACCAAACGTGCAAAATTCATATAAGCATTGAACACTGACATATTTATAAGAACAAAACGAAGGTGCAGTAATACATTACAGTGGGCATTCATTGTCAGATTAACTAAAGTTGTGCTGACAATATGCAGTGGTGCAAAATATATAAACATGAACATTCGAAACTAACACATCAAGAATTTGAACACTTCAAAGATAAATAAAGTTCGTATGAACATTCTATAAAAAAAATTATAAAAAAAAAAAGAATGTGGAGCAAAACAGTACAGTAGTCCTTTAGTATCAGGTTACTTAAGTCGTACTGAGAATGTGCAGTGTTACAAAATATACAAACCCGCACACTTCAGAACTCAACATTTCCAAGTAATTGAACACTTAAAAACTATTGATTACAAATTAACAAGTAGTCAAGAGTAGTAACTCTCTCCACACACAAGGTATATAACTTCAAACCAATGCTGATTACGCTACCAATTCAGCTAGCAGACAGGTAAATAAAAGGTACGTTGGAACAAACCCAGACACTTCCCCAAAAAAGGAAGCGCCGGGCTTGCTCTTATACCGATCATTTGACATGTGCACACAGCAGCAACGACAGAAGAAATGTGCAAACACAAATTAGCTTTTATTCAAGACTGGCATAGCCTCTTTAATCCTGAACAACCCACACAGAACACATGGACAATACAGAACAAACACATGGTTACAAAGTTCTCATGAACACCGAGTTACTTTTTTTCAAGTGTCTAAAAAGGTGTTATAGCACACCACAGTTTATCATCAGAATGTAACAAGTTTCGTACTGACAACGTACAGTAGTACAAAACGTCAAGCATGAACACATGTATACAAGTACTTGATCACTTCAAAACTTGAGGAAAAGGTGCAGCAATACACTGTAAAAACCATTTAGTGTCAGAATAATGAACGTTGTGCTGACAATGTACAGTATACAAAACATCCCACCTGAACAAATCTTCAACCCTAAACATACAAGTCCAAATGACCCACCACTTCCCCCTCTTTGTAGTCTTTTCGCCATCGCAGAGCTGCCACAAATGCCACGGTCAGAGCTGCAAGAGGCCCTGACCCTGACCATTCCACTTTGGTGCTGCCGAAGATGAACAGCAAGGCAAACCCCACCAACAATGCCGATCGGAACAACACTAAATGTTTCTGAAATAAGAGACAGAACACTGACAATTATGATCCCTGCCTGTTGATAACATTGATGCTTTTTGTTCAGCACAGCTTTCTGGACATGGGTGTTTTCGTTTCTTTACAACTGTAGATGGAAGGAAAGCAATGGAAGAAATCTAATCATTCAAATGTAATTTCTTCAATCCAGAAAATGGTAAAGAATCACACACACAAATATTCAATATGAAGTCTTCTTTTCTGCTTTTAAATGTCTATTTTTAATACAGTAATAGCCTACAAAAAATTGCAAAAACATGGAACCTGTCACAGAGCTATATCTACATGCTAAGGTAACGAAAGAAAAGCAATCCAAAACAGATGTATTGCACGGGTTTTTATTCTCTACACTTTTGCTTTTCCTAAAGAATAAGAAAAGAAATCACCGCTGACCAGAACAGCACCAAATGTGTCACCATCATTATATCATGGAGTAACCACTGGGATATTGCATGCTGACATTTCAACTGTATGTGGAATAAAAGTTCAATTTTGTATCGTTTCAAGTGCAAAGCTATCTATCTATCTATGTCTCTTCTCTGTCTGTCTGTCTGTCTGTCTGTCTCTCTCTCTCTCTAGCACACACACACACACACGCACGAACACACACACACACACACGCACGCACGCATGCACGCACGCACGTACACACGCACACACACACACACACACACACACACACACACACACACACACACGCACGCACACACACACACAGATCAGTAAAGAAAATTACAAAATATTCATAACCGATCTATGAACGTACACTTTTCTTTTGTGGTATATACCACAAGATGATGCCAACGATGATCCCAATGAGGATTCCAACAATAGCCTCTATTGGTCCCTTGACAATGTTCCATGCCAGATCCCCTGGATTTATAGAAAAAAAATATGCAGACATTAAAAGGAGCTCAAACTATCCACTTTCTTGTGATAGACTGTCCGGATTTAAGCATTCTTTCCTCATATAATACATAAAAACTACAACCAACAAAAATTCTGCAGAACAGAAATGTTCACAATTAATCCTTATAAAGGTGTCAACGAATAAGCAGGGCACCATGTTAACTGCTGAACACACAAGAAATAATATTATCAAACTTCATGCAAACTGAAGTGAATGAAATACTTAGAAATACAGACTCTGTAACAGCCTTATGTTCCGAATGGGCTGTTGAGAAGTAACAGTAAACTGCATCCTGGATGTTTATTTTTCAGAAATTTGGCATCCGTTCCTTCCAAAATATACATAGATTATACAGTTCAGACATTTCAATTTAAAACCAATAAGTGTACCTGATCGTTGGATTGCCAGTTTTCATACAGTTCCTTGAAAGTATATTCCACAAGATATTTTGGTCAGTATGACAAGTTATAGTCTTTTCCATTTTCTTCTTTTCAGTCACCCAGCGACACATCTAATGATTTATCCTGGTGTATTTACCTGTAGAGAATGTGATTCCAATCATAACCCCAAACCCAGTGATAGCCAGAACATCATCTATGCTGGCTGCTGCTATCACCAAGGTCGGTACTCCCTTGTTTAGCCCATAGCCCCGCTCTGACAGACTGAGCAGAGAGGGCACCACCACTGCTGGAGACACAGCAGCGATCACAAACCTGCCCACATTGTACAGTGAATGCAAAACAGTTGCGAACTTGGTAGCACTTCTGACACAAAAACAATATACGATAATGTATGCATTATACTTTGTGTGTGTGTGTGTGTGTGTGTGTGTGTGCGCGCGCGCGACCTCCACCTTGTACAGATTATGCGCCATTCCAGGAATTTGAACAAAGGACCGTCACAGGCTGACAGTCTGCTCAACTATCTTCTTTTAACGAATGCTTTTCTTTCTTGATCCTTAGTCTTCGTGAGCAAAAAAGACAGGTGTGTAACACTGTGAAGAATATTCCAAATCTGAGACCAAAAACCTGGCATATACAGATCAAATAATTCTGAAGAAAACTGGAAGCTGCTGATAGAAATTCTAAGAATAGCTGTGATGATGCTGTGGAAATCCCTAAGAATCTGAGGATTTCAGAGGTAGAACTTTGCAGTCCTTCCATCCAATCATATACTCCCATGAGACAAGCTCTGGAGACACAGTCTATGGACATTTTGTCAGGTAATATGAGTAATATGAGTGTAACATGAAAGAAGCCTTCCGTCAAGTGGATGAAACTCGACTATATATATATCACTCTGAACATTAAGCAGAAACTGCCAAATCCAAAACAAATCCCCAATGAAAATCAGACACTGAAACATCACCATCATTCTAACAGTAATACATAACGCCGTTGCTTTTGACTGGCTCTAAAAAACAAAACAAACAAACAAAACAAAAAAACAACGACATTAAAAAAAAAAAAATCCTTCATGATGCAGTTCAAACTAATTTTACTCAACCATTACTGTTGTGTTTGATAACATCCCAGTCCCATCAGCGCCCCCCCCCCCCCCCGTCCTCCCCCTCTCCCCCTCCCTCCCCTGCCCCCCCCCCTTACCCTCCCCCCACCACCACACACACACAGCCAAAGAAATTGAAATACACTTATTCTTTCCAACTGAAGTTTTATTCTTAAGCTAATACTGCCACCCAAACAACGTAAGAATCATCTGTACCTACCCAAGTATGAAGCCCCAAGTCCAAGGGAAACCAAGGATGAGATGAGCAGCGATGCCATCAGTGATGGCTTCAGACAGACAGGGAGAGAAGGCCAAGCGGATGACCACAAACGACAGTCGCCGAAGGGCGGCAGGGTCCAATCCCAGACCAGCGCGCAGCAGAATAACTGCCAAAGCGATCTGTCTGCAATAGTATATAACACCGTCGTCAGGCGAACCTCCTTATGTTTAAAATCACAAAAAATATGAACACACATCAAATAATTCCAACTATTATGACTGCATCTGTTTATCTCATGTTTTCAATGCAGGCAGTAAAATAGCACGCTAAAGAAAGTGCACTAGTCTACACACACACACACACACACACACACACACACACACACACACACACACACAATTGTGCACACCTACACGCGACTTGCCCCAGAAAGAGAATGAGACAGACAAAGGAAAGAAGAAGACAAAAAAGACAGAGACCAGAGAAAAGCACACACAACAAAAAAAACAGACAGGCAGACATATTTTAGTAACGCACCTGCATCCAGTGCCCCAGCTGTTGTCAATATTTCGGGCAATGTCAATGCCTGGAACGTTTCCTAGTATTCCCCCCACAATGAGCATTCCTGGTGGGAAAAGGCACTCAGCAATGCAGTGTAAATCAAACGAAACAAACTAAACAGTCATTCATTCATACATACAGTCAGTCAAACATACATTTGAGTATAAAGGGGTAGGGGGTTTAAAAAAAAGAGTTAAATTAAAACAAAGATGATTATGTAATGAGGTCACCTTTTTGTTAGCATTCATTTCATTTTAGGCATGTTCAGTCTTTTTTCTTTTTTTTTTTTTCCTTTTTATGATATTTTTTTCGTGGAACAAGACAAAGCCTTAACTGGCTAAACCCAAAATAGAAACAATGAAAAAGAAATGTACTGATGTGTGTGACAGTATCTAACAAAAGATCTTGTTTTGAAAGGCACCATCTTTTGACGTTGATTTTTGACTCTTGATGCAGGACCTGAGCTTTGCAGGGCTGATGCGCTTTTTTCTGTATAAGTGCTTAGTTGCAACGTTGTCTTTCGGTCTCTTGCTTTGAAATTCAGTGCAGTTCACGCTCTCACTATGACTAATCACTCGACTGTTTTTCGTTGTGAGATGGTAAAACCCAACCTTTCCTGTGCTTTCATGATTTGGAGGGAAAAGTATGTAATATTGTGACATTGACCTTTGACATATGACCTTGATTTTCAGCAAGACTTTTGCTCTTATCACAACCAGTAACTGTTCCGTATTTGAAGTCACTGATTTCAAGACCGGAACTGTATCATTCGGACAGCTTTTAGCAATGTGCTATACTGTAACCATGACACCGACTTTTAATGATTCAAGTTTCTCTATGGCAAATCCCTGAGTCTGGTGGAGACAAGATACAAGACATTAGCTCTATCAATCGAATACTTTTGTGTCGTTATAGTACGCTATCAAAGTTCAAAACAGCAATGTACGCATTATCTGTCGCAAATCACACATAGATCGTCTGTTTGCTGTATGAAGATTTCCAATGGCTTCCAGTTGAAAAGATAATTCAGTCCAAACTTTCATCTCTTAGCTCTTTCACTCTCAGTAATGACGGTCCACAGTATCTGTGGGGGTTTTCTCCACCTTCATATTCCCAGGAGATCTGTGATCTTCATATTATAGAACAATCTGTATCAAACAAACAACCTTCAAATGTCATAGTGGTGACATTTTTTTTTCCACGACCCTGCTAAATAGAGTCCACTTCTGTTGAATTACAAAGTTTTTCCTTGCGATTTTTTTTTCTAAAATCCTGTGTTCTTATTTTCTCTGTTTGTGTGTTTGTGCATATGTGGAAAAAGTGAAAGGGGACGTAAGTAACTCTGTGTGTGTGTGTGTGTGTGTGTGTGTGTGTGTGTGTGTGTGTGTGTGTGTGTGTGTGTGTGTGTGTTGTGATTTCATCAGTATTTATTTCCCTTTAATCCCTCCACCTTTGGTTATGCAACTAAATTTAGTGAGTGAGACATTTGTGACCCAGCACGTTTGAATGACCCGTAGTAGTAGTAGTAGTAGTAGTAGTAAGTAGTAGTAGCAGCAGCAGTAGTAGTGGTGGTGGTAGACTTGAAACGCTTTTATTCCTGTTGTTCGTGTTGTTATAATCATCAGTAATAATATTATTACTATTATTACTATTATCATCTGGAGTTGTAGTTGTAGTAGTTTTCATCAGTTCTTCGTGTTAGAAAATTAAAATGATTCCACCAGTGCAGCTAAACAATTCCCCGGTGACAATTTGGAGACGTGCTATACCAGTCCCCGCCCGTGTTCCTGTGAGTTGTGACTGTTCAGTCCGAACAGGCACTGTGCCATATCAGTCGTGTGAATGACTGGCCACACGGATTGAACGTCGTAAGTGAACAAATCTCTCTCTCTCTCTCTCCCCTCACCTCTCTCTCTCTCCCTCCCCCTCTCTTTCCCTCCCCCTTCTTTATTCCTCCCTGAACTCTATCTCCTCTACCTCCACCCTTCCCTTTCTCTTATCCAAGTCACACACAAACACACATGTTTTCGCATAATGTGCACGAATATACACGTCAGTGTTCGTGTGCGTGTAATCTACACAGAGAGAGAGAGAGAGAGAGAGAGAGAGACAGACAGACAGACAGAGAAAGAGAGAGAGAGAGAGAGAAGAAGAAGAAAGGGTGATACTGAACGAACAATAGAACGAACTACATTTTTTTCCAGAGTATTGAGATAAGCACAATAACAAGAATGTTGGGTTTTTTTCCGCACAGCCCTGGGGTACAAAATTAAGAAGGAAAAGCACAAGAAAAAAAATAAAGAGAGAAAATTGAAAAGAAGCGAGAAAGAAAATGATCGATGATTATTGGCTAAAGCCTGGTCATACAATCTTGAGACAGATATATTCAGAGACAGACAGAGACGGGGACAGAAACAGAGACAGAGACAGAAACAGATAGACAGAGGAGGTTGTCGTGATCCTAACCAAGGTCAAATTTAAAATTAAAACCCGAAAAGTATGCATGAAAGAGAAATCGGGGCAACAGCCACAACGTAGCCTGTCCCCATTTTCACTCTATAGGGTAACTGGGCAATAGTGCCATTGCGTTTCACGTCACAATAGCTTATCTTCTGCCAACGCATGTCAGTCAGTCTCTGCCTTTCTCCACCCTCTGACCCCCCCCCCCCCCCCCCCCCCCCTTCTCTCTCTCTTCGCTCATTCTGTCCGTTTCTCCATTTCCGACCTCTCTCTGTCTCTCTGTGCGCAGGTGTGTGTGTGTGTGTGTGTGTGTGTGTGTGTGTGTGTGTGTGCATGTGTGTGTGTGTGTGTGTGTGTGTGTGTGTGTGCATGAGTGCATGCGTGTTTGTGTGATAGCAGGTCTTCAATATATTTATTAACGTCCCAGAGAAACACTGAACTTGAACAAAGCAGTTTCTTTGAATTATACTGAAAAAAAAAAAAAAAAATAACAATGAGTTTTTAACTCACTCAGTACGGCCAGTCCTCTCTTCTCCTCTACACAGACCCCTCGGATGTCCAGTGGGTGTCTGAATGACCCAATCTTTAGCTCCCGTCGTCAAAATTGTGGTATTCTTTGTCAACATTCACGTCTTCAGTATAAGAGCCTTCCGCTTGCAGTATTTTGATGATGGTAATTGGGGTGAAACGCTGTTAACGTCGTCTCTTTCGCCGTTCGTATGGAAAGAGTTAAAGATTAATTTCACTCAATAATGCAGTATCCAAAGCATACTGTTCTTAGTTAAGGACGAATCTTTTGGTCCACTATGCTAACATAATGAGTTGTTTGGATTTTTGGGTGTGGTTTTTTTTTTTGTTTTTTGTTTGTTTTGTTTTGTTTTTTTGTTTGCTTTTTGTTTTGTTTTTGTTTGTTTGTTTTGGAGGAACGGGGAAGGGGGGTAGGGGGCCGGGGGGGGGGGGGGGGGGGGGGTAGTATTCCGTGTTCAACAATTATTTTCCACAGATGAACCTTCAAAATCTTGAAAGATTCGTGTGAACCTGTGTGATATCTTTACATTTTATGTATCGTTGGTTTGAACTGAAGTTCTATAGGTCCAGTTCTTGTGGTGTACCGGGCCGGAGGATTCAACTCAATTTGTGACTGTGCAAAGACTGAGAAGGTTAACACAGTGCACACAGCGCTCAACGATGGATTGACTAGTGGGACGGCTGCGTGCGTCAGTAACCAGGTTGGGTCGGTAGAATGGGGTAGATCGCTAGCTCAAGGTGTGATTAAAAAAACAGAACAACTATACACAGTATGCAATGTGCGATGGAACAGTATACTTTCTTAAAGTGTGCTTGCTGTGTGGGCGGCAGGCCTATAGTGATTTCAATCATTCAGAATTATGCATTGATCTGTCCAGTCTTATCCCACGCACGAAAACAAATGTGTTGAGTCTCTTGACATCAATAATGATAAAACGGGTCTTGTTTTTTCCTTGTGTGTATGAACAACCCAGAGCAAAGTGTGCTATTGCTTGGTAACCCAAGCACTCATTCTCTATCATATGGCAATGAACATGATAAACTTTTAGGAAAAAAAGATCAAATCCTTATTCGTATGTCTGCCTGTGTGTCATTAAACAATCGCAACAATGTCCACGACTAACAATTTCGCAACATCCACGTGGGTTCAAAAGACGTGTGTTAATCGTCTGTTCCGTTCATCGATGCTGCATTGGCAATGCGGTCAGAACCATCAATGGTAAATATGTTCCCTTTCCTTAGTGTTTAACTGCAAAGCTCCATAAAAGAGAAGATTCAAAACATTTAGTTTCCCCAAATGTGAATAAAATGCACAGGAATTCCTCCACCTATGGGAAAGCTAAAACAAACAGACTAAAACCCTGAAGCATAAATATACAGATAGATATAGATATGACAAAGATCACTTAAAGCTTATGCAGCAGTAGTCATATATTTTATCTGTCATCTCCGACAGTTGAACCGGACCTGAACAGCAGGCAATGTTTGTGTAGCCTTTGTAAAAAGGCGGTGATGGGTGGGCGGCATGAGGGGGGAGGGGGGGGGTGCTCGGGGGGGTTCGGGTGCACACTGAGGTAAACACAGGCCCACTACGAAAACAAACACTGCACTCCAAACTTAGGCGTGCATAAAACTTGTTTCAATCACGAACCGGGTACAGCCCTAGCCGTGAAAGCAACACCTATGTCACCTCGACCCTTGTACAGGTTTCCCATTCAGAGGGAACAGTGACACGCATAAAAGAACGTAAAATATTTGAGCAAGCTGATCAGCACAATATGGCATGATGGTATATCTGTCTTAGCGGCTTTGTTGGCTGTGACGGACATTCTATTCTACGATCACACACTCAGAGAAGAGGGAGAAGATAATGCGCCCCACTTTTTTAAATATTTTTTAAGCAGGTGTTGTGTTGCAGATATCGATCGGTCCCCGCACTTTGATGCCCCCTTGAAAATTAATCTTTGCAATTAAAAGGGGGTGGCTATACCGGTCTTCCAGGTACACTGTGTGCCTGACCTGCTCTAACCCGGATCAATTCCAGGTGCATATACACACGTGTACTGGTAATTTATTGTGAGCTTAAAGCAAGGAGGTGAGTATTATTTTAAAGTGGGAAATTTGTTATCGAAACGGAAAAATGCAGGACGTTACTATTCTGTACCAACGTTTTCATGTGAGTTGATTGTTTTTGTGTTCTTTGAGTTGTGAACATGCTATTGTTAATAATTTCTTTATATAATCATCTATGCCCCAACAGGGGTCAAGGAACTGCAGTTTCTTCAGTCTCGAATTCAGGATATCAAAATATGAAAGATCACGAAAATATTTTGTTCTAAGTTGTGGACGTCCCAAAATATCCAGCATGCAAGCACATCGCCTCAAACGAGAGATCGAGCGAGCGAGACAGAGAGAGGTATGCATGCTGAGTGAACACTCACCACACAAACAAACCTCAGTTTATGCATTCTAAAGTTTACAGGTATGGATAAAACCAATCACTGTCTAACTAGGGAAGCAATCCATGCTACACCTTTCAGTATGCATGTATTGAACGTAACGTAAGGATTGTATGCATGTATTACACTGTCTTACAATATGACATGTTTATTGCTTCGCTGTTTGGGTGAGTATAATATGATTGCACATTATGTAAGCACATGTTTTCAGGATGAAAAACGCTCAAAAAGAAATGGAGTCTTTTTCCCAAGTGAACATACACTCAGACCACCACCCCCTCCCCAGCCCCTCACACTCTCATTCTTTCTCTTTCGTTCTCCAACACACACACACACACGCGCGTGCGAGTGCACACAGACTTTAGACACTCATCTCACCTAGGAGAGGGGGCAGACGAATGAGCTCCACCATGTAACCCCCGCACCAACAGAAAACAAACAACAGGAAGAGGGAAAAGAGGTTGCCACCCGGCAGCGCATCATCTCCCACGATGGCCCACAACACTCCCCACCACACAAACCCGATGAAGACAACGAAGAGAAAAGCCCCAACCCGACTGTGCGGAGGGCAATACAACGTGTTCACGAACTTCTGCTGCCGGTTCGGGTTGTTGGGTAGCGGGTGGAATTCCAACAGGATGGGTTTGAGGCAGCTGATGAAGCCCTCCTGGCAACGGTCGCATCGAGTGGGTTCTTTGTGGACGGGGTCATCTTCTTTGGCGCCGGCGTGTTCTGTTTCAGCCACTGGTTCGGCCTCTTTGGCACCGTTGTCTTCCTTTGTGTTCATAATTATTGACAAAAGGGGGTAGAAGATGGTGAGACGGTAGTGGTCTGGGTCTGGCTGTCGAGCTTTGTCACTTTGTTATTCTGGAACTGACAAACATACAGGAGAGTAAAGGTGGGAAATGGTTCAATTCATCGGGGAGAAGGCTTACATGGATAACAATGGAAGTGGTGTGGCAGTGTTATTGTGGTCGTTGTTGTGGAGGTGTGTGTCTGCGTATGTATCTCTGCGTGTGTGTGTGTGTGTATGTGTGTGTGCGCGCGCGCACACACACACACACACACACATACACACGCGCGCGAGCGCGCGCGAATGTGTGTTTGTGCGTACGTGCGTGTGTACATGTATGGAAGTCTGACTTGGAGGAGAGAGAGACAGAGGCAGGCAGGCATGCGGGCGGGCAGTCAGGTGTGCAGGCATACAATACTGGAAAGAGAGAGACATGATCTCTTGTTTGGTTTTGGAATAAATAAAAAATTAAATAATATAATAAAATACACACAAAAAATCGGTAATTCTATGTTCAAATCCTGAATAAGAACACTTTTGTAATTTTTTTCTTCGGTGTCGAAGAATTATGTCAATGCTGTTCGCGGTCAGTTGAAAAGGGAATCTATTCCGACCAAAAACAACTAAACAGCATGAGATTAAAAACAACACTTACAAAAGACTACCGAAATAAATTTCCGACAACTATGATAAATCAATAAAGAAATAGAGATGAGCAGATGCAAAAGATTCAAGATTGTAACGTCGTTAAAGCTGCAATAAACCTTGTCTGTCATACACAGCCACATACATACGCCGTACATACATACATACATACATAATTCTATTTACACATACATACGTTCTCACAGCATCCGATATAGCCCACGGTCATCGATTTGCACAATTCAACAGAGAAAAAATCCCGTCTGTAATAATTCATTCAACGCAACAGAAAAACAAAATCAATACACAAAAAATCCCCCCTTCGTACTACACCCATATATATATATATATACACACACACATACATACATACATACATACATACATACATACATACATATACATGAGCCAAGTCCAACACGTCTGACACACACCGTAGGAAATGAAAACGCCGAGACCAGTCACAAACCTGTATAACACCAACCAGGAACACTTGGGAACTCGTTAGAGCAGTGGAAACACACGAGCTTTCCTGATGATTTATTGTTTGTTTGTTTGTTTTGTTGCGTTTTGTTTCACAACGACACACTGGATTCGTAGTTGTCAATTGCCCGAAGAACACGACCTTCCCCCACAGCAGAAAAAGCAGTGGACTATTCGGTGAGAAAAGGGTGGCAGACATAACTACACATGTCCACGTACGCTGCCCTAGGTCATGGGGTGGGGGGGACGGACTGGGCCAAGGGGGACATGACGACATGGCGATAAAGGAGGAGGGGGTAGGTGAGAGAAAGTTGTCGCAGCACAGGAAGGCGGAGCTTTCGTTGTGTAAGTGATCGTTAAGTGAGTGGTCATGTGTATCCATGTTGATTTTTTTAGAAAAATAGAATAACTAATAATTTTTGACTCACTTGTGTAAACAAAGTGAGTCTATGTTTTAACCCGGTGTTCGGTTGTGTGTGTGTGTGTGTGTGTGTCCGTGTGTCTGTGGTAAACTTTAACATTGACATTTTCTCTGCAAATACTTGGTCAGCTGACACCAAATTTGGCATAAAAATAGGAAAAATTCAGTTCTTTCCAGTCATCTTGTTTAAAACAATATTGCACCTCTGGGACGGGCACAAAAAAATAAAAAAAGAAGCCTAATTATATGCAAACTGCATTTACTGTTATATATTTATATTTTTTGTGTTCTCTAGACTTGGCACTTTGACCTCTTATTCTGACACAACAACAAGAGGAGTCATTATTATCATTTTTTGTTCAAACAGGAACTTCTTTTGCTAAGCATGGAATTTTTATTTATTTTGCAAACGTTTTGGTGCAGATAGTAAAAAAGGGAAATTACTCTGTAATTAATGCTAGGGGACTTAATTTATCACAAGTGAGTCTTGAAGGCCTTGCCTCTCTTGTTTTTTAATGGAGGGAAGATGGCGGGTAGAGGGCGCGGAGGGAGTGAGCAAGTGGTGGTGGAAAAACGTCCAGATAGATGGAGTATGAGACAGAACCGTTTGAGGAAACAGATCCTATTGGCCGGTTGCATGAGTGTAAGAACTGGTTTTATTGGACAGAAAAAAATAGCTCTACCCTTCTCCCACCAGCTCTCCATCGTTAACCCCCCGCCTACCCCCCTCACCCCCCCCCCCAAAAAAAAAAAAACAAAAAAAAAAAACACAGGGAAGAAAAAAGGGTTAGGCGGACGCTGTGGTCGGAAGAAGGAGGTGCAGACAGGTACACAGAGGAAAATGAAAGGATTGTGGTGGGGAGTATGTTTGACTTGAGTTTTGACGTAAGAAAAAGAGTGTTTTTTAACTTTGTGGAGTCCCAGACAAGAACTGCTGAGCCTGTGATTTGTTGACAGAGTTGGTGTCAATTGCAGCGCTCCGTGACGTTCTTAGCATATCTGACAATGAGACATGTAGCGGTTGAAATGGCGACATACACTGAAATTCCTCGGTTCTAAGACAAAGTCGACCTGAATCGCACTTGCTAGAAACTAGAAAAGAAAGGGAAAAGAAAAAGAGAAGATGGCATCAAGAAAAGCGAACCCGAAAGATCAAAAACTGTATGCAGTTAGCAATGGACGGAAGATCGGAATTTTTAAGAACTGGAACGATGCATCAAGATCCGTGACCGGTTTCTCCAGGGCAACACACAAGGCCTACGACACGATAGAAGAAGCGTTGATGGCAATGAAACAGGCAGGACATGAGAACCCACCGATTTATGATATCGGTGAGTACAACAAAGAATATGACAGTGACTCAAACACGAAAGACAATACAATAAACAGTGATCAAGAGGAAAGACAAAATTCTGAAACAGACGAAAATAACATTTGTATCTGTGACAATGCCAAAATGGAAGAAAAAAGTTTAAAATGCTCAGACTGCTCAAAACATATCCACTACACATGTACCGATCTTCCAGTCTGCCAAATATGTATCTTCAAACGATCACAGAGAAAATTCATCTGCAAAACATGCAGCGAAATATTTCACGATGAATTAGTAGCCGACAGCATGCAACATGAATGGAAAGAAACACGTCAAACACAGAACAATGACATCGCGAAAGATGACGTGAGAATTGTTGACCAAACTATTCTGGAACAGATACTGAAATCACAACACCAAACCACGACTTCAGTTCTTTGAAACCTAGAATCATCCATTCAAAACTTAGTAACATCAATGGCAGACCTGCAACACCCCCAACAAAATCAAGCACTGGTTGCTCAGATTGTGGAAGGTCTCAGAAGAATAGGATTTAATGGGAAAAACGAAAGTGCACATCGTGGTGCCAAAGAAAGTCCAAAACCAACAAAAGGTGTTTCCACTCAGACAAAAGAAAATGAAAAGGTACCATCACTGAAGTCTTCATTTAAGTCGTTATTTGGCAGAAAGCCCACACCAAGACCAGCAGAAACATCTAAAAGCAAACAGGACTCTGGTACACCACCTTCCTGCAAAGACAAAGCTGAGCACATTACATCAACACCGAGTGACAGCTCCGCCCCTTACTGGAGACACACGGATTTCAACGAGAAGTCAGTTCTCATGACTGCCGGTGACTCCTCACCTCCTTTTGCAGCTACCAGCAAGGTCAGAAACACACCACTTGCCTCTAACGACAAGCTCACAGCTACAACCCCAGTTGTCGAAACCAGTGATTCTAATTGTTACAAAACAAATTATCAAACACAGAAAACAACCAAACACAAAATTCAAAATAAAAGTCTACACCACGCCAAATATCCTGAACACAAAAGAAAATCAAATGAGATAAAGAACAACGCTGGAAGAGAAGATGCGAGTTGCAACAAGAGTGAAACTGTCTCAAGTAGTGACTCTGAAAGTGATGCAATAAACAGTGAGAAGGAAGATGATTTTTTGCACGAAGAGAAAGAACAAGACCACCACCAGCTCCCACGAATCATCATATACCATGATTCCGTCCTCAGGGACGTTGATGCCATCAGACTCGGGCGATTTACGGCTTGGAAATACAGAAGAAGAAAGCGTACAACACTAGTTACCGCACACTAGACATCATCAGTGAAACAACGTCACCTGATGCTGTACTACTGCACACTGGTATCAATGATCTGAAGAAGAAAAGTGCAGAAACAGTGACAGCCGAACTCGTAACAACCGTCTCCAAACTGCAAGACAACTACCCGGATTCTAAGATCATAATCAGCAAAGTGACAGAAACAAAATCAGAAGAACTCACACACAAAGCCAACTTGCTGAACGTCTTAATTTACACCAGGCTACATGACAACGCAAACATCGTTCCTCGGTCATGAAAACGTAAGGACAGATCTGCATCTACAAGATGATATCCATCCCAACAGAAAAGGAGCAAGCTTGCTGGCGGCGAACATTGGCCGGTACTTAGACAACATGTTCTGGGAAAGGCCAAAAAAGAAACTTCGTCAAAACTATTGGAAAAGACGAACAGAAAACAATCCAGAGAGCCGCAAGGAATACCAACCAAGCCGACGCAGATTTATTGTAAGACAAGATTCAAGACGCTACGTGAGAGATGCACCAAGACGCAACAACGACTACACGGTGGGCTACAGAAGTACCAACAGACGGGACAACATACCACATTTCAACACGCAAGGCAACTACAATCACAGCAGAAGGCCCGACAGAAGTACGAGGACACACCGCCCCGTCCAGCCGTACCACCACGCAGCACAACACCACTTCAGTTATCAACGGCGATACGACTTCATCCCATACAACAGAGACACAACGACAAACAGCGGCTACAAACAAGGACAACGGCTAGAGACAACTGGTTCAACAGTATGGAACAGAACAACTACCATTTTGATTATTGATCATAACAATGTTTGACTGGCAAGGAGATTTAGGCAATGACGATTGATCATCAAAAAGTTCCTTAGAGACAACAAAAACAAAAACATTCACATATATTTCTTCTCTTTTTTTGTTGGTGTTTTAACCACTCGTTAGTGTTACATTTTTCTTTTCTTTTGTATATATAATTAAAAAAAAAATCTAATTGTTATGTTAAAAAAAAGTCATTGAACATACTTTCATGGAACCTCAGAGGGTACAAAGAGACAATAGATGGACTTCCGACAAATAAATTAGCACATGATTGGGTAATAAAGCACTTCAGTAAATATGATATTATCTTTTTACAAGAAACCCATCTAGATAAAGACTGCAAGTACCATCTTCATTCCAAATTTTGCACCTGGATTTCGGAAACACTACAGAACAATTGATCAAATCTTCATTCTAAAAAAGATCATTAATGAAGTAATAAAAGTAAAAAATGGTAGATTATACGGTTGTTTTGTGGATTTTGAAAAAGCCTTTGATAATGTTTGGCACGATGCCTGTTCCTAAAGTTGAAAAGAATGGGCATAACTGGAAAATGCTTTGATATAATTACAGACATGTATGATAATTCCAAAATTCAAATAAATTCATATGAAGGTCTCAGCACAGAAATAACTGTACAGAAGGGTGTACAACAGGGCAATACACTAAGCCCAACTTTATTTAATATTTTCATAGATGATATTGTAAAATCTATGGAAAGTAATGATTCTCCAAAATTCAATGCTGTTTCACCAAGCAATGTACCATGTTTACTTTATGCTGATGATCTGGTTATTCTGTCTTTAACAAGAAAAGGATTGCAACAAAAATTACATAATTTGAACACATATTGTCATAGATGGGGATTAAAAATTAATAGAGAAAAAACGAAAGTGGTAATCTTTACAAGATCTGACCCAAAAGTACCAATATATTTTTACTGTGGGGAAGATATAATACAAACAGCAGAAGAATATAAATATTTAGGAGTTATATTCCACAACAGTGGAAGTCTGATAAGAGCACAGGAACACCTAACTAAACAAGCAAACAAAGCATTGCATACTTTACGAAGAACATTCAAAAATATCAACATCAATCCAGGTACCATATCTAAGCTATATGATACTTTGATAACGCCAATATCGATTTATGGCCGGAGGTATGGTTACCTTACCAAGTCAAACCGGATGATTCTTTCGATTTAGCAAATCTTTTTGACGACTGCTTATCGAATAAGTTTCCACATGAAAAAATGCACATTAAATTCTGTAAGCAAATACTTGGAGTACACAAAAAAACTATGGTGCTTCCTGTGTTAGGTGAACTGGGCAGATTCCCAATAAGTTTAAAGATAATGTGTCAAATTATTACATACTGGATTCACATTATTCAGTTACCAGAATCTTCCCTCATCAACAAAATATATAAGTCCATGTACCAACAAGAAAACACAACTTCCCCATGGTTGATATTTGTTAGAAAGATACTCGAAATTATAAGCCTTGATCACATTTGGAAAAACCAATTCACATTCAGCGTACATAGACTGAAATACGTCGTATAAAAAAAAAGAAAAAAAGAAAATGAACATATCAAATACTGGAAAGAGAAAAGAGAAAAAACATTAAAGCTAAAATTTTACAATACGATTGTAGCAGAGTACAAAACTGAAACCTATCTTTTAAATATATCAGATACAAAACACAGACAAGCTTTAACGAAACTCAGAATAAGCGCGCATGACCTAAAGACTGAGAAAGGTAGATATTTAAATATTCCACAAGAAGACAGATTGTGCAACAAGTGTAACATTCTGGGAGACGAAATCCATCTTCTTGATCATTGTATTAAATATAAAACCTTAAGGCAACAATTTTTAAAAGATATTCAAAATTCGAATAACACAGGAAATATTCCCAGTCAGGTGATGCTAACAGATGATGAATATATACAAACAAGATTAGGAAAATTTGTTTATGAATGCTGCTGCAATTTACTGCATTAACTGATTGATTAATTGTGTGTTTTTCATTCATTCATTTATTTACCATTGCACTTGTGTCTTATAAACCTTACGGTTTCATGACAATAAAATTTATTCTATTCTATTCTATAGTGACAATGAATTAAAAGGCAGATTATAATGATATAAGGACATGCTGTTCCAATGCATGAATATTGTCATTTAAAAAAACCACACTCATTTCTTTACACACAGAAGCTTCGAGTATTGTAGAATTCACAACGTGGCTGCAGGTTTATGCTATCAAAATAAGCTAGAGGAGGACAGAAGGTGCATTATTTGAATGTCAAGTCTTTCTCTTTTCTCTTATGTTTCTTTTCCTCCTTGAAGTGAAAACTCTGTTTTTCACATGTACAACATATCTGATGAATAATCTTACAAACACCATACAGCATGGTATATTTATCTCGCATTTTCCCTACTGATACTGAGGAAAGATCGACAGGAAAGTAGGTATACGTGAGTGTGCGACCAACAGCCAGGTGACCTTGGACCGTGTGCTGTACAAACACCCAACACATACCACCATTCCCATGTTGTCATGTCCGGTCACACCTCAGCTTCTTGCTTCTGTGTGGTGCAATACCATGCTTGGTTATTCTGTCTCAACTGTCCTCAGTGACCTGACTTTCTACGTAGGCAAATGCCTTCCCATCCCATCTTGCAACCGAAGCAGTTCATTTCTTACCGGTAATCTGTACTCTCCTAAACCAAGTACTTACAGCTACCATCGTCAGTACAACGACGGTGCATACAAATAGCGTTACAGACTTCCGTTACAAATAGATACCGAAATGGAGCACATCCTACCTCCACCCCCCTCCATTTCCCCGGCCCTCCCAGTCCTCTCCCCTCCCCCACATTTCCCTTTTTAACCCCCGTCCAAGCTTCATAGAATTGTTGTCATAGTGGAAATGGTGGCCGTGACCTTGAACAGAATCAAATAGATGGAGGGGAGGATGCTTATCCTTTTGCTTATGAACAGTCGACTGTCGCTCTGATCGATCCTAAGCAGGCATGTGCTTTTGAGGATAAACACGGGGCTGATTTACCTGTTCCTTTTGTTTCCGAACAGCTAGCTACTTTATTTCTACCTCTGTGTGTGTGTGTGTGTGTGTGTGTGTGTGTCCATGTGCGTACATGCATGCGCGCGCATACGTGGCAGAGAGTGAGAGACAGAGAGAGAAAGCGTTATTGTCGAGTGCGGGTTTACGAACAGGTTTTGTGTCACAAGCGTATGTACACTATCAACTTCAACTTGTGCACTTTCATTTATTTGCATTTATGCGCTGGCCAAATGGTGCGTTCAAACTTGCCTGGTAGTGGGCGAGATAACATTTCAGGCTGAAAGCCCGCCAGCGGCTCACAGAGGGTGGGGGTAGGTGGGGGCGTTAACAAACAAAGCTCAGACTGGTCAAGATAGTGAGGCTCGAACACAACATTGTGTTGTGGATTAAGATGGATATAAATGCTCTTCAAACAAATACCGCTGAAACAAGTTAATCAGAAATCTAAGAAAGGTAGGAAGGAAGGAAGAACGAAAGCAAGCAAGCAAGAAAAAAAAGTGTAGATATATAGATAGATATAAAGATATCCATGCAAACATGATAAACTGAGCGACGTTAGATATATAGATAGATATAAAGACGTATCAGTGACGTATCAATGAAACAGGAACGGTTTCATTTAACGACAAGACTATTCTTAAGCAAACATAATTATATAAGCTTATATCTACTGTGATTCCTCAATAGTAGTAGTGTGTGGTTTTGAGAAGATGACAAAGGGTTAGCAATATCAAGTAGGATATGTATGTATGCTATAGCAAAACACCCAATCCACAACTGACAAGAAAGGCTAACTACCGCCAAGTATCTCTGACCAGTGTGCCCTGCAAAGTACTGGAACACATCATTGTGACTCACCTGGAAGAGAACTACATTCTGGGTGAGGAATAACATGAGTTTCGCCGACGCCGCGCCTGCGAGACACAGCTTCTTGGGTTTCTGGACTGAATGAGGCTGACTGCCAACATTGAAGGGAGGGGCCAAACTGACGTCGTGGTGATGAACTTCGCCAGAGCATTTGCCAAAGTGAACCACTCCCTCCTGTTGCACAAGCTCGATCACAACGGCATCAGAAATGCCACGAACTCATGGACTGAATGCTTCCTCAACGATAGAAGGCAGTCTGTGGTCGTGGATGGAGAGAGGTCTGAGTACACACCGGTCGGATCAGGGGTACCACAGGGTTCAGTACTAGGTCCTTGCCTGTTCCTGGTTTACATTTGCGACCTAGAATCTCCGCAAGTGACATCTCCTGCCCGCCTCTTTGCAGATGATACAGTCCTGTACAGACACATCAATGCCGTCAGCGACCACAACATCCTGCAAACTGATCTCAAGAGACTCGAGAACTTGGAGGAAGAATGGGAGATGCAGTTCAATCCCGAAAAGTGCAGTGTCCTGACGTGCACCACGTCTTCTTTGGTAAAGAATATTTTCTCCCATCAGTTGCGATGTGTATCTCTGCCGGCAGTATAGTAGTGTACTCGTATGTGCAGTAGTGTGTTACTGATTTGATATCATACAATATGTATGTATATACATACGTGTGTGTGTGTGTGTGTGTGTGTGTGTGTGTGTGTGTGCGCGCGCGCGCGCGCGTGTCTGTGTCTGTGTGTGTCTGAGTGTGTCTGTGTATCCGTGTGTTTGTGCCTGTGTGTCTGTGGTGTGGTGTGTGGTGTATGTGTTTGTCTTTCTTTTCATCAGTTTCATTTTGGCCTTTTTTCCCCATGTATTTTACTAGCACAGACCATGCTTGTGCCTGCGTGTGTGTGTGTGTGTGTGTGTGTGTGTGTGTGTGTGTGTGTGTGTGTGTGTGTGTGTGTGTGTGTGTGCGTGCGTGTGTCTGTGTGTGTCTGAGTGTGTCTGTGCCTCTGTGTGCGTGTGCTTTTTTTGTATGCATATCAACACAATGTTTTGATTTTTTTCATTTAGCATTGTGTAATGTAGACCCTGTTCAGGACAAAGAAGCCCACTAGTGCTTATCTATCATCCTTGAAATAAAGAATTTTGTCTTGTCTTGTCTTATCTTGTCTTCTCTCTCTCTCTCTCTCTGGCTGTCTCTCTCTCTCTCCTTTTATCTCCAAACCTGCACCCCGCTGGTGCCAAAATGCCGATAATGGTCAAAGTTTTGACCCTAGGCATAAAATGGTAGAAGAGAAGAACGCCAAATCCTAAACAAACATTAATTTCACAGTACCGTCCCATGTGAGTTTTTCCTTCCTTCTTTCTTTCTTCTTTTTTTGTTTTGTTTTTGTTTTTTGTGTTTTTTTGTTACAGTCTCACTGAAGAAGCTTTGCCTTCCCTTCATAAGTTTGTTTTTGTTTTGTTTTGTGGCAGTCTCCCTGAAGAGGCTTTGCCTTCCCTTTATAAGTTACAGAGATAATTCAACACACTTATCTATTCAGTTGGAAAAAAAAGTTTCTTTTCCGGCTTTATTCTTTTCTCTTTTTTTCTTCTTAAAAAAAAAAAAATAAAAATTAAGCTGTGATTATTTAGAACCGAGTATTGGTCTTACATTTAATAGTCTATTTCACTCAACCAGTGCGTCTTTTTTTCTTTTTTTTCTTTTCCTTTTTTTTTTCTTCTTTTTTTTGTACCCTTTTTTCAGAATTGATCAGTCATTATCCCTTCTGGTGTCCATATTTTACGTGATGGAGGAAACAAGAGTTATCTGCCATTACCGTCCCACTGGTGGCTCATGTGACTCGTAACTTGAATCCCTCCTGTACGATATTTACCATTTTGATACCCTAAGTGGTAGGTTACTACAACTCAAGCCACAATCCCTGCTAATACACCTAACGCAAATCAGTTCCCGGAAAGAGGATAAACAGAAAAGTCTTAATCATTATGTTTTGCAATTCTACAAAGTAGGCGTGAACGTGCCTTCAGAGTTTGAGTTTCAGAGTTTGTTTGTTTATTCCCATTTAACCCTTTTCATGTTCACAATATCAGAAAGGCAAACAATACCATAACCGAGCTGGCGAATGCGTGAGAGTTACAGCCCTTGGCCATGTTCATGTGGAAACTTCCGCCGTCACCTGTGAAGCAGAAATTGTCATTGACAAGATCGTAGATGCGGAAAGGTGCGTCAGGTAAACCTAGGGCAGCTCTGGCAGCTGACCGAGAATGTGAAACCTATGGGGGAAAATGCTCCCACTGAGTCTCTCTCTCTCTCTCTCTCTCTCTCTCTCTCTCTCTCTCTCTCTATCGTTTTAGTTGTTACTGTTTGTCAAATGTGTATGGTTTACTGAAAACCTCCCTCACCCTCCATCCCCCGTTCTGGTCTGTGGTACTGTGTGTCTTGTGTGTGTTTTACTAACACCATGCTTGTGCCTGTATGCCATGTGTGTGTGTGTGTGTGTGTGTGTGTGTGTGTGTGTTCATTTTTTTCTTTCTTTTTTTAAGATAATTTGTTGGATTTTTTTCTCCTCTGTTATGTATTTCTACTAACACCATGCTTTAACTTTATTTAGTATAAATACACACACACCTACACACTTACACTTTTGATTGCTCTGCCTTTTCATGGGGGTTGTATAACAAAGCTCTGTACTTGGAGAGAGACACTGAGTATCCATAAGTTAACCACTGATGGCTGCTCTCTGTGGATTTTAACAGCAGGTTGTACTTGTAGTACTACTTTTAGCCCCAAAGCACTAGCTGACCCTGCAGCGCCCTGGTGCAAAACACTGAACAGGCCCAACATTAAACAATTACATATGCAGGAAGGGGCAATGTCTGTGCCTATCTACTCTGTCTGCTGTGTTTGTGGCCTTAGATGTGTGGCACTCTTGTTAAAATGGAGTCAAGGTTTGCTTTTAACTGGATAGTTTGTCATGATCTATGATTTGTTCTAGAGATTCATTGATTGCTTCACAGAAACTGAGAAAGCAATGAGTCTCTTTTTCTTATTCATAATCAGGAAAGGTGACCAGGTGAAGTCATCAGTTGAACTCTTTAAAGTTTTAAGCATGTATGTTACACTGTCTTTGTGTTACTGATTTCCTGTGACAAAAAGGGCTTGCACTAATATTCCTATCCATGGCGTAAAGGTGTTGACAAAAGAGTGATCGGTCACATGTGATTTGCTCTCCTTTTCCTGAAGCACAAATGTGGACCACATAACGTCATAAGAAACTTGATTTATGTATTGATCTAGAGCAGTTCCCTCTGAAAAAAATGACACGAGTTAAAGGAGCTGCATAAAATATGCTGACAGACTGTGTGACTTTTTAATCTTTCATTCATTTTTCAGATTTGTGACCATGAAACCACTCCGAGGCATAAATATTCACCGTTGGATGCCCAGCAGATCTTTTTCTGTATTCAGAGAGTGTTCAGCTTCATGGTCCTCACATGACAGGTTCAGAACCAACATCTATGTCCATGAAAAGACAAAGAAAAGACACATGTTTGGTTTAGAACTGCCAATAAAATCAGATATATTGATATCACAAAGCTGCTTGAAAACATGTAGCAATGTAGTTTATCATTGTTTAAAAAGAATATGTTCAGATGGATGTAGGAGGGAACAAAACTATGTTCTTGATAAAAGAACACAGCCAAACATGACGCTTTGTGAAAACTTTTACCCCTCAGCTGCTGGCCTCTGGAATCAAGACAAGGAGAGAAACCCAGCTTGGTTTAGCTGTGCACCACTTCATGGTAGGTCACTCAGAGAAGGAAAAAGAAACAAATCAAACAAACGTTCCTTTCACAGCACATGTGCTGCAGCTGAATCAGCTAGCCCTACACAAGCAGAGACTGATGATTCAAAGGCAGAAAACAGCCAAGAAAAGATGGACCCATCCCTAGAACTGCTGACATCGTCACCCACATTGTCAGCACTGAGGACTGAGAAAGTTGTGCCAGGGAAAGGCCGGCCTCCGGAGCCCCCTGTGGAATGCTGTATGTCTGGCTGTGCTAACTGCGTGTGGATCATATATGCTGAGGAACTGAAACAGTACTACAGTGATGGAGGAGAGGCGGCCCGGAAAGCCATAGAACAGATTGAGAACCCCTCCTTGAAGGCGTTTGTGAAACTGGAAATGAGTCTTTGACTTGTCCTAGTCCATAGAGCTGCTGAAAGAATTAGGGCTATGTTTTGCAGTAGAGTGTTGTGGATGTTACATAGGATAATCATGGCACCACTTTTCTCAGGAAGAATATGCACTGTGTGTGTGTGTGGCTTCATGTGGTTATCTGACAGTGTGAAAAGGAGGGGGAAAGGGATACAGAGAGACAGAGGAGAGAGAGAGAGATCTATACAAGATACAACTTTAATTGTCCATAAGATAAATACCAGATGTACTCATCCCATTTATTTTCTAATTTTCCTTCCACAGTCCAATAAACTAGTCCTCTACCAACCTCTTTGCCCCACTCCCATCGTCCTCTCCCCTCTCTCTCCCCTGTGCAACGCTAATATGGCATGTACACAATATATAAACCCAGAATTCAAAGTGCACATGATCTTATGTAAGAATACCATTAAAAAGAGAGAGAGAAGGCAGAAAGGATTTTTTAAACAAAATATATGGGAGAGAGAGAAAGAGATTATGTGTGTGTGTACGTGTCAAAGGTAGCTGCTTCTCTCTTCATTTAGGTGTGATAAACATTACCAGAGAATAAGTTACAAGTTTGTTTTTGTTTTGTACTTAAAGCAAGGGTAATTATGTATGTTCATTTGTATAACTTCTTAATTATCTGGTACATTGGATTTAACAGAAAATGACATTTATCTTCATAACATTACAGAATGCGCAGAAAGACATTTGAAATATTTTACTGATCACAGTCCAATAATCTGTGATTAGTTACAAGGTTGTTTTTTTTGTTTTGTACTTAAAGCAAGTGTAATTATGTATGTTCATTTGTATAATTTCTTAATTATCTGGTACATTGGATATGACAGAAAATGGCATTTATCTTCATAACATTACAGAATGCGCAGAAAGACATTTGAAATATTTTACTGATCACAGTCCAATAATCTGTGATGATCCAAGATTAGAATTTGCGTGCAGCAACATTATGTGATGTTACTCAACACCCTTTGTTTTCATTATTTTTTTGTTTGTTTAGCTTTTCCTACCCTGTGTCTTGGGATAACACACAAACTGCTGTCTTATTCAGACAACTTTATGAACACATGTCCTCCGATTGGCCAGAATATTATGCATTAAGATTGTGCATCTCTCATGTATGTCTACTCTCTCTCTCTCTGCCTCTCTGTCTCATTTAATGTCTCTCTTGCTGGGTTAGAATCATGTTCTGGAATTGTTTGTGCAGAAGAACAAGTACCGCAACCTATTTCTTTTCATGTGTTTGTTAGAGTATCAGCATATAATCTTACTTTTTTCTGATTTTTTTTTTCCTGATCAATTTACAGGTTTCATATGTTCTCTCTCTCTCTCTCTCTCTGTGTGTGTGTGTGTGTGTGTGTGTGTGTGTGTGTGTCTGATTCTGTGTGCATTTTCTATCAAGACAAGCCACATTTTTTTAGCTGTGTTTTGCATGAAGATTTTTTAGCATGTGCAATCATCTTATATAAACTTTCTCAAGTTAATTTATTTGACTATGTGAATCATAGAAAGCAGACATATATACAACAAATGCAAGTGTGCAAGAAACCTCCACTTTTTATTGTGTTGTCAGTTTTGATGACAGCACTGGGAGACGGTGATAAGAAAAAATGGACTCTCTGAGCTTTCCTTCTTATGTAATTATGTGATGTATGATGTTTCATGATTTGAAAACTATGGAGAAAACATTTTTGTTTGAAAACTGTGAAGAAAATAGTTTTGAGGTTTTAAGGTCTTATCTACCATGCACACAATATGAGCATATAATGTAGATCTGATATGTCATATATGAATATGTATTCAGAACAGTTTGTGTGACTGATGCACAAGATGGTTTATTCACACTCAATCCCAAACTTTAAAACCCAGAGCTTGAACAGTATATATAGCCCATGGTCAGAATGTTGACTGAGAATCATGGATTTGAACACCAGTCAGTCTTGAGTATGATGGAATTATTCTGTTTTGGCTGGATCACATACAGAATTGAGCATGCAAATTGCAATACACTGAAATTCAAATACCACCAGTTGTTGCCTTTGATGGGGTTATATCCCCCTCATCTAACTTCACCTCCCTCATGCCCACCACACCCATCCCCCTCTTCTGTTTTTAATGTCTTTGTGAAGTCATTAGGTATTTAATGAGAAAGGTTAGTTGTTTATCAACACTTATTTTCCTCAACTGTCATGCTGTTCTCTCTTATACGTGCCACTTTTACACAACCAGCACAGTCAAACATTGTATCTGGAAAGTCTTTCCCTTGAATAAGTTCTTAAGACCTTATACTTATTTCTATAAATCAGTGTTGTTTTGTTGGCTTTCCATTGCTCTTGAAAATGGTTTTGCATTGTTTTGCTGTGATAACTGGAAAGATGACTCTGTTGTTAAAATAGAAGCACTGATTCAAATCAGCTGTTTGTGTCAGTTTGCCAGTGGTGTGTGTGTGTGTGTGTGTGTGTGTGTGTGTGTGTGTGTGTCACACAATGTGTGTTTGAGAGAGAGAAAAAGAGAAATCGGAGAGAGAAAACTTATGTAGCACAGCTAATTAATCTCTTGGGTATTTTGGGGTTTTTTTGTTTTGTTTGTTTTTGTAAATAAGAAAAACCTCAATGACATACTGCATGTAACTCATTCAATCACCAGTATACATATATACCTCCGAGGGAGAAAGGTCATTTATGACAACTTTACTGTCTAGGAATCATTTGGATTTATCCTCTCACAGAAACACTTCATCACAGAAAATCAAAGTATGAGCATTATTGTACATTGTAGGACCCCATCCCTCATTAGTCTTTATTTGCAGTTCTCCAGTATGGTTACAATGAAGAACTATCATGAGTATCACACCTGCACTGGCTGGAGACAACTTGAACAGAACACTAATCAGCCACAGAATCATACAACCACCTACTATTTCTGTAACAAGTAAGATGACAACATTTTCTGGTAAGGTTTAACTGTGGAATATTTTTAGCTCAGCATTGTTCTTGGGTCTTCATTGCAGTTAAGGAAGTGATATTCTTTTCCATTTGAAGACAGTGATCTGTGAAATGATGTGTGCTTGAGAATAATCTAAGCCACAAGGTTGTAAATGTCGCCTCTTGCCAAGAAAATAAAATTATGTCCAAAACAAAATCTAAAAAACAAACAAATAAAACCTTGAAACAGGAAGTATATTGTTATATTTGCAGTGTATATAAGAATTTATTGTACATTTATTATTTTTCTAGTATTAAATATGATTTCAGACAATACATGCACATACATACGCCACACACACACACACACACAATGTGCACAAACACACCACACATACATGCGACACAACATACACACATGAACACACACACACACACTCACAGGTACACACAATACACACACATGCGCACAGACACACACACACACACACACACACACACACTGCACATTCATTATTCACACTCGCATGAACACGCCATCGCCACTATCGTGCATATTTACACAGTCACGAACATTTACCAATCATTAAACATTCACCATACATTTCAACAGAAATGCCATCAACAGAGAAATTATGAAGGAAATGTGAAGAACAGAAAAAAATGTCACGGTGGAAGGTCAGACATCACAGCACTCAGATGCCAGAAATTTTGATTACATGACAAGAAAAGAACTACATTCATCATCCATCATGACAACAACCAAAATTCCACACACATGATTTCTGCTGAATTTGTTCAGTTTTTTTGTACAATACAAAAATGATTCAGAGGAATCCAGTTGAAAAGAATGTTTGATCAATTATTTACAATATAATACGGTGTACTAAGAGTCCATAATGAAACAACACCATTATCACCATTCAAATGTAAGATTATCTGAAACAGAAACAATATCCAACTCAAGTGACAGAAAAAAAAGAGGAAAACTTCTCTCATAAAATACCTTGAACAAAACCACATTATCGGTCACATTCATCTCTGTTCAAGATTGGTTGATTAATCAATTCATTAACTAAGGCAGATAACAAATATATCAAATTAGAGCAACTGATGAATTTAACATTTTCCTGATTTAAAGAATAACCAAGTATTTTAAATCATTATACATGGTAAATATGATTTTTAACAAAGCAGAATAACAACAAACCAAGGTTTTGATTCCAAGTAAGACTGCCACATCTAAAGTTTTATTCTGAAAATCCAGAAGTCAACCTTTAAAAAAATTTTTTTTTAATTATGACTGATTGAACAACCAACCACCCACCCACCCACCCACCCCTAAAAAGCCTCTATACACCCCTCCCCTAAGGAAAAACAACAACAAAAAAAGCCCACTGAGCAATATAACCAAGAAAACATTATAATACATTAAGGAAATACTAATTTACATGATTATCAACACACATTCAGGCCTATAAGCAGGGGATCCATAAATATTCAAGGTTTCATCAATGCTACAGAGCAAAAAAAAACAAAAAACCCAACAACAACAAAAACAAATAAAGAAGCAAAACAAAAACAAACTAAATGTGATCTCACTGACAGAAAAATAAGCTTGCTGAGAAAAAAAAAGGAATCTAAATTTCACCTCATGATAAAAGAGCATAACTAATGCATCATAAAATTTAACAGAAATGATGTCCAGAAGATAAGTTTGCATGATATGTATAATAAACTAATTTACAGACTTTTGTGTGGTATTTTATTACTTTTAAAATGTATATAATTTTCTTCATTCCCCCCACTGTTGGAGTAATCAAAACCAAACCTACATTTTCCCAGGCCTGAACAAAATGATTCAGATTTTTACATTGAAACATGATTATAGACACTGAAGCCATAGTCCATTTCAGACCTGCACACATAATTCTGTTCAACCAAGCCCAGCTCAGACCAGTCAGTATAATAAGGTTCCACCCAATAAGGCAGTAAACCTTGTGAAGATAAGGCATGGCATAAAAAAACCCCCATTCAGTCCAAGATGAATTGAAACAAGGACAAATATACAGATAATTATATATAATCAGGTTCACCCAAAGTCCAGCTCACTGCCCCTCCGTCGCTGATGTCTCTGTCAGTGGGCCCAGTTCAGAGGGGACGGAGATGCGAGAGGGAGGGGCAGTAACAAAACCAGAGGTAGGGGTGGTGGAGTCTGGGATGGGGGAAGCAGGTCTGTAATTAGTGGACAGGACTGATGCAGTGGGGGTCCCTGTCGCCCTGCTTTCATCAGCCATCTTGCTGTCCCAAAAGTCGCTGACCCGGCTGTGAATGTTGCCGTTGATCTCACGCCATTCGCGCTGCCACTGTCGTAATTCCTGCACTTCTGGTTCTCGACGGACCTGTGAGCATGTGATCTCTTCATTAGCTTTCATATGTTTCATGCATGCATGCGTGCGTATGTAAGGTTTATCTGATTTGATATGATTGTTTCCAACATAGTAAACACATGATCTATTTGGTTGATTCTTTTCTCATGAATAAATCACAACAGCAAATTCAAACACCGGAAAGCATATCCTGTACACTGGCAGCAGCATGTGTGTGTGTGTGTGTGTGTGTGTGTGTGTTTAGGTTGATGAATGAGTGAGTGTGTGTGTGTGTGTGTGTGTGTGTGTGTGTGTGTGTGTGTGTGTGTGAGAGATTGGTTGGTGAGTGAGTGTGTCTATGACAGGAACTAGGAGAGGAAGAAACTAGTGAAAATGCTCAAAAGTAGCACCTGCTGCAGTGATGATACTCATATCAAAAACTGAACATCAGTGCTGTTGAACACTTCTGGTGCCATCAGATAAATGCACTAATGTTAGAGCACCATCTTCGGACCTGCATTTGTAAGACAGCAAAGTATATTTTTGTGGTATGGCATGATGATCACCATTATAACTCCCCAATGTGTGGCTGTGAACAGAAAATTGAGGTTGAACAGTGTGGTGGTGGTAATGCTACTGAACTGGAGCGGATTCTGGGAAGGAAGTAAAAAAATAAAATAAAATAAAAAATCCAGTTTGGAGACTGCACAGTATTTGCTCACACCCGCAAATTTTGGAGCAAATAGATATTTGCTCATGTGCCGAGTCTGTTC
>NC_134876.1:90271171-90311171 GCF_041734735.1 Babylonia areolata
ATGCTGACACATGATTTTTTTTTTTTAAAGGGGGGGTGAGTGGGGGACCCATAACAACAGTACATTGTGTATTTACAAAAGAAAACGTATGATGAGATAAAGCTATATTCCCAAAGTTGTTAGCAATTATTTTCATGTCTAACCAAAGCTGCAGGACACACACACACACACACACACACACACACACACACACACACACAGGGGCCTCGCTTCATGGACATAAAAAAACAAGAAAAAAACAACACCCCTTTAATTGTCCTTTTGTGCGACAAGACCAACAAGCACACGCTTGATCGTCTGTGCATGATAGTTTAACACATCCGCCGCCAACCACACCCCCATCCCGCAATGGTCGTACAAAACACAGTACCTTTGCAGATTTCATCCCACAGGTTTGGCTCTGAAACTCGGGTTATGACCGACATGTTGCTTGGAGTTCAGTTGATCTCTTCAATGGAAAAGGATCACAGCTTTCGTCGAAAGCCCCAGATCTGCCAGGCCCTTCACTTTATACTCTGAGATCACATATCATCTACTCCTAGACATGTGTTGTGGATGCCAGAATTCTGGTGAGGTATCGGGGAAAATCACATTGAACTCTGCGAAACCAGAAGTGCTTTACCATAGAAACAGGGGAGAGTACTCTAAATGACGGTTGAGCACTGTGCCATCAATAATGGAGATTTCAGTTTACGTCCCTTGTGTTAAGGGAGATCAGCTGCATGGGTCATAGTCACAGACATCAGTGGCCTCAGTCAAAGCTGAACCCCCATCCCCCACCCCAACCCTCACGCCGACCTTCCGGCCCCCCACCCTCTGTGTGTGTGTGTGTGTGTGTGTGTGTGTGTGTGTGTGTAATAATTTACGCATCGTAAAGTCGTACAACTACATTGTAATAAATGCGGTTTTTATTACAATGTAGTTGTCTGACTTAACACCTTGAAACTTAAACTGAAGCAGTACGATTTTCCTCTTTTGTCTTTAATTGTGTGTGTTTTTGTCTGGTTGTGGTCGTGTTGCAGTGTGCATTTTTCAAGTTACCCTAAAAAAAACCCGATCTCTTTCTCTGTCTCTCTATTTGTCTGTCTCTGTTTCTGTGTCCGAGGTGTACCTGTCCCTGTCTCTATGTCTCTCCCTTTCTATCCACTTTCGCTCTCTTTCTTTGGGGCCGCGGCTGGGTGGGAAAAAATCACCCACTGTTTCTTTTCATTTCTCTCGTGATCAGTGGGTGTAGCGAAAGACAATGAACTCTCATTGGGCAATGGACATTTGCAACTTGAAACAGTATGCAGTAAAATATAAGAAGGTATCAGCAATATCTATCAATGCGTGCACTTCAGCAGTAGTAGAGTGGTCCTTCTGAAATAAACGTCTTCATGAGTTAGATAACACGAAAGCACGTTGTTAAAGTGCAGATTTTACAAATCGTTTGGACATTTCAGGAAAATTCAACCGTTCAGATCGACAGGGCCGGCTATGTCTATGTCCCCTTTTCTGTTTATGCTTCTCTTTTTTTCAGTTAGTCTATCTCTCTTTGCTCGCTCTCTCTCTCTCTCTCTCTCTCTCTCTCTCTCTCTCTCTCTCTCTCTCTCTCTCTCTCTCTCTCTCTCTCTGTCAGTGTGTGTGTGTGTGTGTGTGTGTGTGTGTGTGTGTGTGTGTGTGTGTGTGTGTGTGTGTGTGTGTGTGTGTGTGTGTGTGTGTGTGCCAGTGTGTGTGTGTGTGTGTGTGTGTGTGTCTGTGTCAGTGTGTGTGTGTGTGTGTGTGTGTGTGTGTGTGTGTGCGTGCCACGGTGTGTGCCAGTGTGTGTGTGTGTGTGTGTGTGTGTGTGTGTGTGTGTGTGTGTGTGTGTGTGTGTGTGTCGTGTGTGTTTGTTAAATGGTTAAGACACTTATCTGCCAATACAATGTCTGTGAGGATTCGAATCTCGGTATCGCCGTACCCCCCCCCCCCCACCCCCCGAGTATATTGACTGGAAAATCAGTGGCAAACTGAGCGTCTGGCCATTCAGATGAGTCGATAAAGGGGGGTGGGGGTGGGGGTGCACTTGGCGCACTGAGAAAAAAAAAATCCGTAGGAACATCATAAGTGTCTTCATCTTGCAAAATTCTGTAGAAGAAATCCACTGACTCTAATGCACTAATGGCCTGACGAGCGTTGGGTTTTGGAGCAGGTTAGACAGACACCTCGTGCCCAGCAGATGTGGTGTGGTGCAGCGACGTCTCCTTGAGAAACGGAAGCGAAAATATGTGCATGTGAGTGTGAGTGTGTTCAGCTCAATTCGGCAGGATCGATCAGTGACACATGATTATTTTCCAGGCGCTAAGAAAGTGGCTGTTTCTCAAGTCTCCGTGTAGTATGTCCACTGAGTGGTGATTAATCAGTAAATAAGTTGAAACAATCCTCTTAGTTTCATTTCATGTCTGTTTCCCTATCGCGCACATACACTGTATTCACCTTCATGCCGCACACAATGAAACTGAAGAGGCAAGCACAAACCACCGATTTTTTTCTTCTTTTGTTTTCTCAGTGATTGACATGGATACATGTATTTTAAGTAACACTGACATTGGGTGCAGAAGTGGGTACGCCCAATCACACACACACACACAGACACAGACACAGACACACACACTGACACAGACACACACACACGCACTCACGCACGCACGCACGCACATCCGAGAGCACACACGGCACATGTACGCACTTATCCGCGCGCGCGCACACTCACAACTGCAAAATTAGGAGACAAACTTCACGTAAACCTATACGTTTATTTGTATATTTGTAAAGACATGCGGATAGTATTTGAAGGTAATGTCATTTCTGGAAACGGCACGCGAGATTCGGATGCCTTAGACTGGTAATGCTTTCCATTTCGGTCTGAAGACTTTTGGGTCACCGGATTCTCCACATTATTACTGCCTTCTCTCTCTCTCTCTCTCTCTCTCTCTGTGTGTGTGTGTGTGTGTGTGTGTGTGTGTGTGTGTGTGTGTGTGTGTTGATTTTCATGTCTTTTATATTTTGATTTGATACTGTTTTGAGTGTATGATGTGCTCTCTCTCTCTCTCTCTCTCTCTCTCTCTCAGTGACTCTCCACTCCTCCGTAATAAAAGAAAAGCAACAACTACAACAAACAAAAAACGACACAACACACACACACACACACACACACACACACACACACACACACACACACAGAGTTAGACAATTACGCGCGCATATCAACAAGTGAAAAAACGTGTGATCCTTTTATTGTTCAAATAATTCTGAAAGGCATCGTATCTACACATACAGCTGGGAAAGCAGCTGGATATGGTATCCGTTGCGCATAGTTCCACTCCTGCCAAACAGGAAGGGCGTGTTACGCTCGGGCCAAAAGGTCATTGCGTTTATTTTTACTTCAGTGACACGAATTCATTTGGGCCAACCAGAACACGCTGTCTCATCAGAGGCAAACTAATCCATTAAAGGGGACTGAAAGGGAAACAATTTTTTTTAACGCTCCTATTTTACTTTGAGATCAAAACGAATATTTATGTCTTCCGAATCGGTCCATGGAGATATAAGTACGGGTTCAACTATAAAAGTGTCTTTTTGAATGACAAAGGGCGAACAGCAAAAGCAGATCTTGTGGTGGGCGAGAAAGCAAAATTAATGGTGGACAAGGAATCGAAAACTGCTTCTGTTTATCTTTGATTTTCTAGAACATGGCTTGCTTCTAACCGCTACGTGGTATCGAAGACAGCTGATGGTGAGATACTGAGAAAATGATGGATTTTTTATTGAAAAAAAAAAATGTACGTGACGGTTTGAAGAATATTTGCAGTCAAACTTGCTTTTCACCCCTCTTTAAGGATGTACTGCGCTGATTTGTGAGCTTCCGATCTTATGACAATCATTGCGGATGCTGTGTCACCGTGTTAAGCCAGGATTGTGACGGATCCCAACAAGAACTGTCGAATTTGTCTTCATTGTATTGCGAAATGACTGCTTGCTTGTGGTCGATAATAGTATGCCTACAGAAACGGATTTAGTTTCATTTTGAACTTTACATATTACTGTCGATAGTACACGACTGTACATACATTTATACAGAAACAGAGAAAGGGAGAGAGAGATAGGTAGATGTATGAGTGTGTGCGTGCGTGCCTGTGCGCGCGCGCGTGTGTGTGTAATTGAACAACAGACAGTTGGATGAAAATAAATGCAGGTAAACAACATTATTCCTGTCATTTGAAAATGACGTTGAAAAGATGCTTTAAACAATGAATGAGACATGAAATTAGAATAATAAAACGATGTATCCCATGACTTCAGTATAGATGTCTACGCACACGCGGGAGTTTTACGTGGGTTATTGCTTATTGATGTGTGTGTCTGCATCATAGCATGTGCATATGGATGATGTAGGAGTTTCACTCTTATTTTCAACAACAGCATAACTTGATTTGCAAAAGAAGTTTGTACCATCCACTCAGATCGAACTCCGATTATTCCTTTTGTAATGTAAAGTTTGAGTCAGTATGGAAGTACCTGTTTTATTGTTCTTGTTTTTATAACCACAGATTCACAAATTGTTTTTTTCGTTGCATTCCTTTGCTTTTGCGGATATAACCGTATGACTTGAACATTTTAAAAACATTTTTTAATCGCCTGTGCCGGGAGAGAAGTTGAATGTAAACCATAGGCTAAAATAAAAATGGTTATCGACGGTGATCTGACCGGTCACTTTCACATAAGTCTGCAATTCTTTCTCGGTTTTCTTTCGGTCAGGGCAAGCCGTACCGGCTGTTCCATCGTCTGCTTCAAGTTCTCACCGCTTTTGGCTGAACATTCCATGTAACTCTTGGCACCTAAAGTCGTGGCGAATCGTTCCCCCTCATCTGTGGTGATGGGTTTCTGTTGGTGTTCCTTCCGTTCATCTGTGCGTAAATCCATTTTCGTTCCCACGATCATGAAGGGGACATGAGGACAATGTCTTTGGATTTCAGGAATCCACTGGAAAAAAAAAGTTCTGTTATTATAAAACACCTGATGTTTGTTTCTGAATATTAGAAAACGATTGTACTACACATATGCTACGCGGTTTTTTTTAATTAAATAATTTTTTTTTCATTTTTATTTTAATCATATTTATCATCTTCACTACCATCATCATCTTTAGCGTCATCGCCACCATCGCCATCATTATCACTATAATCCAGTAAACACCAGTCCTGCTCCAGCAAGGTGTGGTTCTGTCATAATAAGACATAATTATGCGCATGGATGAGAATAAGCTAATCTGATATTGATGATGATAAAATAATAAGAATGATGATGATGATAACGATAATGATGACCACAGCAGCAACAACATCATGTTAACCATTCCTCTTATCGTCGATGCGCGACTTAAGAAACCAATAAATATCCGTCTATCCATCCAGCCATTTATACCATAGTGCTGTCATGTTAGAGGTAATAATGAGAACCCTTGTATGAGTGATATGATAAGTTGGTGAAATATGGTTATTGCCATTATCATCATCATCAGTTGAAGCTGTTACCATCGTCGCAGCCGTCATCGTTATTATCATCCTCAACATCAACTGATGTATCACCACCATCATCATGATCATGATCTCCCCCACTTGTTTAAACCATTTCTTTTATGATGTTGATGATGGCGATGATGATGATGGTGACGATTGTTGTTATTGTTGTGATGATGATTATTAGTAGTAGTAGCAGAAGTAGCAGCAGCGTTAGTAGTAGTAGTAGTAGTAGTAGTGTGTGTGTGTGCGTGCGTGCGTGCGTGCGTGCAAATTCTGTATACGTTATCAGCACCATCATCATCGTCAAAATCAGTGTCATCGCCTGTAACACCCGAACATCATTGTGGCGGGGTGAATGAACTGGGAATGAACATTTTGAGGGTGGGGATGAGTTACAGAAGATGACAGCAGTTAACTAAAAATGTCTGCTGATTTCAGAACTAAGAATAACTTTAACAGCACATATTTTTAAAAGAAATATCAGTGTTTGTTTTTTTCTGTAGTAACATCAACGCCAGATTTTTAATGCAAAGTATTTTAACCCCTTGCCTGCCATGATATAGGTCACAGTCATAGTGACGTCACTGATGACATCATCAGAAGAAGGGATATAACTCTGTAGAAAGATGAAAATTCGCGCATTTGGTCTGGAGTAGTTTATCTCCAGACTATTTTCAGGTTTTGGCTGATTGTTCCGGGTATTGTTTTACAACATGAGATGTCACTTCTACTGTTTTACCCCCGGCAGTTGAGGGATTCAAACGAGGCATTGACAAAAAATGTTTATTATGAGAGCAAACGCAAGTTACATGTTGAGAACACCTGACTTTCACTGATTTAGAACAGATCTTGAAAATCAAGCTTGAAATAAACGGAGTATAAACTAGACTGCCGAAAGTCTTTCGGTTTTTGTTGTTGTTGTTTGTTTGTTCGTTCGTTTTTTGCAGATAAACAAAACCAGTTCCATGGCAACGAAACGTGGGGTGGGATGGGTGGGGGTTGGGGGTCTGTGAAGTTGTATTCAGTACGACGGGCGGGCGCAACAGCCGAGAGGTTAAAGCGTTGGACTTTCAATCTGAGGTCCAGGGTTAGAATCCCAATCGTGTGTAGCAGAAGATCAAATACGCACGTTAAAGATCACGTAATCCATGTCAGCGTTCAGTGGGTTATAGAAACAAGAAAATACCCAGCCTGCAACCCCCATCCCCCATGCCCCTCCCCTCGAAAACGGAGTATGGCTGCCTACATGGCGAGGTAAAAACGGTCATACACGAAAAAGCCTACTCGTGTACATACGAGTGAACGTGGGAGTTGCTGCCCGCGAAAGAAGAAGTATTCAGTACCTTGACACTGACGTTCGACAGGGACTGCCTTGAGACCAATGAAAAACAGAACATGAAGATGTCCTGCACACACACACACCAAAAAAAACAACAAACAAACAAATAAAAATCACTGATGGTAGATCACGTGTGTGTCCCTATGATGACTAGTTATTGACATAGGAAACTGAGCTAGCTCATAAATAACTTTGTATATTGAAGTAGTAGTCGTAATCGTAGTCGAAGTAGTAGTAATGGGTAATATGGTTTCTATAGTAGCAGCAACAGCGGTATCCTGTCTCACAAGACAAACAAATTCGCCTGTTGAAACTTGAACAGCGTCTGCGATGGGTGGACAGTCTAGGCATGGATCGACAGTCTTTCTCTTTGTTGCAGTTCTCGCACTGGAAAGTTGACAGAGAGCTAGCTGCCCTCCTCCCAGTGTCTCCATTAGCCCACCACTTGTGCGATTCGCTCCTCTGTCACTGTCTGTCTCCAGCAAGCACGATCCTCATCGAGGTATAGTCCATATCAACGGTAGACGAGATCATTATTGTCATTTGTCGGGCTTCTCTTTGGTGGCAGCGTGCACGCCTATTAAATCTATACCAAGTCACAAGTTGGTCGTGGAGAGAATGTTTTGGAATTCATCCCTCTTCAGGTTATATATAGCCTTCCCATTTGAGACACCGCTGACGAGATTGACAGCAGGCTTGTGAAACTGGCGTCTCCAATGCATCGGCCTTTGGAACCTGGACTTCGGTAGAGTGGAGTTTAACGACCTATCGGCTTCACGCCCTTAACGTCAAAACCTTGACTTGCCATCACTTGGTTTAAATAGCATTTTACTTGGATCACGTCGCAATATATCACAGTAATAGCTAAACAGGACATCAAGAAAATATCACACACAGCCCTGTCGTGATACTTCTGCATCCTGAGTATGCGACGGATGTCTTCACAGCTAGAAATTCGACTGAAACTGACCATTTTTGAACTTCAACAAAACTAAACTATTAAAAAGGGGGTGATAAATAAAAGTTAAAAGAATGAACTGTGGTGGAAAGAAAAATGAAAATCAACAGACAGAAGAAGGAAAAGAAGATGAAGAAGAAGAAACAAGGCCTTGGCACAAGAATAGCAAGACAGTCCGACCTACCGTAGACGAAAAAGCGGCGCAGGCTTACTGTCCAGTCTGAGCGAACAGCAGAAAAGGAGACATGTAATCACAATGTGAAATGACGAAGATAAACAGTAGCATTATTTCAGGCACATGCACACACATATATGTATGCAGATCGTACATCACCCAAACACGGCAAAGTGAAAGACGTTCAGTGCATACAGACACATACATATATTTATGTGTACATACACACACGCAAGTCCAGCCATCTATCTATCAATATATATATATATATATATATATATATATGTGTGTGTGTGTGTGTGTGTGTGTGTGTGTGTGTGTGTGTGTGTGTGGAGAGAGAGAGAGAGAGAGAGAGAGAGAGAGAGAGAGATCATATATTATGTACGTATATCAATACTGCTTGCTATCATTTTCCCCGGTGCGAATTCAGTGAATGGATTATAGTGTTCACATACTGCAATAAGTAGCTGCAGTGTTCACATACTGCAAAAAGTACACTGTAGTTTGCACAACTTACAGCGCCTGGATAGCACAGCTGACGGAATCTTTCACAGCCGTCCAGCCCACAAGTAATCCACAGATCCAAAGTCACCCTTTCTTGGCCTAAAATCACCTGCGTTGATCTGGTTCTGTTTTCAGCTCTGAATGAAAGAAAACATCAAAAGATATTTTAATTTCTTTAAGTGGACTGGTTAAAAAGGGGGTAATTTTAAATCAAAGTCGAATCAGTTCTGTACGTGAACTTTAGATATAAACTAAAGAGGAATACAATGAATGAAATATTGATTACCTTGATTACCAGATTCAATTTCTTGTCAAGTAATAGACTGAAATTTCTAGAATCGCAAAAAAAAAAGATCGATTTTCTCACAATTGTTGAATATTGAACATGACATTTTCAGTTAAAAAAAAAAAATGCCTACAATAAGATAAATATGAGATGAAGAGCAACTGATTTGTTTAAGTTGAATCAAGGATACCACAAAATGAAAAAAAATAAAATCAGAATTGGGGAACGAACATATGGCTTTCAGTTCTGTGGATGGTCCGAATGAATGGCATTCATTTCTCGATATCGGAGACTGGTTTTAGGTTTATTATGGACTGGTGGGTATAAAGTGCGGCGTTTGGCACTGCTCCCAGCATAGCCTGCGTGCTGATGGTTTTAGGTTTATTATGGACTGGTGGGTATAAAGTGCGGCGTTTGGCACTGCTCCAGCATAGCCTGCGTGCTGATGGTTTTAGGTTTATTATGGACTGGTGGGTATAAAGTGCGGCGTTTGGCACTGCTCCCAGCATAGCCTGCGTGCTGACCAAAAATATTGTTGCCATGCACTTCCTTATCCATAGCACAGTGAAGTGAAACAACAGTCACGAATTACACGCCATGGACGTCGTTTTCATCATCACCGTCGTCAGATGACTTTCATTATAAAATGACTCACGTTATAGGGACAGGTTCCTCTGGGTATTGTCCAGAAACAAAGGTTTCTGCCAGGGTCATCTTGCCGACCATGCTGTGAACAAGACCAGCAACAATTAATTGATCATATACGCTGCACATTGATAGGGATTCTGGGGTGAGTAGGTGTAATCGACTGGTAACTGGTAGTGATAATAGAAGCAGTGCTTGCAGCAGCAGTGTTGATGGCAGTACACACAGATGGAACAGTCGTGACGATGGTGGTGGTGAAGATAACATGACCATGAGTGATCGTAGATAAGATAAGATAAGATAAGATAAGATAAGATAAGATAAGATAAGAATAACTTTATTATCTCCAACTGGAGAAATTTGGTCAGGTGCATTATCACAACATAGACAAGTAAACAACATAAGGACCATAACTGTAAAAGTCAACAACAGCTTTTACGAATATTACCAAGATACAAATGTAAAAAATATCACATATACCGTTATACATCCACACACTGCAGGTAATAACTAGTATTCTTAATGTAAAAACAGAAAGAATTAAGAAACATTATTTGAATATAATTATAAACGTAGCCTACTATACTGCACATTGATTATAATAGACAGATAAGATAAGAATAAAAATTAATTGCGGAAAACCGCAACCAGATAATCAGCACACACCCGCACCCACCCACCCACCCCACACACGCGGATTACTTGATTAAACAAGAGTAATAAACATATGTTCTCAAATAAAAGCATTTCACATATTCGCTTTTAAAAACATTGCAATTAATTATTACATCGTAATTATTAACAGAAATATAATTAGAATATGGACGTTAGCATTAGACACATTCCATTGTACATTCATCCTGCATATTGCACATTATTTCTCCTACATATTGCACATTCATTATAACCAATTGTCACGTTTTTAAGCTCAGTACACACACACACACACACACACACACACACACACACACACACACCACAACTAGAACAAGGTACAACCTATTATGCACGGACTTTCACACGTCTCACATGAGAGTGCGCGCGCGCGCACACACACACACACACACACACACACACACACACACACACACACACACACACACAGAGTTCTCAAGAATTTAAAAGGTGGATTGAACGTGGAATAAAAGTCTTCAGAGCTCTGGATTTCAACTTAACCCTTTCGCTGCCAGGAAAATAAGATTTAAGTGAAATCTATTTGCCAGGGTTTTTTCACAAAAAACGGGTATAAATTTTCAAAAAATTCTGTGCTCTTTGTTATTGGAGAAAGACCCATAAAAGTATATATTTTCTGAAAGGTAAATGAATAAAGAATACAAAACACATGCTGTTTTCCCATTTTATATATTTTTAGTGACATGCTGTTGTTTTGAAATCAGTGTTTTGTTTTTTGTCACATTTTCAACTTGTTCATTACAAACATTAGTCAGGTAATTTGCACAAAAACATAATATTTTCTGGACAAATGGATATCTGCAAACCCAAAATCATACTAGAACAACCACAATATATATATTTTTTTTAAGAGATAGATACACAATACATTGTGACTTCTCCAAGTGATAAGATGGATGTGAGGCCACGCCCCCTCAGTCTCCACCCCCCCTCCTCCTCACCCCTCTCACACGGTCACTTGATTCAGTTCTCATCAGACCGCGTTGGCTGCGTGCCAAGACAATCGCTCTGCTGCTAATTCGGTCATCTGTCGTCTGCTAAGATCTGTACAGCCGGCATCACTCACTGACAGTCGCATCGTGGCCACTCTCTTCATTATTCATTTATTTTCTATCAGATCGTCCTATAAATGTTCATCTCTATCTTCTCCTTCGAATTTACGCTTCAATTCTTTCTGAGCATCAGCTAAAGAAAGAAATCATGGTTGATTTAGTTCGTCACGATCGCATGTCTTGAACACGGCGTCAGTCCGACATTTTGTTGAGCGAGCGAGGAGAGAAGTCAGGCAAACACTTGGACAGTGACCCAACCAAAACGTTCAAATAAAGGACTGCTTCATGACGTAGATGGGGTTTCTAGCTATGAATAGAATCTAGAGAGATTCCCCAGGCTAAAGCTACCACTATTTTTGCCAAGGAAGTGAATGCAAACCAGGGAAAAGTCAGAATATTTCGATGACGAGTTATCTCGTCATGCAGGCAGCGAAGCATACATGCTTGCCATGACGAGTTATCTCGTCATGCAGGCAGCCTAGGGGTTAAAGGTTCTGTAGCGTCGTCCTGATGGCAATAGCCCATAATGCTTTGCTGAAATATGGGTGTCATCAGTTGCTATCTGCCTGCTTTTTTTAATCACTCGACTTTCATACAGCTCTTGCATACTAGCTTGTTTCACTCCCACAATTTTACTGCATACACTCATGACAACGTTCAAAACACGCTTACTCCTCATTCCCAAACTTCCATACCAGCACATAAATGAAACTGTGAGCACGGACTCGATACAACATCGATAATAACTTTGAAGAATATTTAAATTTATACCAACATTTCTAAGCTTCTGTAAACAAAAAATTCTAGATTGACATTTCTTATGAACATCAACATTTCTGTCAAAAGTCAACTTATTGTCTAAGATGGTCCCTAAATATCTATATTCATTGACCCTCTCCACTGTTTGACCATCAGTAACAAGGTTAGCTACAGGCAAGGGGTCTTTCCGAAAATCTATTAACATTTCTTTTGTTTTCAATACGTTGAGATCCAGATAGTTTTTCTCACACCAAGAACAGAACTTTTTAATTTCACTGAAATAAATAGCTATTGTCTGTTACAAAATACTAGTGGCAGCGGTCATCTTGATTATGGCAGTGATAGTTTAATAAATCGTGCTGCAGTAGTAGATCTAGCGGTTATAGTTTTACCACAGCCAACGATCATAGTAGACATACTAACTGTAAATACATTGATATGTATTGGAAAGAAATCAAGCCATAAACTCATTTTACAGTAGGCCCCTTAGCTATAATAATAGACGTACTAATTGTAAATGCATTGATACGTATTGGAAAGAAACCAAGACATAAACTGTCGATTCTGATTAATAAAATTTCAGTTAAAAAAAGAAAAGAAAGAAAGAAAAGGAAACCTACCAGCCGCCGTGGCGAAGTGGTTAGCGTCGCGGACTGACGGCTGGGAGGACGCGGGTTCGAATCCCAGCGGAGGTGGGTTTTTCGACCCGTGGCCAGCTCCTACCCAGAGCTGAGTGTGCTGTGGGCTCAAATGGGAAGACTGGGACCACACAGTCGAGTGTCATCCACTTCAAGGATGCGTCTTTGGGTGTGTTGCTCTAATTACCTGACCAACACTGCAAGTGTCTGTATCTCTCGGGCCTGGTTAACGCCGGGATATCATTGTGACAGGAAGCGTAGAGTACAGCCTTGTCATGCAGTCCCAAACCAAAATGGACCTCCATAGCAACATCGTCATCATCATCGTCAACCTCATCCTCCTTCATCGTCATCAATATAAACAAAATAGTCTCAAAGTCTGTGGCCTTTCATGCCCTGCTCTCATGGTGACCTCAGTTTCGATACCCCTCAACTTCCGTGCTTGGGGTGAGTCCTGTCAATGTCGTCAGTGTCGGCAGATTCATGGGGGGCTGTAGTTTGAGGGACGTCGGTGGCGGTCTCCACTCTGGAAGGGACGCTCACTCAGTCTGGCTCCGCGACTAAGCCATTATTGTCGTTAGTAGGGGGCTTAGTAGGTGGTGTCCTAAGTACGTTAAAACAGAACAGGCACCACTGAACACCACCGAAGTGACTCAGCAGCAGTGCAGGGTTTCCTCTGGTGTGTGGCCTCCTGGCGACCTAACATCGATGGTTCCCTGTGGACTGCCGACGCTGGAACTGCGACGGACGGACCCGGCCGGGTGTGGCCGTGTATGGGGGAATCTAAATGAGCGGTGTGGGAGGAATGCCACTGAAACGGTGCAGATGATGGGGCAGAAGAAAAAAAAAAGAAAAAGAAAAGGAAAACCTACAGCTACCATTTGTGAGCAATTATCTCAGATTTACAAATAGGCCTAATTTGATAGATTGTACTCAAAATCAGTCACAACAACAACCGTGAAATACTTGCCTGTCTCCCACAAGGATACACTTCACCACTTTCTCTGCCATGACTCTACCGTGGGCATGGAACAGCTTTCCTTGAACTGTGGCCTGAGCCCTCGTATTTCTGGAGGAGGGCCACTGAAAGCTCAACGATACGTCGCCAATTGTTGCGCTGCAAGTAGCACTACTGACTCGCACAACAACACTTATTGTCTTCTTTCCGCTCTCGGTCCTAAGTTATGTGGTTTGACCGGAATTTGTCTCGGGCGTGTGGAGTGCTAGTGCGTGTGTGTGTGTGTGTGTGTGTGTGTGTGCGTGTGTGTTTGTATATGTGTCCTGAAATTGTGTGTGTTTGCAGATGCGTACTGAGATTGTGTGTGTGTGTGTGTGTGTGTGTGCAAACGTATTGATCCGAACTGATTTAATGACTTTAAACTAGACATTCGAATAAGAAGTCTTCTTTTAATATCAAGCACTGATCCGGATACGTCGCCAATTGTTGTGCTGCACTGTGCACTACTATGACTCACGTAATTGTCTCTCCCCGCTCTTGGTCCAAAGTTAAGTGGTTTGACTGGACTTTGTCCCAGGCGCGTGGTGTGTGTGTGTGTGTGTGTGTGTGTGTGTGTGTGTGTGTGCGTATGTGTGTGTGTGTGTGCGCGCGCATGTGTGACTGCTTGTGTGTGTGTGTGTGTGTGTGTGTGTGTGTGTGTGTGTGTGTGTGTGTGTCTGTCTGTCTGTGTTTGCAGATGTGTCGTGTGTTTTTCACTGTATTTATTATTCCTGGTACGGTCACATCCTTCGAAGTTCCCAAAACATTCGAATAAGAAGTCTTCTTTTAACATGAAGTACTGACCTGGAAGAGTTTGTGAAGTTAGTTTCGCGGGTACCTCTTTCCTCTTCCCAGAGGTCTTTCGTTTTCGATGAATGTTGCAGAGCGTGATATTACCTTTGTCGCATCCTTCTGCAGATCACTGGTAATTTGAAATGTCTTTAATGGATTTTCAGGATCTTTATTTTATTATATTCTATCTTATTTTATTTCATTTTGTTTTTTTGTATATTCTTTTAGGGCTGCTTCTTTTGAGAACTGTCTGAAGAGTTGTCCTTGACTCAGGGTTGAGAACATGACCATTCAGAATAGCAGTTAATTTTGAGACAGTGGTTCAGTGGGTGCAGTTACGTTCCTTCTATATTTCTGATGATAAATGAAAACAAGATGAAACCAAAGTTAATGTGGGGATTTGTTGTGATTTGAGGCTGTAGTTTTATCCGTATTTTCTTTCTTTTGTACACGGTTCCACAAGGAAAGTGTTGCAGGTGGACGGAGGTGGCGATACGCGGCAAGACGGGAGGCCTGGAAAAACGTGATGCCGTGGGCACGGGGCATGTCTGAGACTTTGTGAGGGCTAAATGAGAGAGGGACACACACACACACACACACACACACACACACACACACAGGACGATGACGACGACGACACCAATTTTGATAATTATGATGACGTTGGCAATGACTTAACCGGAGATGACATTGACACAGTGACCTATTTATTGCTATCACACGAGAGTGATCAAAACAAAGAGTCAACTTCAACTTCAACATCAGTTCGGAATATGACCTACAGCAGACAAAAAATACTCGGTGTAATTTCGTGTGATGCGTTGAAGGCAATGTACTTTTTGGACACTGTAAAATATTTAGGGGTAAACACTGTGCCAAACGTCTGCTCAAAGTGTCAGATGTACATACCCCAACGTGACTGTGTTCCTTCAGTGAAAAGCTCCATGGTCAAAATCCCGAAGGCAAACTTACAGTCGAGTGATCAGCGTTCTTTCAACTTACAAGCCTCTGCCTTTAATGTCGTACCTGTCAGTCCACTTGACCAGTCATACCTGTCAACTGCCTGGACTATCCTAACCGTCAGTCTGCATGTACTATCTTATCTAGGTCAGGTCAGGTCATTAGATCTGGCTACTGGTAACCTGAAATCCAGTACAACCTGTTCAGGGTCGGATTGCCGGCGACTAAACCGGCACTCCCACCGCTCCCTTCCGGGACTGGTGAGGCGGGTGGCTAGACACCCTTATGGAATTAAAAACGAGATCCATAAAAGGGCGTCGGCTCAGGAGAGCCACCGACGGCTATCTAGCTCCACCGTGCTGTGTGCATGCCACACGCAGTTGGCCCCCGGGGTGTGTCTACCCATGCATGCGAAGTCTGGATCCGGTAGAATCTGCGGAAGAAACCTATCGGTTCAACGGAGAGGAAGGCGGTTACAGCAACGCACTGTGGAGTGCAGAGAACAAGATGAGACACCGAAAGGATATCTTGGTCATCCACTGCATCCGTGCTCATCCTCCAGTCGTCTCGACTTAGTCTTGCCACTGGAAATTGGTGGACCCGGACGAGAGAGTGAGGTCGACGTTGCGCAACTCCTCTTCACTTTAAACAAACTCATCGCGCAAGTCATCAGTCATCCTTATTGACCTTTCATCCTTCATCATTTCATCACCCCCAAGTCCTGTGGCGACAGGCGAGCGACGAAACGACAGGTGTGGGTACACTGGCAGTCGCAGCCGCAGACCTGCACACAGGCGGCTCAGGCCAAAGGGTTGTTCTTCATCGACAGGAGCAGCGATGGAGCTCGGCAGCCGTCTGAGCGTCTGAGCAGCCCTCTTTAGGAATGCACTGCTCACCTCCCTGGCATGAGAAAGGGGCTAGAAAAGGTGCCCTAAAAATTGCCTGCTCCATATCACCCTGGCCAGCATACCGCGGCTGGCGGGGACCCTACATCAGCGGTCGAAACAACAAGAAAGAAAAGAAAAAAAACAAGGATAGTTTCTCTCACCATTGGTGCTTGGAACATAAGGACTCTCCTGGACAGAGATAACGCGGACAGACCCCAAAGGAGAACTGCACTAGTTACATCCGAACTCGCCAGATACAACATCGACATCGCAGCCTTGAGTGAGACTCGGCTTGCAGGCGAAGGCGAGCTCTGTGAACGGGGATCTGGTTACACCTTCTTCTGGAGTGGACGAGGAAGCGAAGAGCGACGTGAGGCTGGCGTTGGTTTTGCAGTAAAAACAGCACTTGTCAGCAAGCTAGCTGGAATCCCAAAGGGAGTCAACGATAGGCTTATGACCATGAAACTCCCACTGGCATCTGGCCAGAAGCACCTCACCATTGTCAGTGCCTACGCCCCAACCATGACCAACCTGGATGAAGTGAAGGCGAAGTTCTACGAGGACCTTCACTCTGTCATTGCTGCCATCCCTAAAGCAGACAAGCTCATCATTCTTGGGGACATCAATGCTAGAGTTGGCTCTGACTACATCTCCTGGGATGGAGTGATTGGAAAGCATGGCGTGGGCCACTGCAACCCAAATGGATTGCTTTTGGTTCAGACCTGTGCAGAGCACGAACTGCTGATAACCAACACAGTTTTCTGCCTCCCTATCCGTAACAGGACGTCATGGATGCACCCTCGCTCAAAGCATTGGCATCTCATCGATTATGTCATCGTCAGGAAAAGGGATAGGCAAGATGTACGTGTGACAAAGACCATGTGCGGCGCCGAGTGTTGGACAGACCATCGCCTTGTAGTCTCGAAGCTGAATATTCGAATCCAGCCCAAGAGACGCCCCCAAGGCCAGAAGGCTCCAAAACGGCTCAACATTGCTAAGCTGAAAAACATCACCATCAAACAGACCTTTGTGGAGCTGCTGGAAGATCGTCTGGAATCCGCCTCTCTGGACAACCAGAATGTGGAGTCTGACTGGAGGACCCTGCGCGAGCTGATCTATAGTACAGCTTCAGAGACCCTGGGACCCATGACCAGAAAGCACAAAGACTGGTTTGATGAAAACTGTGATGAAATCAAGCAGCTTCTGGATGAGAAACGCCGTCTGCATCAAGCCCACCTGAGCAACCCAAAGTCCACATCAAAAAAGGATGCGTACAATGCCATCCGCAGGACTGTTCAGCAAAAGTTACGTCAGATGCAGGATAAGTGGTTGAGCGACAAAGCTGATGAGATCCAGGGGTATGCTGACAGTCACGATATGAAGAGGTTCTATGATGCCTTAAAAGAAGTCTACGGTCCCACATCCTCAGGATCATCCCCCCTCCTCAGTGCAGATGGGAATACCTTGATCACCGAGAAGGAGAAAATTCTCGAACGCTGGGCTGAGCACTTCAACAGTGTCTTAAATCGCCCTTCCTCCATAAATGATGAGCCATAGACCGGCTCCCACAAGTCCCCATCAACGAAGCACTGGACGATCCGCCAACACTTCTTGAGACCCAGAAAGCAATCCGTCTGCTATCCAGTGGCAAAGCACCTGGCTCAGACTCCATACCAGCAGAGGTCTACAAGGATGGAGGCACTGTGCTGACTGAGAAGTTCCATCAGCTGTACTCACTCATGTGGAAAGAAGAGACGATCCCCCAGGATTTCAAAGATGCATCTATCATTCACCTGTACAAGCGAAAGGGGAACCGGCAAGCCTGTGATAACCATCGGGGCATTTCCTTGCTCTCTATCGCAGGCAAGATACTTGCCAGGATCCTACTAAACCGCCTCACAGCACACCTTGACCAAGGTCATTTGCCTGAGAGCCAATGTGGATTCCGGAAAGAGCGCGGAACCACCGACATGGTGTTTGCTGCAAGGCAGCTGCAAGAGAAATGTCAGGAGCAAAATGCTGCTCTGTTCTCCACCTATGTTGACCTCACTAAAGCCTTCGACACCGTGAGTAGAGAGGGACTGTGGAAGATCATGGCCAAGTATGGATGCCCTCGGAAATTTATTTCCTTGGTCAGCCAATTCCATGAAGGCATGCAGGCTCGAGTCCAGGACAATGGTGAAACATCTGCTCCTTTTCCTGTCACAAATGGTGTCAAGCAAGGCTGCGTCCTGGCTCCAACACTGTTCAGCCTCATGTTCTCTGCAATGCTTACTGATGCCTTCAGAGATGGCGATGTTGGAATTGGCCTAAAGTACCGAACAGATGGCAAGCTGTTTAACCTCAGAAGGCTTCAAGCAAAAACGAAGGTCATGACAGACATCATCAGAGACTTTTTGTTTGCTGATGATTGTGCCCTCAACGCTGGATCTCAAGCTGACATGCAACTCAGCGTGGACAAATTTGCCACTGCCAGCAGGAACTTCGGCCTTACCATCAGCACGAGGAAAACTGAAGTTCTCCATCAGCCAGCCCCAGGGAAACCCCACGTTGAGCCCAACATCACAGTCAACGGTCAGAGACTCAGTGTGGTGGAGCGGTTCACATACCTTGGCAGCACACTGTCACAAAATGCGACCATTGACGATGAAGTGAACGTCAGGATTGCAAGAGCAAGCGCAACTTTTGGTAGACTCTATGCAAATGTCTGGAACAGAAGAGGCATTGGTCTTGAGACCAAGCTAAAGGTGTACAGAGCAGTAGTTCTCCCCACACTACTGTACGCCTGCGAAACTTGGACAGTGTACCAACGACATGCCAAGAAGCTGAACCACTTCCACACAACATGCCTAAGGAAGCTACTGAACATCAAGTGGCAAGACAGGACCCCAGACACGGAGGTGCTTGCAAAAGCCACCCTTCCCAGCATCTTCACTATCCTGATGCAGTCCCAGCTTCACTAGGCTGGACACGTGGCGCGCATGCCAGACCATCGGCTGCCCAAAAGGCTCTTCTATGGCGAGCTGCAACAAGGGAAGAGATCACACGGAGGTCAGAAGAAGCGCTTCAGAGATACTCTGAAAGTCTCTCTGAAAGCGTTTGATATCAACCCTGACTCCTGGGAGGAATCTGCAGCGGACCGTGACAAATGGCGCACTGCTGTGCACAAAGGTGCCAAGTTGTGCGAGGCCAACAGGACTGCTGCAGCTGTTCAGAAGAGGCAGGCCAGAAAGTCACGGGCAAACAAGCTCCCTGACAATGATATGCCTGTCTTTGTCTGCCCCAACTGTCAGCGAACATTTCGTGCGCAGATTGGACTATTCAGCCATCTGCGCACTCACAGATAGATTCATGAGCATCCCCCCCCCCCCACCACCCTCCCCCCATCCCCCAGCTGGATGACAACGATGGTCATCATCGATCTCGATGGACACACACCACCACAACAAACTAAATTAACCCGAACCAGTTAAAGGCTTTTAAAGCACAATGTTTGGCAGATTGCATGTGAGTCCGTGAAAATGACACTCTGTACCCTTTGAGTACATCCTGTCCTCATGTTCACCTTCATGGGCAGGTTTCTCTCTCCATGAGAAGCCGGTCGCTGCATTCAAACTGGATTGAATCGGTTATGGGTTTGCAAAGCAATTGCGCATTGCTGTGACTCAGCAGTTCCATTGACAAATAAACTGAACACTCACCGACAGACAGACAAAAAAAAGAAAAAAAGGGATTTGTGATTTAGTCATGTGCCTGATTAACTGAGCTTGAGTCAGTGTGCCCCGGTAGACACTGCGGCATCAGCGGACAGCATGATCAGTGCAGCTTGTATGCTTTGCATGTGATGACTTCAATTTCTGTTTTATGTTATGACAACAGGTGTTCCAGCATGGCCAGAGAGATTCAGTCGATTTATGCACGCGCCGCATTCAAGAAAACATCTCTCTCTCTCTGTGTGTGTCGTGTGCGCATCGATTTGTACAAATCTAGCTTTGCATTTTTTTGGATCATCTGTTTAGAGCTTTCTTCCTTCGTTCATTAAGACGTGCGATTCATTACGTTGTGCGATTCATTACGTTCCTTCAAATCAAGCATACGAGAACTTCTGCTGCACAAACAATAGGCCCACAAAGCTTTTTTAATTTTTTTAATTTTAATTTTATTTTAACCAGCTAAAAAAAGACCAAAAAAAAATTAAAAAAAATCATGCTTTTGTGAAGTTTGTATCTATACCTACATGCAGTGGATCTATTTTACTTCTACCTTTGTGCTTTAATGTTCTTACTTGTTCGCCTGTAAATTGGATGTTATTACTTGTAACATCTGCATCAGCAAATTAATCACTTTTGTATATGTACAATGTTAAAGTTGTGTTTCTCTGTTCTCTTTATGTCCGCTATATGTTTGGGCTCACTTCGGTCATGTCTCTGTATGTGCATAAGTAGGCCTATATATATATGCGGTTACACTGAAAGCAGTTGAGTCGACTGAATGACGTGTTGGGTTTTCGCTGTTTATGTCGACACTGACCATCCCATTTGCTGTTGTCAATGTCTGCTGTCACAGCAGCGGTTTCGTCAGTTTGCCGACTGATTTGGAACAGTGATGCATGGACAGGGAGGTCACTTGCCAAGGCCACAGCTGTGCAGACGACGTAATACCAAATATGGTTCGACACAGAATCGGCTTTTAGCCGGTGCGACTGGGTGAAATTGCAAAGCACTGCCGTGTTTGCCCACTGGTCAAGGCGAAAACACACTGTCCGCGACCGAGACTCAGTTTTTGTGCACCTACAGGAAAGCCCCAGGCTAACTTTCGATTCGCTCCAACATGGGGCCGGTGACTGTGTACGGCCCAAGGTCTATTTAAGGCTATGGGCCTACTTTGGTTATCGCGTTACTGACTCGAGTGCGACAGACGTATACTGACGTTTCTTCTATATCTTAGGTGTCACACACGCCGGCGAAAGCACGACAGAGAAACTGAGATCGGCGGAGAGAGACAGGGAGAGATTTGCCGACATGCGAAGATTTTAGACAATGTGTACATGCAGTCTTGAAATCTGTCCGGTCAAGTCTTACTATGCACATGTAAACAAACACAGACTGATTAAACTGGGCCGATTTGGCAACTCTGGCCTGCACTGCGAGTAAACGAGCACCGTGGCAACAATGATAATATACACACTGACGCCGCCGCGCAGACAGTACACACTGACAAACATGCGCGCGGCGTGTGGTGTGCGCGCGCGCGCACACACACACACACATCGAGTGGTGCACACAGCACACAAAGCATGCGGACGTATCCATTATATTATACGCTACACCATTAAACTCTGTCGCATGCATATATGACTCACTGCATTACACACACACACACACACACACACACACACCACTGAGCTGAATGGGATTGTGCTCGATGACACACTGCACACACACTGACACACACACAATATATGTATTTTTTTTTAACTTAGTCGACAGAGAGAGAGAGAGAGAGAGAGAGAGAGAGAGATGCCTTTCTCAAGGGACAATAAAACCGAAACGTGGCCCCAAACTCAAAATTTATCAACACTGGATCAGAAGTCCAACCGATTCTGCCACCGTACGTGCCTCAACTTTCAGAGAGACAACACTTGAATAGCCTTGACCTTCACAAAGAGAGGGCGGGAGAGAGAGGTTGGGCGGATGGATGAGTACATGTGCACCTGTATAGAAAACCCACATCAACAAGAGCGTTCGGTGCACACACACCGCGGCAGACACGTACTGTTCTCAGGTTGAACCACAGAAATATATGTTTACAGCGCATTGGGTTGAACGCGAAGTCGCACACAGGTCAGTATATGTATTTACCCAAGTGCGTGCAGCACCGCAGAAAAGTTGGTTGTGAGCATATCGCCAGCGGAGTCGCATTCCGGTCTATTTGTTTTGTTCAGTTGTTGCCTGCTTCATATCTTCAACGTCTTTTGCAGGTAAGCAGTTTGTGACTTATTGCCACGCCTTGTACACGGCAATGCATATTTTGTAACCATTGAGTTTTTGTTGTTTCTTGTATCCCCCAAATGAACACGTTTTTCATTTCCCCTTTCCGTCATTCGTGCCAGTGTTCACATGTTTATCATTCATCACTCACGATAAATGTGTGTGTTGTATGCAAGCATGCCAGGCACCAGTGACAAAGTATACAGCCAGTTCAATTTTGATTGTTTGTTAATGAATGTATAACTTTAGATCGAACTGTTAAACAGAGTAGGTATGATATGACAAAACCAAAAGGCACTTAACAGGTGAATATTTTTCAAAGAACAAAAACACACATGTCCACACACACACACACACACACACACACACACACACACACACACACACACACACACACACACACACACACACACACACACAGCACATGCACAGTCTGACCATGCAGCCCCCTCCCCATCCCCCAACCAATTCATGTATACCTAGGCCCCACCCGGCCCTCCACACACAACCATACACACACACACACACACACACACACACACACACATGCTGACAGGAATTGACAAAAAGGATTGTGAAAATCTCACAAATGACTTTTAACTGATAAACTGCATGATACAAAAAAAGGCTGTTGAATCAGGCCGGCTACACCACCTAAGCTCTATAATTAGTAAATCAAACTCCCCAATTTTTGGCAGATGTACTTTTTTTTACAAAGAGAAAGAACACATTTTGATTGCCAAAAAGAATAAGGAATGCAAATCTAGTGATGGTTATACTCTGAAGAATCCTTGACATTCATTAAAAGCTAGGACCACATCAAAAATCTGCAAGAGACAAAAACAAAAGGGAACTATGATGTATGATCATATCCTTTTTAAGAAATAGAAAAGTCCTGGTGGGCCATTTGACAGAGAGGCACAACAATATGAATTATAAAAAGTCATCACACGGGAAGACAAACTTCATCTAAGACAGGTAAGAAATGTAATGAAATGAAAGTTTATTCAGTAAGGCCATGGCCCCATTTGAAGGGGTGATTACATATTTTGTAAGAGTAGATTTGCATAAGAATATAATCTTACAACATGTATGCTCAAAGCTCTGTTCTGTTTAAGTTTAACCAATCATGAAACTCCGTCGTTTTAATGACTTACAGATAAATATGGCAAGATTTGAAAAAAACATTATCATTTGTAGAAGACAGAAGTAATACTAACCGAAAATTACTTGGTCTGCAATAGTATCTCAACAGAATATATATTTGTGTCAAATCATCTGATACAGGACAACATAATACGAAATGTACTTCATCTTCTTTTGCAGATCTACATAACGGACATACCATATCGTTTACATTGCTGGGCTTGTATCTTTTACTGTGTACGTTGATATCAGATACACTGGATCAGAAGTCAACCGATTCTGCCACTGTACGATATCAGATATCAGATACACCAAAATGAAACCTTGTTAAAGCACATCTAATGACTCGGTTAATATTCTTTGCTAAATATGGTTCTGTGAAATGATTCCTTTTAAACAATCTGAACAAAGGAAATCTTTCACTATTTTGTGCATGGTCGTTCCACTCCTGCCATCTACAGTCGACCATACGCTGTTTAAAGCAAGCAAGAAATCCAATCCAGTGGTAAGAAATGTAGATAGACAAAGGGCACATGCTGTCAACACTGTGTCACTGGTGAACATTGCAGCGTGTTAAGATGTGACATTGTCATGAAACTCAGGCAGTGTCTGTGAAACTCATTGATCAGACTAAAATCAGTATCACAGTCGACATTGCTTTATTGTTTAGAATATGAAAAATGTAAACAACTAAGAAGGAAAGAATAGCAGGGGTTGAGGGAAGGGGGAGGTTTGCCATAAATATAAGAGATGAAAATCTGCATAATTATGAACAGATCATTTAAGACAGAATGAATGTGATCGAGAAAGGGAAGTTAAGAAGAGTAATATGCATTCATTTACTTTTCTACATTGGAATATTGTTGCCTTTTGTCCAGAATTGAAAACAGTCTTTTTATCATTCATTCTGTTGACTTTATTTGTCCGCTGGGAAAATAGTCCTATTTTGTGGACGCAGATTTTCATATGTTCCCCATGCATTATGTATTCTGTAAACCAGCAATGAAGTTCACAAAGTTAGGGAAGGAGATCAGGAGTGGTTGTTGTGCTTGATTAAAACTGTGTTTTTGCATTTTGATTAAAACTGTCAGTGTGTCGTTGCATTTAGAGTCAGAACTTGCTGAAACTGGGGTCTTCAGCATTGTATAAAGATAAAGCGTTTTGCAACTGTGAGAAATTATTTCTTGTTAATAGCATTGCTTAATTTGAGTAACATTTCTTTTTTCTTCTTTTCCATTACTCATGTATACGTAATTTTTACTAGTCTTGCTTTCATTACTTATTATCACAATAGATATGATAATACAGTATGTGCATCAGGTACCTGTGGCAAATTGAAATACAATCAGTACAGTTTTGTTAATGAATGAAAAAAAAAAAAAAAGATATGTGTGTGATATATATATATATATGTGTGTGTGTGTGTGTGTGTGTGTGTGTGTGTGTGTGCAAACACAGGCACAGCATTTTTGTAAAAACATATATATGTATATATATATATGGTTCGAATCACGGTTCAGTCGCCAGTATTTTCTCCCCCTCCACTACACCTTGAGTGGTGGTCTGGACACTAGTCATTCAGATAAGACGATAAACCAAGGTCCTGTGTGCAGCATGCGCTTAGCGCATGTAAAAGAACCCATGGCAACAAAAGGGTTGTCCCTGGCAAAGTTCTGTTGAAAAATTCACTATGAAAGGAAAAACAAATAAAACTGCACGCAGGAAAAAAATGCCAAAAAATGGGTGGCGCTCTCAGTGTAGCGATGCGCTCTCCTTGGGGAGAGCAGCCCGAATTTCACACAGAGAAATCTGTTGTGACAAGAAAAGAGCAATATAATATATATATATATATATATATATATATATATAGTTGCATGTGCCTGCATGGACTTATTTAAAGATGGTTAAATGAGCACGGTCATACCTAAATTTTGCATGCATTTGCCTTCCTGTTCATTGTGATATGTTTTCCATGCAGCAGACAGTGAAGATGACGTGGTACAGAGCAGCAAGCCTTCTCCTCGTGCTGATGGTGGTGCCAGTCAGGGCAGTTCCCCTCATCCACACCCCATGGGGAGCCCTGCAGGGGATCAGTGTGAAGGGGGACGGAGGGAGGATGATGAATGCTTACCTAGGGATCCCCTATGCTCTCCCACCTGTTGGGGACCTGAGGTTTGAGAAGCCACAGCCCCATCCTGGCCCCAGGGAGGGGGAGGTGTTTATGGCTGACCAGGTCAAACCTGCCTGTAAACAGGTGAGGGTGATAAGTCACCGAGAGAGAACTAGTTTTATCATTCAGTTTTGCACAGGTGAGGGTGATAAGTCACCGACAGAGAACAAGTTTTATCATTCGGATTTGCACAGGTGAGGGTGATGAATCACCGAGAGAGAACTAGTTTTATCATTCTGTTTTGCACAGGTGAGGGTGATAAGTCAGTGAGAGAAAAATAGTTTTATCATTCTGTTTTGCACAGGTGATGGTGATAAGTCAGTGAGAAATAGTTTTGTCATTCTGTTTTGCACAGGTGAGGGTGATAAGTCAATGAGATCGAAATAGTTTTATCATTCGGATTTGCACAGGTGAGGGTGATAAGTCACCAAGAGAGAACTAGTTTTATCATTCGGATTTGCACAGGTGAGGGTGATGAATCACCGAGAGAGAACTAGTTTTATCATTCTGTTTTGCACAGGTGAGGGTGATAAGTCAGTGAGAGAAAAATAGTTTTGTCATTCAGTTTTGCACAGGTGAGGGTGATAAGTCAGTGAGAGAGAAAGTTTTGTCATCCAGTTTTGCACAGGTGAGGGTGATAAGTCAATGAGAGAGAACTAGTTTTATCATACTGTTTTGCATAGGTGAGGGTGATAAGTCAATGAGAGAGAAATAGCTTTGTCATTCGCTTTTGAACAGGTGAGGGTGATAAGTCACCGAGAGAAAAATAGTTTGAAGGTGATAAGTCACTGAGAGAAAAATAGTTTGAGGGTGATAAGTCACCGAGAGAAAAATAGTTTGAGGGTGATAAGTCACCGAGAGAAAAATAGTTTTATCATTCAGTTTTGCACAGATGAGGGTGATAAGTCACCGAGAGAAAAATAGTTTTGTCAGTCGGTTTTGTACAGGTGAGGATGATAAGTCAATGAGAGAAAAATAGTTTTATCATTCAGTTTTGCACAGGTGAGGGTGATAAGTCAACGAGAGAGAAATAGTTTTGTCATTCAGTTTTGCGCAAGAAGGGTGGTAAGTCAACCAGAGAGAAAAAAAAGAAGTTTTCTTGTTCTATTTTGCACGGATGAGGATTTTACGCCAGCGAGAAATGAAATAGTTTTTTTTAAACACTGATGGTGTTTTGATTTATGTATGCAGTGGATGGAGTGAGAGGGAAGTGAAGGGGGAGGAGCACGGCAGCCAAACAGCGCTTGGCACTTGGCCTGTCCTTTTATAGATAGGTAATGTTATAATGCAGCTTGCAGGAAAGACCCATTCTCTGCCCTGTTTGAGTTTCTGCCATGTCGATGTGAGTTCCTTGTTATCGTGTCTCTCATCTATCATTGAAAAAAGCGGCAGCACACCCTTTTGTAAGGTAAAAACACACCAGCCTTAAGCATTAGAATGCAGGTAAGAAATACTCCATGTGGGATAGTTTATCCTAGAAATTTTTGAAAGAATCACAGGGATACTTTTAATGATATTGATAATGGACATTTCTCATGTAACACAAATCCCTGAAAAAGACCATGGTTCAAAATCCTGTATAGACTAATTTACAATGCAGAAACATTCAATAAAATCAAAAGCAACAAAGGTAAAGATAGTAAAGTTAACCTTACATACACTCCTTGCATATACAAGGGGTTGACTTTGATATATCTCAGAACTGTTGTTTGATACAAAATAAGGTTGGTGTTTTCCTCACAGGTTGTTTGTGTGTGTGTGTGTGTGTGTGTGTGTGTGTGTGTGTGTGTGTGTGTGTGTGTGTGTGTGTGTGTGTTTTGTAATGTATTTCTGTGGGTTTTTTGTTGTTTTTTAGCCAAAAGCTTTGATTGGAGAGTCCAGGGAGACCAGTGAAGATTGTCTAATTCTGGACATATATGTCCCTGCTGATGAAAAAGCTGATGGTCCTTATGCTGTCATGATTTTCATCCATGGAGGAGGATTTGCTGTGGGGGATGCTCATTCTTACAGGTAAACCTGTTTTAAGGATTGTGTTGGGTTTCAAATGTACTTTGATACTAGTGATAGCCATAGTGGATGAAATATGTGTGGTGTTTGGTGTGTGTGGGTGTGGGTGTGTGTGGGTGTGTTCTTGATGTGAATGCACTTGCATACAAGTCAATGTTAAAAGAGGACATGATTATGCATTTGTGTATTTGATGACATCAGGCTAACATTTCAAACTGTTTTTCTAATGAGCAAACAAAACAATAGAGATAAAAGCCTGACTGTGGTGTGACCTTAAACCTGGCCCTTTTTTTGGTTTTTTTGTTTTGTTTCTTTTGGCTTTCATCTGCTGAATAACTTCAATCTTCCAGACTTTAAAATACAGCAAAATCACACAAACAAACAAAAACCACAAATGTCCATGTCTTTAAGTTGCATTGCTTATCAATTCTGACTTGAACGTGGGTGTGGGTGTGTGTTTGTTTCAGACCGTCCAAATTAGTTGTGGATGGCAGAGTCATTGTAGTCGCCATTCAGTATCGTCTGGGTCCTTACGGTTTCTTCACAACTGGTGATGGCTTAGTCCCAGGTAATGCAGGTCTCTGGGACCAGAACCTTGCCATTCGATGGGTCAAGGATAACATACAAGCTTTCGGGGGTGACCCCAGTCGCATCACCATTTTTGGGGAATCAGCAGGCAGCATGAGTGTGGGCCTGCATATGCTGAGCCCCCAGTCTAAGGGATTGTTCCAGAGAGGCATCATGCAGAGTGGAGCACCCCAAAACATAGTACACTGGATTGACATGTTTGACATGAATGCTGTTTTTAAAGATCTTGCAGAAATGTGTGGGTGCCAAGGGGATTCCTCATCAGACTTGTTGAAGTGTATAAAAGATCAAACAGAAGAAGACTTTTTCAACAAGTCATCAGAGCATGCTGCAAAATCACCATTCAAAGCCTACTATTATCCTAATATTGATGGTGAGTACCCATTCTGCATGTGATTGGTCAGAATTTCAGTTTGTATCATTTTTGGTCATGTAGAAGTTCAGACGGAACTGCTCTGAGTACAGTGTATACCGTTTTTGGCCCACAATAACCAGACAGAACTGCTTTAAGAATAATGTATACTGTTTTGGTCCATTACAACTTCAAAGAGAACTGCTTTAAGTGCAACCTTTACTATTTTTGGCCCATTCTGTGTTCAGACAGAAATGCTTTTTGTACAGTTTGTACACCCCTTTTATTTTTTTTAGTACTTGTAACCAGTTCGGAGAGAACTGCTTTCTTTAAGTAGTTTGTATCATCTTGACCCATTAGTTCACACAAAACTACTTTCAATATATTGTGTTGTGTTTTTGGTCCATTAGGGTTCAGACAGAAGTGCTTTGATTATAACGTACCATTCTGGCCCGTTATGACCCCAGAGGGAACTGTTTTTATTACAATTTGTACCATTTTTGGCCCAGTGAAATGAAACCTCTCTATTCCCTAAATTTCTGTTCAAATAATTGATTTTTTTTGCTGTTGTATTTCCTCAGGTGAATTCCTCCCAGGCAAAGTCACTGAGCTCCTGAAGGATAATCAGTACATGACTGACAATGGTGTCAATGACTTCGACATCATCGTGGGCCTGAACAACAAAGAAGGGGCCCTTGTACTGTTCTCGGTAGTGTACATGAACATGTCTCTGGAATCTATGTATACATCAGCCATGTTTCAAGGCATGGTGGATTCCTGCTTAGGTTTACAAAGACTGAACAAGAATTCTGTCATGAAAAAGGCGAGTTGATTTTATTTTTATGCTGTTTTTTTCCCCTCAAGAAAGTGAGAAATACCAGTGTTTCTTTAAATGTTGTGTTGGGGTCAGTGCATTTGCTGATAATCTGAAATGCTAGTGCCTGTGTGTGCGTTATATATCATTCTCCACATCCATTGTTTTTTTCTTGAAGTCTTCCACACAGGAATCAATTCTAGGTCATGCTTTATTGGATTTTGCTGGGTTAGTTTCAGTTCCTCAAGCAGGTATTGTAATGTTTTTTGTTTACTTGTGTGCAAGCTTAAGACAAGTTTAGTCTATGGAATCTATTGTCTAGTATCCCAGTTGCCGTCAAGGTTTGGTTTCCTGTGTCACTGATGTGTTCACAAAGAAAGTGACAGTCTAAGAGGGTGGTTTAATTAGCTCTTTCATTTGACTTGCAAATATATTTTGAATCTGTCTTCTCGTATAGCATCAATGTGTCAGGTCCTTTCTACAAAAATGTAAGAAAATGGAATTAAACGAAACAGAAGCAACAGTGTCCTGATTTCTGACACTGGACTATGTCAGTAAAATAGGAACAAATATGGCCACAATTACATGTGAAATACCTCTTGGAAATGTCAGAATATGCAGTGGATATACAGCAATTATTTATCACTCACAGTATTTTCTCAAACACTTGTGATTATTCAATCTTTATAGGAAGGTTGGATACAGTCAGCCAGAGATCTACCACTCAGCATTCACATCACTGGATGCAAACCCTGAGCCTCTAAGTTGTTTCCTGCTGGAAAAAACAGCATAATGAAGAAGATACACACCTCAAACAAGACTCTCAGCCAATAATTAATTTTACATCTTCATTATAGAAGTTGCTGATATGCATGTATTGATTTTTTTTTTTCCCCAGACCATTGAGTTCTTCTACCGTGGTGCTGACGCAGCCACCAATGTCTCAGAGACCCTGGAACCTCTGGTGGACATGTACGGGGACTGCATCCTCACCACTGACATCCTGGACTGGGCACGCCGGCTGGCTGCATCCTCTCACTCTGCTGCACGCTATGTGTACATCTTTGACCACGACTTTGCCTTTAACAACCAGGGCCCTGTGCCTGGATCCCACCATTCTGATGAGCTGGTCCTGGAGTTTGACAACACCATGGAGATGCCAGAGGATTTTTTCTTCAAAAAGTTGAACAAGACAGGAATTGCACCTGAAGAACAGCCGCTGTCGGACAAGTATATTCAGATTCTCACCTCTTTCGCAAAGACTGGGTAAGTTGACACTGTATATTGATGGTATTTGTTATTTGGTAGTGTGTGTGTGTGTGGGTGGGTGGGTGTGTGTGTGGGTGGGTGGATGTGGGTGGCTGGGTTGGTGTGTGTGTGTGAAAGATAGGTAGCCGGTTTTGTGTTTTGTGCATTTCTTGTTTTGCTGCATTTTATTGTCTCACTCTATGGTGGAGTGTACAGTATAGTCACAGTGCATTGCAATGTGTTGATTGTAGGGTAAGGAAGTGCATAAAGTGTAGTGGAAATCAAGTTAGGATCCTATATAGGCATCACATACTCTTTTCTGCTGCACTTGATTTTCATGTAAGATCTTGACTTTTTAAAAAATGTCAGCATCGGTGTCCCAGAATGATGTAAACCATCTGTTTTGGATGAATTGTTTGAGAAAGAAAAATAATTATGGCAGCATTTTATCTGCCAAAAAACAGAGAGAAGAACCACTGAAGGTAAGAAATGATGATAAAACTTCACACAGCTACGGTCAGCTGGAAGTTCTCTCGGACTCCATGGTTTGTATCAAAGCGAGGATAGAAATTTCTGTGGACATAGCCTCATACTTAAAATGGAGATGCTACAAACTGGGGGTTACATTTTCTTTTAGCGAGTTCAAATACATCAAATTTTTCTTTTTGGACTATCACTTGAGCCTATTTTTGGAACGGCTTTGATTGAAATTGTGTTTTACTGTTAGTTAATTTGCTATTAATTTTTTATGCATCTTGGAGCCCTTAGAGCCTCAAATGTAGATGGAATAGATCTTTGGTTAAAACTCTGGGCATGCAGCCTAATACTTTGTAGCCCCCAAATTCAGTAGAATTTTTGGCAAAGAAAATGGTAGCTATGGGTTAGCGGAAACAGTGATGAAAAGTGTGGCATTTGTCAGTGTCAAGAGAACATGGAGCTGCCTCATGTTTCTCTGTGGCTGGAGTATCATCTGTTGGCAGTGACAACAGACCATGTTCATGTTGAGTGGCTCCTAATTATTAAAAAATTCAATCAACACATTGTCAGAAGTAATCTCCTTGTGTCCATGCACACATTTACCGGTATTTCATATTTGCAGATGTTCGAATAACAAAAACAAACCAACCCAAAGACAGGGTCTGAAAGGCGTGAGGAATGTGTAGATTTAATATCAGCTGTCTGATGCTGATTAAGTTCACACTTGATAATTATTGCAGCATATTACAGGAGATTTCATTTTCTAATTCTGTCATATTAAAAAGGGTTTTGCAAAGGTTTGTGAATAAGAGTACAAATTTAAAAGTACCGATACTGTTTTTTTTTGTTTTTTTTTTTCTCTAAATGTCCCTGGCTTATTGTTTGAGTGATAGCAATATTTATTTGATTTTAGCTCACTGAGATTTTTTTTAATTTTTTTTTTTATTCAACTGTCCCATTAAATCTAGATAGGTTTTTATTTGAGGATTGAATATTAAACCTGCATTCTATTTATAGAATAAGTAGTCTTTGGATTGAGAGAAAACATTGAAAGCTGAATCAGATACTCAGTAAGACTAGCTCCAACTGAACTGCAGCAGATCGAAACACGAGGAGTGAAATGTTGAAGCAAACTGTGGGTGGATGGCTGGCTTTATGTTTGATGGTTATTTTTGTTTTTGAGGGGGTTCCTTATCTAATTTGAGTATGAAAAAATATGGGTGGTGCTGAACTTTGGCGAAAGCGCTCTGCCTGGGGAGAGCAGCTCGAATTTCACACAGAGAAATCTGATGTGACAAAAGAGTAATGCAATGCAGTGCAATGCAGTGTAATACAGGACAGTACAATATATTTGTATTTGTATTGCTTTTTATCACAACAGATTTCTCTGTGTGAAATTCGGGCTGCTCTCCTCAGGGAGAGCGCGTCACTATACTACAGCGCCACCCATTTTTTTGTATTTTTTCCTGCGTGCGGTTTTATTTGTTTTTTCCTATCGAAGTGGATTTTTCTTCAGAATTTTGCCAGGAACAACCCTTTTGTTGCCGTGGGTTCTTTTACGTGCGCTAAGTGCATGCTGCACACGGGACCTCGGTTTATCGTCTCATCCGAATGACTAGCGCCCAGACCACCACTCAGGGTCTAGTGGAGGGGGAGAAAATATCGGCGGCTGAGCCATGATTCGAACCAGCACGCTCAGATTCTCTCGCTTCCTAGTCGGACGCGTTACCTCTAGGCCATCACTCCACTAAGCCATGTAATCTAATACAATCCAATGTTATGTTTCTGCAGAAATCCAAACCCTCCCCTCAAGGATGACCTGGGTGGTGAGGGCTGGCCCCGATTCACACAGGAGAAAGAAGCTTACCTGTCGCTGTCCATGTACCCCCGAGTGGTGCCTAATCTGGCAGCCTACAGAGACCGTATGGCTCTGTGGCTGAGCTTGCTGCCTGAACTGAGCAATATGACATCCAAGCTTCCCCCTGAGGATTCTCCCAAGGAAGAGTCAGCGCCTAAAGAAGAACTCTGAATGTGGAACTATGTAGTTTTGTTTTTCTGTGTGACCAGATTCATGTTTATAAAAAAAAAAAAAAAATATGCAGTATGTTTTGCAGTGGGGTTGTATGTGCAGGGAGGCTGGGTGTAGAGTTAACAGACATCAGGAATATATTTATATGAATATTGTACAAGTATGATATGTATGAAAGAGAGTTGTACACAGTTGAGAAAGTAAACAGACATCAGGAATATATTTATATGAATATTGGACAAGTATGATATGTATGAAAGAGAGTTGTACACAGTTGAGAAAGTCAGAAATATCAGTCCTTCCCTGTGCCTGGCAAGTTGGACAGGTTTTGCCATGACAGGCATTCTGCAGACATTTAGCAACTGTTTTACAAGCTGTAGGTACCATGAAGGACTTATCTTTTATCATATCTCACATGAGCTGATTTGTTGACCCACAAGGGATAAGTTTGCAAGCTGTACACAACCTCTGTTCACAAACAGACTTTAGATTCAGTAAACCTTAGAGTTGTCAGTTGCCTTTTCCATTCAGGCAGAGAGAGTGTATGTTCATTTTATATTATACATTGATTGTGAATGTCAGCAGTCAAATCACCTTACTGGTCACATGTTCAGACTCCAGTTAAAGTTTATGGACACTTTTGCCTTTCTCCCATTTGATCCTTTTTCACCAGTCTATCAACCAGCCTGTAACAGACCACTCAAGAAACACCTTGTCAGAGATGGGATACATATTCCAAGCAAAGTATTTATGAGAAGTCAGCATACCCATTAACTGTATTATTTTATCACTAGGATGGATCTCTTCGATAACACAGTATGTAGGAAGAACTGAAATACAAATATAAATGATAAATTTGCTGACACCTAAGAAGCAGTCCTAAAATAACATGCCAATAAGTGTGCAAATATATACTATGAATACCAATATTTAATATGGGATATTACTCGACCAAAATGTTTTCAAAGTGGCTAGGAAAACCAATTAATATTCATGTGACATGAAACATAGTTTTCTTTAAAATTCGGTTATTCAAGATATGTAGTTACAAATATGAATAAGCCATTGCTACAGTGTCATGAATGCTAAGGGTGTAATGGTTATAGACATTGTGCTTTCTGTGAGAAATTTAGGGATTCCAGTGAATATTTACTGTTGCATTGCAGACATGTTCAAGATTTCTGTGATTCTACAGAATGCCTACTCATTGAAAAATGACAAAGCTGGTTAGACATGAAGATTGCATGTGACTTGGTCATTTGTGGAGCAGATGATCACTTAAAAACATACACTACTTTATCATTATATTTTAGTGAAATCACGTGTACATTCATGAATGTAAAAGCCTTAACATCTTCCAAATGTGTATTCATTTCAAAGGTTGAGCACTAGGTTCAAATTTGAGAGGAGTCCAGTTGAAAAATAATGATAAAGTGAATGCAAAAATATGTACATAGTGCTGATACTTGTGCAGAGACAAACCAAAGCACTTGCACACCAATCATTTGCATGCTTGCATAGCTCTGATTCAGAGGATGAAAGACAAAACATGAATTCATGTGAACAGAAAGCTATAGAAACTGTTGACTGGAAAAAGAGAAGGGTTTGGGGGGGTAGGCTATTTTGGAAGGGTGTAGTTTTTTGGCCAGACTTTGAAGAGCTAAGTACAACATTGATGTAAACACTTGGATGGAGATATTACAAAGCAATAATTCTCATTGAAGAGGAATAACAGGCCAACTTACTCAGCTGCAATCTTCCAAAATTAATCCTGATATGTATTACCTATAATTTATTCATGATCACATAGTAAATATTTTGTATACACACTTTTTGTGTATCTTCAAACTTATGAATGTCTCATTTGTTTTATTTTTTATTTTTGTGTGTGTTTGTTCCTTAAGTTTTTTTTATCAAAATGTATGAAAATATTTTCAATAAAAGTCATATAAAAACAGTCTTCCTGAGATGTACCAGTGACATGATGAACTGACAGAACTGGGGAAAGTGATTGTTCACCACTTGTGAATGTCGGAAATTGCTACTGGTTATCTGCATGAGAGACAAGATCCTCTTTGTACAGAAATGGAATGTCTGGATCCTTATTAACATCTGCTAGTGCCTGTCACAATGATTTATGGGAGACTAGATCCTCTTTTCACAGGAATGGAATGTCTTAATTCTTATTGACATCTGCCAGTGCCTGTCATAATGATTTACAAGCAATGGAAATAACTGCACCATTTATATTTCTTTTCTCGTAGATAACATTTCATGGGTATGCTGGCCAAACAGGTAAAAGTGTTGGAATCTTGCCCAGGTGTCCTGAGTTCACAAATACACAAACATTATTGTCTATAATTAGGTACAGAGATTTGCCTTTTGGCAGCAGCAAGTGTACAACATAAAAAAAATTAAAAGATAGAATTGGATGGCATCAAACAGAAATAGCTATATACAAATATACAGATTATTCAATTCACACATACCTCCATTGCAGTCAACCAATCTGCTTTACACATCTTCCCACACCACACATGCATACATGCACCAACACACTACACCACACCACACACACACGTATGCACGCAGGCACACACACACACACACATGCACACACACACAGATGCACAGTTCATTTTTAAAAAATCCTCAAATATCATCAAGCCAACAATATTAAACCACAAAGCAGCAGTTCCATAGATCAGTGAAGAGGCAGCACAGTAAAACAGTAAAACAACTGATTCATTCATACTAAATCTAACACCCCTAACACCCCTTCTTCGCCCACCCCACTCCAAAATCCTGTCCCTCCCCCCTCCAATAGAAAAATACCTGCTGGCCTAAGCTTATTCATCCCCCAACTTACTTCTTTCCCTTGCACACACATACAGTATTGCAAATACAAAGATAGTCCCTAATTCACATGAAATTCAATATTCGATGCATGGGTGAAGCTAGGGTGGATATATATATATATATTTATCTCCCAGGTGCATACCTGCTTGTGCATGAGCTTCCTTTTTGTGTATCTGCTTGCAAAAATTAGGGATACGTTAAAGATTCTGTCTTTGTCAGTGTTTGGTGGGTTACGAAAATATGCAACATACATAGATCACATCACGTTCATCCTAGAACAGCTATTGACTATGTAATGGAAGAATGGAGCTATTTCTTTAACTGTTCAGAGAATGTGAATACAGAGGTACTTGGTAATAATTATACAATGTAGTTTGTAATAATAATTTGACTGGTGTATATGTCACATTAATCTGTAATATCTTGGGGACATCTTTAATTCTTTGGCTAAAATTTTCAAAAAAATTCTTGTGGAGGGATGTTATGTGTTAATTATACTTAAAAGTTATCAAAAAGTGTTTTGACTGGTCTACAAGTACTTTCACATAAGTCTGCATACGTTTGTGGGGTATTTCTTTCTCGGTTTTCTTTTGGTCAAGGCAAGCCGTACCGCCTGTTCCATTGTCTGATTCAAGTTCTCCCCGCTTTTGGCTGAACACTCCATGTAACACTCAGCACCCATACTCGCGGCGAGTTGTTCCCCTTCAGCTGTAGTGATGGGTTTCTGTTGGTGTTTTTCCCACAGTCTTTGCATTTCCTGTTCGTCGGTGCGTAAATCCATTTTCGTTCCCACGATCATAAAGGGGACGTGTGGACAGAAGTGGCGGATTTCATAAATCCACTGAAAATGGAAGGAAAAACACTGTGATTTCTAAACACTTGTTTTTCATTGTAAGAAAACGATTGCACTGCATCCGGTGGCTCACTCATACGTTTCATCATAATGCTATTAACATTGTTTTTCTATCAGTACTCAAGTGGAGGAATCAGCCAAGGAGATTCCCTTCCCTTTATCTTTTCCACCCGATAAAATAAAAACCGTCATACAATTACAAGGAATGAATATGTGCTCAGATACGAGTTAGCTGACACTAATATTTATTCTTATTGTTATCATCATCATCATCATTATATGTCATCATTTGAGACTGTCATCAACATTATCCTAATTTGCAACTAATATTTTTCATTTATTATTATTATTATTCTTTTGTAAATGTGTATTTAAAAAGGTCAGTCATTTGACTGTAACTTCTTAGTTTTAAAATGAAAAAGATAGATACTTTAAAACTTGCCAATGGAGTTGATTGATTTGTTTGAATTTAAGTGTACTCTGTTGGTGATACTTGACAAAACTTTAACTCACTCCATACGGACGACAAAAGAGACGACATTAACAGCGTTTCACCCCAATTACCACCATCAAAATATTGCAAGCGCAAGGCTCTTATACTGAAGAGGTGAATGTTGACAAAGAATACCACAATTCTGACGACAGAAGCTAAAGGTTGGGTCATTGAGACACCCACTGGACATCCGAGGGGGCTGTGTAGAGGAGAAGAGAGGACTGGCCGTACTGAGTGAGTTAAAAATCAAGAGAGAGAGAGAGCTTGTGTATTTTTTCTATTGTGTTGTATCCCTGACAGTACCTGGGAACTCACACTGGCCATGGACTCCCTTGACAGCAGTGAAAAACACACAATGAAGATATCCTGCAACAGAAAAAAAATACTGATAATAAAAGGAAAGAGCAAGTGTCTCTGAAAAGATCAGGAATTAATACAAGGATATTTACTATCGCTCTTTTATCTTTATACACTTGTTGTAGAGCCTTGGTAGCACTACTGATTGTAGACCGAAGAAGCAGCAGAAATGGTAGTTTCAGTCTCATAATTATGCCAGTTGGTGCCCACACTGACCGGCGCAATAGCCGAATGGTTAAAGCGTTGGACTTTCAATCTGAGGGTCCCGGGTTCGAATCACGGTGACGGCGCCTGGCGGGTAAAGGGTGGAGATTTTTACGATCTCCCAGGTCAACATATGTGCAGACCTGCTAGTGCCTGAACCCCCTTCGTGTGTATATGCAAGCAGAAGATCAAATACGCACGTTAAAGATCCTGTAATCCATGTCAGCGTTCGGTGGGTTATGGAAACAAGAACATACCCAGCATGCACACCCCCGAAAACGGAGTATGGCTGCCTACATGGCGGGGTAAAAACGGTCATACACGTAAAAGCCCACTCGTGTGCATACGAGTGAACGCAGAAGAAGGTGCCCACACTCCCTGAGGGCTTGAACAGCAATGGCAGAACAGTCCAGCCCTGGAGTGGTACTCTCTTATGCAAATCTCGCAATGGAAAGGTAACGGAGCCGGAAAGGCAACAGTCTATTTCTTCCTCTGACGCCCATCATCGACCATCCATGCGATTCGGTCCTCCACAGCTGGCTTGGTCCCCTCTTTCATAACCAGTCTGAATTATCATAGTCACCGTCTATGGGTTTTCTCACTGGTCTATACAACAGGAGCACAGACCGGGTCTTTTTGTGCTTGCATATTTCTCAGTAGCGGAGGAGGCATGGACGATCAGTAATTCGAGATCTGCAGATTAATGTTTTATTGTCACAATTAACAGATTTCTCTGTGTGGTTCGGGGTGTTATCCCCGGGTAGAGCGCGTCGCTACACTGAGAGAGCAACCCCGTTTTTTTTTTGTATTTTTTCCTTCCTGCAGTTTTTTTTTTAATTTGTTTTCCTATCGTTGTGTATTTTTCTACAGAATTTTGCCAGGGACAACCCTTTTGTTGCCGTGGGTTCTTTTACGTGCGCTTAGTGCATGCTGCAAACGGGACCTCGGTTTATTGTCTCATCCAAATGACTAGCGTCCAGACCACCACTCAAGGTCTGGTGGAGGGGGAGAAAATACTGGCGACTGTGCCGGGATTCGAACGAGTGCGCTCAGATTCTAGATCGCTTCCTAGGCGGACCTAGGTACCTCTACGCAGTTGGTCGGAGGGGATATCATTTCGGATGAATCCTTTCTCAATACTCTGGGCATGGCCTAGTTAACTGCGACGTCGGGATTGTTTATCTGTCAAGTTTAGTGCCTCGGACTTCCAAACTTGATGATAAATCAGTGGCTTGACCCAGGTTGATGTCAGACTGTGGTTGCGGCTTAGCTCAGAAGTCTCTGTCCGTTCTATAACCTAGCATTCAAGTTATGAAGCAGAGGTCTTCACTGTCTGGGATCATGCTATATTGTATCCAGTTTGCAGTAGAATTTCTCTTTGATGACAAACCCATATGGATGCCCTTAGCAGCATCGTCACCATGCTATACATTATCACACAAAATGCAGTAATGCTCCACTCTCATGGTGACCCTAGTTCCAAATCTTCCTCCATTTCTATACCCGTGGATAGCTTCTGTCAAAGCCTTCGGTCTCGGCGATTCCATAGGACATGTTGGAGAAACTTTGCGGCAGTACAGTCATTGCTACAGGAATGTGCTCATTGAGTGGGGCCTCGTGACTACGCGATTATTGTCATCAGTACGGGACCTAGAGGTGGTGTTTTCATGTGCTAAATCAGAACAGGCAGGACCGGACACAACTGGACTGACAGTGCACGGTCTTCGCAGGTGTGTGCCCGGTAGGTCTTTGAGAACTGTTATTGTAAGGACGGCAAAATTTCGAGCTCAGATGTGACTGTATGGAAATTGGGATGAATCTCGCTAGGGTAACGCTACCGAAACAGTGCAAAGATGGAGCAGCAAGAACAAAAGTGAACACCTGGTCTTGAGTGGAAGGTTGGTGTATATCCGATGCGGTTCAAAGGCAAAAGGTGTAGTATATTTGTTTCTTAAAGCCATTAACCGCATTGAGCATAGGGCCCTTCACAGCAAAATCCACACTATGTTCACGTTTGTAATTGACTTTTTCCCCTGCCGGGAGAATGTGTACTGTCTCCCTTTGAGGGAACCACTATCCTGTCAGTACAGTCTCATACACTTGGATGGTAGTGTCAATGTTCATTCAGTTTTCGCTGGGTTACGCTGCTGGTCAGGCATCTGCTTGGCAGATGTGGTGTAGGATATAT
>NC_134876.1:90316171-90321171 GCF_041734735.1 Babylonia areolata
ATAGTTCCCTGACTCGATAGTCCCCCGGCTCGATAGTTCCCTGACTCGATAGTCCCCCGGCTCGATAGTTCCCTGACTCGATAGTTCCCTGACTCGATAGTCCCCCGGCTCGATAGTTCCCTGACTCGATAGTCCCCCGGCTCGATAGTTCCCTGGTTCAATAGTCCCCCGGCTCAGTAGTTCCCTGACTCGCTCGATAGTTCCCTGACTCGTTGTCCCCTGGCTCGATAGTCCCCTGGTTCAATAGTTCCCTGACTCAATAGTCCCCTGAGTCGCTAGGTCCCCGGCTCGATAGTCCCTTGACTCGTTAGTCCCCTGACCGATAGTTCCCTGACTCGTTAGGTCCCTGGCTCGATAGTTCCCTGACTCGTTAGTCCCCTGGCTCGATAGTCCCCTGACTCGTTAGGTCTCCGGCTCGATAGTTCCCTGGCTCGTTAGTTCCCTGACTCATTAACCCCCTGACTCGTTAGTCCCGTGACTTCTTAGTTCCGTAGCTCGTTAGTCCATTGGCTCGATAGTTCCCTGACTCGTTAGTCCCTTGACTCGTTAGTCCCTTGACTCGTTAGTCCCTTGGCTCGTTAGTCCCTTGACTCGTTAGTCCCTTGACTCATTATTCCCCTGACTCGTTAGTCCCCTGACTCGATAGTTCCCTGACTCGTTAGTCCCCTGGCTCGATAGTTCCCTGACTCGTTAGTCCCCCAGCTCGATAGTTCCCTGACTCGTTAGTCCCCCAGCTCAATAGTTCCCTGGCTCGTTAGTCCCTTGACTCGTTAGTCGCCTGACTCGTTAGTCCCCTGACTCGTTAGTCCCTTGACTCGTTAGTCCCTTGACTCATTATTCCCCTGACTCGTTAGTCCCTTGACTCGTTAGTCCCCTGACTCGATAGTTCCCCTGACTCGTTAGTCCCCCGGCTCGATAGTTCCCTGACTCGTTAGTCCCCCGGCTCGATAGTTCCCTGACTCGTTAGACCCCTAACTTGTTAGTCCCTGGCTCGATAGTTCCCTGGCTCGATAGTTCCCTGACTCGTTAGTCCCCCGGCTCAATAGTCCCCCTGACTCGTTAGTCCCCTGACTCGTTAGTCCCCCTGATTCGATAGTCCCCTGGCTCGATAGTTCCCTGACTCGTTGTCCCCCGGCTCGATAGTTCCCTGGTTCAATAGTCCCCCGGCTCAATAGTTCCCTGACTCGTTTGTCCCCCAGCTCGATAGTTCCCTGACTAGTTAGTCCCCTAACTCGTTGGTCCCCTGGCTCAGTAGTTCCCTGACTCGCTCGATAATTCCCTGACTCGTTGTCCCCTGGTTCGATAGTTCCCTGGTTCGATAGTCCCCTGGTTCGATAGTTCCCTGGCTCGATAGTCCCCTGACTCGATAGTTCCCTGACTCGTTAGTCCCCTGGCTCAATAGTTCCCTGACTCGTTAGTCCCCTGACTTGTTAGTTCCCTGGCTCGATAGTTCCCTGATTCAGTAGTTCCCCGGCTAGTTAGTTCCTTGATTCTATAGTCCCCCGGTTCGTTAGTACCTCTCAGAAAGATCCAAAACGGTGAAATGCAGCTGAACTGGCGCTTTTGTTTTGCCAATGAACTTTGTGTTCTCATTGACTGATATTGCTTTCTGATTTCTTGCATTTAACCTTGATCAAAGACATGCAGACGAATGATGAATGAAGTCCACTTCTGACCAGCCATCCGCCTTCAGAGTCTTGGTGAAAACATGCTGCAGTTTACCCGTGCGCGGCGTGTGTTCCGTGGCCATCTGTTTCGCTGATTCGTAACATAGTGCTTTCCTGTTTCTCTCAGGTATGGTGACAAATACTGAAACTTAAAAGGGAGTGGTCTTTGATGTTTGAATAGTTCAGACTTCTTGTGTTAATGTTGTTACCATAGCATTCATCTTCTTTTCCTTCTTTTTCTTTATTCTCAACTCTGAAGAGTCACTCAGTGGGGCACCACACAGAGCTGTTCACTATTCCTCCAGGTCTGTTGCTCTCTCTCTCTCTCTCTCTCTTTGTCACACACACACACACACACACACACACACACACACACACACACACACACACACACACACACACACACCAGTCACCATTTTTTGTACTTTTTAAAAAATTTTTATTATCAAACATCTGACGAAACTCCATCAATGTGTTGTGCCTTAGTGACAACAATGCACAGGCAGGAAACTAGTGGGACGTGGTATCAGCTGCTTGTCCTAATCTTCTCCCTGTCCTTAATAAGCAATATGCCGTACTTAACTTCTGGAATTCTGCGTTGTGGAGGAGATGATAGGTAAGCTTAGTTTCAGTTTCATTTCCAAGGACTTAGGTGTGAAAGCTTGCGGACTGATCCACGAAATATGCATTAATTTTCATCATTTTTTTTAAAAACAGGTCAAATGTCTGACTTTCGACTAAACCCAACCCAGTGTGGCCAAGCCTCAGTTGTGACCCTACCCTAGAAAAACGTCTGTATAGTAATCGTCACAAAATGTGGTCACTATTGAAACCAACTGTAAAATTCACCATAGACTAAAATGATTTAAATGAAAGATAAAATTCTGTATTCACCAATCCAACCCGGCCAGTCTCATGGAGTAACTTGAAATGTCCGTGGCAGTAACATTCAGTGCCATGAAGCCAGTACAATAAAACGTCAACACCATGAAATCAAATGGCACACAAGCCGTGTCAGTCTTACTTGTACTCACCCCCATCCCATTCAGTCACACTGTAAAAGAAACGACAAAATCTTATGCTCAAATATAACCAGAGTATTATAAACAGGTTATCAGAACTGAAGACGCTTTCTAGTGAACACACACACACACACACACACACTTACACGCACGCGCGCACTACCGGTACTGATGTTAATTTCCCTGACACTAGGTTTTTTTGGGGGAAAAAACAAGCAATTAAAAAAACGTGACATCGAGTGCCGCTGTAAATCAGAAGTCAGCTTTTATGTTCGCTGTGTTTGTTATATACCATATCTGTGAAACTGCATGTTTGGTGGATTTCTGTTGTGCATGTGTGGGTGTGGGTGTGAATGTGTGTCTTCATGTTTTACATTTATTCGCTTATTTATCACCATTGTTGTCTTATTTATTTATTTATTTTATTTTTATTTATTTTTTTTAATCATTTTATTAGTATTACTATTATTATTACTACTACCTTTTTCTATATTATAATTATTATTCATTTATTTATGTAAGCTTATCTATTATTTATTCCCGTGTTGTTGTTGGGTTTTTTTTTCTTTTTTTTCTCAAGGCCTGACTAAGCGCGTTGGGTTACGCTGCTGGTCAGGCATCTGCTTGGCAGATGTGGTGTAGCGTATATGGTTTGTCCGAACGCAGTGACGCCTCCTTGAGCAACTGAAACTGAAACTGTTAGGCCTATATACACCGGTATTAATTCTTCAAAGCTGAACATTGTAGAATCAAACAAACAACTAAATAAATGTAAAAATGATCTATCAGAGCCGAAGCCTTAGACAGTAGTGCCGCGATATGATTTTCTGACACGTCATTAAGGACCCGTGATCAAGTTGTGATAACTCAGATAGCGGGAACGGCTGTAGGCTCGGGGATTTGACGATGGAGAAGGAAAGAAAGAAAGCTCGGCTGACAGAAACACCGGCACCATCACTACCCTCCCATCACACTATGGCACAACACCCATTCACAGACTTCCGCTTCTGCAGGGACCGGTACCGCGGGTTCATCACCACTCGGACAGACTCGAAAAACGTGTCGCGGACATTTTCCTGCGTCAGGGACGAGCACTCGAAGTAGCACTTGGCGCCGATGGAGCGCGCCATTTCCCTCCCTTGTTTGTAAGTGACGGGCATGTCTTCGGGGAGCTGCCGGCTATTGGTGCTGTCGGAGGACTGCTGAATCGCACTGGCCGTGTCCAGTCGGAGGTCCAGCTTCGTGCCCACCAGCACCAACGGCACGTTCGTCCCGTATTCTCGAACCTCAGGAAACCACTGAAAAGGAAAGTTTGGATTTCAGTGATAAGTCTCTGCTGGGAAACCACCGTCGTTCAGTTCCGTTCAGTTCATTTACTCAAGGAGGCGTCACTGCGTTCGGACAAATTTCATGTACGTAATAAACATTGAATTAAATCAAGTTAAAATAAGTAAGGTAAGATGCATACATAAACAAATATATAAGTAATTATTATTTCATTGAATTAATGAATTGATAAATTGAACTGAGAAGTGAAAGCAAAAAACAGGAAATGAAATAAGATAGACAAATAAGCTGGGATTTCGATTAGTCTTCTGCAAGCTCGAACTTCAGTAAACCACTGCAAAGGAAAGATTGGATTTGATGGGGTCTTCTGTAAACACACTGGAATGGAAAGTTTGGATCTGATAGGGCTTTCTGTAAACACACTGGAATGGAAAGTTTGGATCTGGTAAGGTCTTCTGTAAACACACCGGAATGGAAAGTTTGGATCTGGTAAGGTCTTCTGTAAACACACCGGAATGGAAAGTTTGGATCTGATAGGGCCTTCTGTAAACACACCAGAATGGAAAGTTTGGATCTGGTAGGGCCTTCTGTAAACACACCGGAATGGAAAGTTTGGATCTGGTAGGGCCTTCTGTAAACACACCGGAATGGAAAGTTTGGATCTGGTAAGGTCTTCTGTAAACACACTGGAATGGAAAGTTTGGATCTGGTAGGGCCTTCTGTAAACACACCGGAATGGAAAGTTTGGATTTGATAGGGACACTGGAATGAAAGTTTGGATTTGATAGGTCTTCTGCAGGTCATATACGATCAAATCATCTTCGTTCAGAATTTCGTGACAAAATGTACAAAGTCAAAACTTAGTCTCCTTGAGGAAAAGATAATTGAAGATTATTCTCTTACACATTTATTTTGTTTCTTGAAACCAGTCCGTTGTTCGTGTAAGTGCATTTACTGGTCAGGTGTTTTCTTGTAACTAAAAGTATGTATGTACGTGTTTGTGTGTGTGTGTGTGTGTGTGTGT
>NC_134876.1:90326171-90331171 GCF_041734735.1 Babylonia areolata
TTGTTGTTGTTGTTGTTGTTGTTGTTGTTGTTGTTGTTGTTGTTGTTGTGTGTGTGTGTGTGTGTGTGTGTGTGTGTGTGTGTGTGTGTGTGTGTGTTTATTTTTATTTTTTTTTATGTGTGTTTTTCTTTTCTTTCTTTTTTTCATTATCACATGTATTGGGATTGCTGTTATTCATAATAGCTGAATCTGAATACTGAATATGTGAGTGCCTTTCACGGTATTGCCATGGCTCCGGCTGCTGAATCTAAAACATAGAACATGACAGTATTTCAACCTTGCTTTGCAAAATCTACAGAAGACAAAAACATCTGTTTCAATGTATATTCTGTCCAATTTGTAATCAAAACTCTCAGAGAGAAATCGTTCTATTATGTTTTATTCACATACTAATTATTTGATGTCGTAGGTTCTTTCAACACCATGTCTCACTATGTTGTGGAAATGAATTATCCGAAACAAGATTAACACAAGTGGTAGATTGCTTTTCGCGATCTTTCTTACAGAAATCGCACGACCTGCACGGCACCAACCATCATTAATCATCAACTATCTTTCAAATCGTGCCTTAAAACATATCCTTTCCAAAATAGCCCTTCCCTCCTCTCCCTCTTTCCGTCCACGATTGTTCTTGCCTTCTATCGACGTGTGTCTGAAAGTCTGGTCTTTCTTCCCTATGCTACAGAGTAATGCATGCTTGTGAAAGTCATGAGTTAAAGTGAACTCGCTTGGTTTTGTAACAGCACAAGATTCCACGCTATATAAATGCATGAGCCTATTTATTCATTTATTGTCTTTTTATCCTTAAGATTATGTATATCATAAAGTCCCAACAGCCAGTGTCCGTACTCACACAGTAGGCACATATTCCACGGGGAATGTATTCGTCTTGTAGCTCACCAGGAGAGATGTTTTACCCACATACCTGAAACACACAGCGGCCTCACATGTCGGAAAGAAAACAACTGATAGTGCAGACATTGTGACCAAGGTCGTCTTCTGTTTGGCGACCGTAAGTTTTCAGCGCTGACTGCATAAAACACAAGTACACAGATGATTATGCTACTGATATGGCTTTCGGTGCGTTGCTGCTGCTGCTTCTGATACTCCATTACTGTTACCACTCCATTACTGTGCCAGCAAGTCCCCGACAGCCGCCACCATCCCCTGTCCACACTGCGTCAGAACCTTCCGGGCGCGGATTCGCCTGACCAGTCATCTGCGCACCCACAGAGCCCAACCCACCCACACCCAGGATGACTAGATGGTCCTCGTCGATCCCGACGGAGGAACCACACTGTTACCACTATCGCTGCTACTGCTACCGCTTTGTGCTGCTGCTGCTGCTACTACTACTACTTCTGCCACTACCACAACTTCTTCTGCTACTACTGTAACTGCGATTGCTGCTCAGTGCCACTAATGCCATCTCCACCACCATCATAGCATCCATTACAATCATTATTAATCCCTTCTTTTTTTTCGAAGAATAATCCTACTTTTTTGGAGACTAAAACTACTGCTTTCGTCGTCACCATCACCACCAACACTGCCTTTGCTGCTGCTGCTGATGATGACGATGATTAGTGGAGTGATGGCCTAGAGGTAACGCGTCCGCCTAGGAAGCGAGAGAATCTGAGCGCGCTAGTTCGAATCACGGCTCAGCCGCCGATATTTTCTCCCCCTCCACTAGACCTGGACTGGGGGTCTGGAGCTAGTCATTCGGATGAGACGATAAACCGAGGTCCCGTGTGTAGCATGCACTTAGCGCACGTAAAAGAACCCACGGCAACAAAAGGGTTGTTCCTGGCAAAATTATGTAGAAAAATCCACTTCCATAGGAAAAACAAATAAAACTGCACGCAGGAAAAAAAATACAAAAAAAATGGGTGGCGCTGTACTATAGCGACGCGCTCTCCCTCGGGAGAGCAGCCCGAATTTCACACAGAAAAATCTGTTGTGATAAAAAGAATTACAAATACAAATACAAATATCATGATGATAATGCTACACACCTACCACCCCATCTGCCTCCACCACAGCCTCCATTCCATTCATTGTTCATCCATTCTTCTCCCGAGAACGATACCGCCATTTCCGTCGTCGCCATTGCCACCACCACCGCTGCTATTACTATTGCTACTGCTACTACTGCTTAGACTATTGCTACTGCTACTACTGTAACCCCCACCGCCACTGCTATGTTAAGACAATTGCTGCTGCTGCTGCTACCATAACCTCCACCACCACTGCTATGTTAAGACTATTGCTACTGCTACTACTGTAACCTCCACCGCCACTGCTATGTTAAGACTATTGCTGCTGCTGCTACCATAACCTCCACCGCCACTGCTATGTTAAGACTATTGCTACTGCTACTACTGTAACCTCCACCACCACTGCTATGTTAAGACTATTGCTACTGCTACTACTGTAACCTCCACCGCCACTGCTATGTTAAGACTATTGCTACTGCTGCTACCATAACCTCCACCACCACTGCTATGTTAAGACTATTGCTGCTGCTGCTACTGTAACCTCCACCACCACTGCTATGTTAAGACTATTGCTACTGCTGCTACCATAACCTCCACCACCACTGCTATGTTAAGACTATTGCTGCTGCTGCTACCATAACCTCCACCGCCACTGCTATGTTAAGACTATTGCTGCTGCTGCTACCATAACCTCCACCACCACTGCTGTGTTAAGACTATTGCTGCTGCTACTACTGTAACCTCCACCGCCACTGCTATGTAAAGACTATTGCTACTGCTACTACTGTAACCCCCACCGCCACTGCTATGTTAAGACAATTGCTACTGCTACTACTGTAACCTCCACCGCCACTGCTATGTTAAGACTATTGCTACTGCTACTACTGTAACCTCCACCGCCACTGCTATGTTAAGACTATTGCTGCTGCTGCTGCTACTACCATAACCTCCACCACCACTGCTATGTTAAGACTATTGCTACTGCTACTACTGTAACCCCCACCGTCACTGCTATGTAAAGACAATTGCTACTGCTACTACTGTAACCTCCACTGCCACTGCTATGTTAAGACTATTGCTACTGCTGCTACCATAACCTCCACCGCCACTGCTATGTTAAAACTATTGCTACAGCTGCTACTGTAACCTCCACATGTCTATGTAAAGACTATTGCTACTGCTACTACTGTAACCCCCACCGCCACTGCTATGTTAAGACTATTGCTACTGCTACTACTGTAACCTCCACCGCCACTGCTATGTTAAGACTATTGCTGCTGCTGCTGCTGCTACCATAACCTCCACCACCACTGTTATGTTAAGACTATTGCTACATCTGCTACTGTAACCTCCACATGTCTATGTAAAGACTATTGCTACTGCTACTACCGTAACCCCCACCGCCACTGCTATGTTAAGACAATTGCTACTGCTACTACTGTAACCTCCACCGCCACTGCATGTAAAGACTATTGCTACTGCTGCTACTATAACCCCCACCGCCACTGCTATGTAAAGACTATTGCTACTGCTACTACTGTAACCTCCACCGCCACTGCTATGTTAAGACAATTGCTGCTGCTGCTACCATAACCTCCACCACCACTGCAATGTAAAGACTATTGCTGCTGCTGCTACCATAACCTCCACCGCCACTGCTATGTTAAGACTATTGCTGCTGCTACTACTGTAACCTCCACCACCACTGCTATGTTAAGACTATTGCTGCTGCTGCTACCATAACCATAACCTGCGGTCATGTTTAATGAGAGTATCGTTCAAAACCATCTGACTGGCATCAGCTTTCGATTAAAAAATGATTGACAGGTCTCAAATCAAAGTCAGTTTTACTTCCCGAACTCCCTCACCACACACACACACACACACTCCCGAACTCCCTCACCACACACACACACACACACACACACACACACACACACACACTCCCGAACTCCCTCCCACACACACACACACACACACACACTCCCGAACTCCCTCACCACACACACACACACACACACACACACACACACACACACACAGACAAGACAATGGTTTATTCCTTAGGCCTGCGGCCCATAATAAAGGAGTGGGCCACTAACAAAAATATTACATAATGAATCAATTAGTGTGAACAATATATCAATGCGCATGTGACTCTTGCCAGCTCTCTCTCTCTCACACACACACACACACATTATCTCTCTCTCCTCTCCCCTCCCTCAAACACATGCACACGCGCATATACACACCCACATACACGCTCGCGTCACACACACACACACACACACACACACACACACACACAGAGAGAGAGAGAGAGAGTACAGAGTACAGAATGCAGAATGCAGACTACTTATCGTTATCATCTCCTCTAAGAGAAAGTGATTAAAATTTTGTGGAGTAGACACATGAACAATATCATTCTGTTTGTATACGTAAAAAAAACAGCAAAAGCTTAAAGGACAGGCACAAAGTATAATACTGTAATTAAACATAAACGCATAATAACAGTGTATATGAACGATTGGTAGAGGGGATCACATCGTTTTGTTTACAACACATACTAAAAATAAATGAATACATAAATGATAATAATTATAATAATGATAATAATGATGATGATAATAATAATAATAATAATAATAATAATAATAATAATAATAATAATAATAATAATAATAATAATAATAATGAAAAGTTTCCAGATTCAAACAAAATTTCAAGCTATCGCTATATTTCAAACAATCAGGGGAGAAAAAAAAGAAGAAGTAAATACTCACCCGTCACCAACCACGACGATTTTCACTTTCTTACCGGCCATCAAATTGATGGGGGTTCTTCTTTTCGCTGACGCCGTTGCTGCTTTTGCTGCTAATGCTGCTGCTGTCAAATTAGTTACACATCACAAAACACAACAACAACAACAACAACAAATTGGTGAGACGCGCGCCCCCCGCCCCGTAAAAAAAAAAGAAAGAAAAGAAAACAACAACAACAACA
>NC_134876.1:90338671-90343671 GCF_041734735.1 Babylonia areolata
AAGCTAGAGACCGTGTAGACAGGAAGCAGGAAGGGGAGCTTTATTTCTTTTTAATTTTATCTCACTTATTTAGTTAGTTATTTACTTATTTATTTGAAGAAAAAAAAAGGTATAGGTTTTAAGGCCACACAAGAGAGAGCTCGGTGCATAGTTATGATGAGGTGAATGGGGCAGCTCAGTCCATGTCTTTGGTCCAGAGACCGAGAGAGAAAGAGCGCTGACTGACGGGGGGTACCCGTTATGCCGCCGTCCCGCTATGCCGCCGACCCGCTATGCCGCTATCCCGCTTTATCCCCTTTCGCTTTTCATCACATGCGCGTGAAAAGTGATATATGACAGTAGCAGTTTTCACAAATGACGTATATTATGATGTAAACACTGAATGACACTAAAACTCGCCATTTAGAGGCGGGCTCGTGCAAATGCAAACTAAATGATAAAAAATATGTATTCAGGACAAATGTAATACTTTCAATTTTCTACATTTTTAATGAGAAACAAAACCAATAACAAGCAAAAAGAAAAAAAGTGTGCTAGAAACGAATTTTAAAGGAAAGTTTCTTGTACAGATCATTTCTCCACTAGTATCTATAGCCCAAAACAAGGAAATGGCGGAAACAATCTTCCAATGTACTGCAAATGTAAAATGCCCTGGTACCGAAAGGGAATAAAATCATATTACCGCAGACCCATTGTCAAACAATCTCTCTCTCTCTCTCTCTCTCTCTCTCTCACACACACACACACACACACACACACACACACACACACACACACACACACACATACACACACACAGACACATACCCAATCACACTCAAAAAGAAATAAAAGATCATCACAACCAATGTTTGTCCCAAACAAACTTTTTTGTGACAAAAGACAATCCGTAAACGGGTCGACGGCATAGCGGGTCGGCGGCACAACGATACGCTACCCGGCTTCAGATCCACTCTGTTTCGGCGTCCCCATATCCAAACACTCCATTGTCAGCCTGGGAGCGTATCGTTGTGCGGGGACGCCGAAACAGAGTGGATCTGAAGCCAATGTCAGTGTGCATTTATATAGCGCTTGCCCCTTGGCTCACCCAGCACACTGAACAACAAAACATGTGGCATCAATAAGATATAATGAATGTAAAGAACAAACACGTGGGGAAAAAAAAAAAATCTTAAAACAACGTATCCGCATCACTCACAAAACACAACACAACACAACACAAAACACACACACACACACACACACACACACACACACACACACACACACACACACACACACACAATCACTCTCTCTTAAACACACACACACACACACACACACACACACACACACACACACACACACAATCACACAGACACACAGACACAACCAGACACACAGACACACAGACACAGACACACACACACACACACACACACACACACACACACACACTCACACACACACTCACACACACACACACACACACACACACACACACACACACACACACACACAATCACACAGACACACAGACACAACACACACACACACACACACAGACACACAGACACACACACACACACACACACACACAGACCCTGTCCTGTCTCAGATCCAGCTTGGTACCCACCAACACGATGGGGGCGTGGGGGTCATGGTGACGGATCTCCGGGTACCACTGGGGGGGGTGAACAGAACGGAACAGAACATTGTGGAATGAAATAGAATACAGTAGAGTAGAATAGAATGAAATAGAACAGAACAGAATATAATGGAAAATGATATATTAGAATAGAATGGAACCGAATAGAATGGAATAGAACGGAGCATTATGAAACAGAATAGAATGGAACACAACGGAGCATTATGAAACAGAATAGAATGGAATAGAACGGAGCATTATGAAACAGAATAGAGTGGAATAGAACGGAGCATTATGAAACAGAATAGAATGGAACAGAACGGAGCATTATGAAACAGAATAGAATGGAATAGAACGGAGCATTATGAAACAGAATAGAATGGAACACAACGGAGCATTATGAAACAGAATAGGAATGGAATAGAAACGGAGCATTATGAAACAGAATAGGAGTGGAATAGAACGGAGCATTATGAAACAGAATAGAATGGAACAGAACGGAGCATTATGAAACAGAATAGAATGGAATAGAACGGAGCATTATGAAACAGAATAGAATGGAACAGAACGGAGCATTATGAAACAGAATGGAATGGAACAGAACGGAGCATTATGAAACAGAATGGAATGGAATAGAACGGAGCATTATGAAACAGAATGGAATGGAATAGAACGGAGCATTATGAAACAGAATAGAATGGAATAGAACGGAGCATTATGAAACAGAACAGAATGGAACAGAACGGAGCATTATGAAACAGAATAGAATGGAATAAAACGGAGCATTATGAAACAGAATAGAACGGAGCATTATGAAACAGAATAGATAAGAATTGAACAGAATGCTTTATTTTCATGAGACGTTATGGTTTTCATTTAAGATACAGGACAATGCAAAGCTGGCTGTGTGGTGGGTGGTGGAAACAAGACACATGGTGGAGGAGCGACGATTATTAAGAGTGTGACAGTGTGTGCGCGTGCGTGCGTGCGTGCGTGCGCGCGCGCGTGTGTGGTGTATGTATATATGTGCATATATATATATATATATATATATATATATATATATATATATATATATATATATATATATATATATGCATATTGATTGAAGACAGAAAAGCTTCACAACTATACATTATTACATTCTAGAACGGATTTCACACTGGTCAGTACACTCACCATTAAACGCTCACGAATAAGCGTCCGAATTTTCTACTACTCAAACAACACTGCGGCAAAACAAAAGTCAACACGATACAGTAAACACAATACCCCACCTCCCCACCCACTCACCCACGAAAAAGAAAAAAAAAGAAAAAAAAAAAAAAAAAGATGATGCAAATTGTGTGAAAAGTTACGAAGAGTAGTTACCTTTGATTTCACGTTCTTGTAACTTGTCTCGCTCGTCAAGGAAAAGCAAATCATGAAGACGTCCTGCAACACAGGAATAGACGCTGGTCTCAGAGTTCTTCAGGGCATCGGTCTGTTTCTCCTCTTTTGTCCCCCCCCCACCCAACCCCCTCCCTCTCCATTTCTCCATCCTTGTTTGTTCTATCCTTTCCCCCTCTGACTGGGAGGAAATATGTCTGTCTCTTTGTCACCTCTCATGTGTGTGTGTCTCTTCGTGCATGTGTTTTAGGTGTGTTACAGTTAATTCACCATCAACATTTGTTTTTAAACTGAACGTTTCACTTGCATTTATGTCCGTAATCTAGCAGTCACGCGCATGGTCGTCAAACCATGAGAAATGGCTACACGAGGAAAAAGAAGAAGAAAAGAGGGGAAAAGGAGACGGGGGGCGGGGGGGGGGGGGGGGAGGAGATCCTGCCCTGGAGTGTAGCCGACCGATACAATCAAATCTGATACCTTTTCCCTGTGCAGGCAGCTTGGTGGTACAAAGGGGAAGAAAAGACAGAGGAGAGAGACAAAAAAAGAAGGAAAACAGAAAACTGAATGGAAAATGTGTGAGATAGAGAGAGTGGAGGGGAAGTGTGATGGGAGGGGAGAGGAGGAGACACACACAGACAGAGGGGGAGGGGGATAGAGTTCGTGCTTAAGGATGGAGAGTTCAGCCCATAGCTTATAACTTCCAATCCGTCCCCTTTATTATACACGCGCTTGTAAACTGTTGAACATACTAAACACAACAGACAAATAAACCTCTGAAGGCAATGGGAGGTTTGACACACACAAAAGCTCAACAGCCAAGATCTGTGGGGAAAAGGATGTTGTGAGAGATACGGTGAACAGCGGGAGACAGAGAGAGAGACACACATGAGACAAGCGTAGCAGATTTCGGAAAAAATTCAAGGGAATAGTGAAACTTAAGAGACTGAGAGAGAGAGAGAGAGAGAGAGAGAGAGAGAGAGAGAGAGAGAGAGAGAATGTGTGTGTGTGTGTGTGTGTGTGTGTGTGTGTGTGTGTGATAGAAAAAGGGAGAGCGAGTGAGAGAGTGAGGAGATGGAAGAAGAGAGAGAGAGAGAAGGAAGGAAGGAAGGGAGTGGTCAAGTAAGAGAAAACACATGACATGACTAACGATGACATATAAAGCTAAGGGGGAAATGGAAGTCGAACACCCCACCAATCATGAAAGCCAGGAACCTGAACCTTGTGAGGACAATGCACAACGGTAGCCCCGCCCCCCCCCCCCCCCCACAGCCCCGACACACACACACACACACACACACACACACACACGCACAGATAACATCCACAACCCCTGGGCAGCTGCTGGCGAGCATGTCTACTGTCAGTCACCTCAACACGACAAGACAAGACATACAGGTCAGGATTCCGCCTCAGGTCTTCTTCCTCATGGGATGGCCTTGCTTTTGTTCAATGAAATCCGTGACATCACAAAAAGAAATACACGCAAAAAAAAAAAAAAAAAAAAAGCAACTGTCTTTCACAGTGATGGCTACACTGATACACGCAAAACAATAGCAACTGCCTTTCACAGTCATGGCTACACTGATACACGCAAAACAATAGCAACTGCCTTTCACAGTCATGGCTACACTGATACACGCAAAACAATAGCAACTGCCTTTCACAGTCATGGCTACACTGATCTTGTGTCACCAAGGCTAGGCAGTCAAGGGGTTAAACAGCAAACAAAGAAAGTAAAGACATAGAAAAGGGAGTCGACTGCATTTCCTTACATTTCTCATAACTTGCCCGTCAATGAAAAACAAGAAGAAGAAAACAAGCCAAAACCATGTGTGTGTGTGTGTGTGTGTGTGTGTGTGTGTGTGTGTGTGTGTGTGTGTGTGTGTGTGTGTGTGTGTGATTTTTTTTTTGTGTTATTGTTGTTGTTTGCTTGGGTTTTGTTTGTTACTGAGTGACCGTTGCTGTTGGGCAAACTGACCGTGTG
>NC_134876.1:90356171-90358671 GCF_041734735.1 Babylonia areolata
GCAAAAAACCAGCGGCTCCACGCCACACCATGTTCGTGCCTGATATGAACACTTCCCTTCTGTCTCTTGCCAGCATCGGTTATCCTGTCAGAAGAGGCAGACAAGGAACGGGGTGGAAGTCGGACGAGAGAGAGACCGGAGTGACAGAGAGAGCGAGAGAGACAGACAGACAGACAGAGGCAAAGACAGAGAGGGAGAGTAAGCTACATCTCATTTTATCCACACAAACACACACACGTACAGAGAAAGAGAGAGGGAGACAGAGACACACAGAGAGAGAGAGAAAGACTAAAGAGAGACAGAGAAACAGAGAAAGACTCGAGAGTAAACGCCATAGTATCCACACGAAGGGATGGAAAGAGGGAGAGACAGAGGGAAAAATATATATATCAAATATATCCCACTATGTACATAGGAAAGAGAGGAAGGATTGAGAGACAGACACACACACAGACACACACACACACACACACACACACACACACACACACACACACACAGATTTGACGTCATCTCAAGCATCCTGTGAAGTTCGTGCCCTGTGTGTTGAACGTGACGACAGATAGAGAGAGACGGCAGGAAGACAGGCCGGGGTGGGGATGGGAGAAGGGAGGGACTTGACAGGGAAGGACTGACAGGGAAGGAAGGAAGGAGGGAGGGAGTGAAGAGAGGAGGGAGGGAGAAGCGATGCATATAGGAGAATGACTTGGAGGGAAATATTTGGAGGGGCGTTAAAAAGGAATGAGGGTTACACATAGAACACACACACACACACACACACACACACACACACACACACACACACACACACACACGAACATGCACATGCACACGCATCACTACACACACACATACACGCACACATAACCCACATTCCACACACACACACGAACACGCACATGCACACATATCACTACACACATACGCACATGATAACCCACAATCCGCACACACACACACACACACACACACACACACACACACACACACACACACACACACACACACACACACACACACACACACACACACACACACACACACACACACACACACACACACACACACACACACACACACACACACACACAGATGTTCTAAATAAGTTTTTGAAATTGCACATATGTATATATGTTCTATGCATGCACGCGAACATACAGACACACACACACACACACACACACACACACACACACACACACACACACACACACACACTCACTCACTCACTCACTCACTCACTCACTCACTCTCACGCACACACTCAAGTACGTGCACACAAATACACGCATACACGTACCCATACAAATATTCCTCTGCCGGCACGCATGCACACATATGCACACACAAGCGCGTGCGCACACACACGCACGTACATCACTAAACACACACGCATCAGAAAGTGTATGCCTGAGAGAGAAACAGACAGACAAACAAACAGAATGATCCGGCTACACCAAAACCATCCCCGCTCTCTCAGGCATTCCATTTGTGCGGTTGTTTGTGAGACGAGCCTTGTTCCTCACAGGTTGTTGTCATAACTTCTTCAGCTGTTTCGAAAACTTCAAAACAATGCTGCCGTTAGACTCTCCCATATACTGCTCACATTTCTCCTCACCTCCGTACTCTGCACTGGCTCCCCTTAGAGGCGAGAATTAAATACAATTTTGCATGTCTCTGCTTTTCTGCTTTCGGCTCCACTGGACCAACTTATCTTGCTGACCTCATCAGTGCTCACACTCCCTCAAGAACTCCCCGCTCTTCCTCTGTTACCCTCTGAAAATTCCCCGTGCGGTCTGAATAAAAGAACCTGTGGTGAACGGTATTTCCTCTTTGCTGTTCCTCATATCTGAACAACAACCTTCCACATATGTATTCGTTCATCTGACCTGACTCAGTCTCTGCCTTTCGCCCTTCACTTAAAAAGGAACCTCATCTGTAAGCACTCTTGGTTTCCGAACTTCTCCAATACCGCCCCGTGCCTCCCTACTCACATTGCATGTATGAGGAATGAGAGGGAGGAGATGGGGGGGGAGGGTGGGGATGGGGGAGAGAAAGATCGAGTGGTCTTGACTGGTTCATGTAATCTATAACTTTTTCATTTATGTCAAGGGCCCTGAAACTCTTAGAGAGAGAGGGCGATATGCAAATGTTCATTCTTCTTCTTCTTCTTACTATTATTATTATACGGGTCGCATGAGCAATCGTAGCAGCAGTATGTTCCCTCAGCACGCTATTTCCATTGACTTGGGGAACATTCTCCAAGCGCAAAATCAAACTCAGCGCTGCTGGTGATATCACCCCTGACACCCAGCCCCCTGGTCTTCAGAGGCGTTCGTTCTGAACTGAAGCAGTATGGAAATACTGTTCACAGCCGTACTGTAGGCCTACGTGGCTCCTTGCTTGGTTGGCAGGCCTGTGCTGTATACATACAGGGAGGGGGGAGGGGGGGGGGGGCCGGTTTGTGCATCAACTGTGCAGTTTTCGTTCAGGGATGGGT
>NC_134876.1:90361171-90363671 GCF_041734735.1 Babylonia areolata
CACGCCATGCGTCCTAGTCAGCAATGGTCGATGATTGTGAGTGGCGCCAGCGGGTGAAAAAAAACAAACAAAAAAAAACCAAGTTGATGTGAGGAAATTTTTGACAACGAAGAATACTGTGTTTACACCTCAGGGAAGAACATGGGATTGATGTCTACCGTCTGTCAACACGGCATCTATCCAGTTAACGTCCCCTTCCCGGGCATCATTTTCAAACACTTTTTTTTGTTGTTGTTTTGTTGGTTTGTTTTGTTTATACGAATGCTGACTTGTTACCTCATCAGCCGATTTATGGACAATGATAGTTTATGAAACTTAGTTTTTCACTTAAGTGTGCGTAACACACAAACGCACGCGCGCGCGCGCGCGCGCACACACACACACACACACACACACACACACACACACACAGAGCCCCCCTAAAACCCCCCTATGCACACAAACCAAGCAAACCCACCACCCCACCTACCTCCTGACCCCACTCGCACAATCCCCGACCCTCAACACACACACACACACACACACACACACACACACACACACACACACACACACACACACACACACACACACACACACACACATACAAACAACCGACGTGGCGATAATCTCATCTCTAATGGGATAAATTTACAAAGCATATCAAGTGGCATAGTACGGGCATCGGGCTCTCAACAATGGCATTAAAGCAGACGATGTGGTTGCTAGCGTACCTTTGACTTGACATCCAAGGAAAACAAACCTGAAAGCAGGAGGGGGTGGGGTGGGGGGGGGGGGGCGACAGAGAGAGACAGACAGACGGACGGACGGACAGACAGACAGACTGACAGACGGACAGACAGAGAGACAGACAAAAAGACAGAATTGAAACAAGGAAAATCATATTTCATGGTCGACCTTTGCTGGCTATCCGGTATCGGGATGTTTATCACTCTGTTTGACGTTGATGTGTGTCGCTGCGACTTCCGAAAGGAAAAAAACAATAACAAAAAAAATAATAAATAAATAAAATAAAATAACAAGAGCAATACAAAACAAAACGAAACAAAGACTGGTGTTTCCTCTGTTGTTTGTTTATATGTATGGGTTTTTTTTTTTTATAAACATTTATTTTTTGTTGCACTATACACTAACGGGAGCAATAGCCGAGTGGTTAAAGCGTTGGACTGTCAATCTGAGAGTCCCGGGTTCGAATCACGGTGACGGCGCCTGGTGGGTAAAGGGTGGAGATTTTTACGATCTCCCAGGTCAACATATATGCAGACCTGCTAGTGCCTGAACGCACTTCGTGTGTATATGCAAGCAGAAGATCAAATACGCACGTTAAAGATCCTGTAATCCATGTCAGCGTTCGGTGGGTTATGGAAACAAGAACATACCCAGCATGCATACACCCCGAAAACGGAGTATGGCTGCCTACATGGCGGGGTAAAAACGGTCATATACGTAAAAGCCCACTCGTGTGCATACGAGTGAACGCAGAAACAAATCACATGTAAATTAATAAGATTCCCTGTAAACTATTTACTAAAGGCCGAATGAAAAATAAAAGAAGAAGAAGAAAAAAAGCGTAGAAAATCAGAGAAACAAACGAACAGACAGACTAGACATTCAGCTGACATACATGTATGCATACACATATTCATGTAGCATAACTTGTAATAATATCACTTTGTATCACCGACTATACATTATATTACCTTAACGTTGTGTTCAGTGTTTCTACCGATTGTTGCTGTAGCTGTTATTGTTGTAAAGTTGGGCTTTCGGGTTTACTTCTTCTTCTTCTGCGTTCACTCGTATGCACACGAGTGGGCTTTTACGTGTATGACCGTTTTTACCCCGCCATGTAGGCAACCATACTCCGTTTTCGGGGGTGTGCATGCTGGGTATGTTCTTGTTTCCATAACCCACCGAACGCTGACATGGATTACAGGATCTTTAACGTGCGTATTTGATCTTCTGCTTGCATATACACACGAAGGGGTTCAGGTACTAGCAGGTCTGCACATATGTTGACCTGGGAGATCGTAAAAATCTCCACCCTTTACCCACCAGGCGCCGTCACCGTGATTCGAACCCGGGACCCTCAGATTGACAGTCCAACGCTTTAACCACTCGGCTATTGCGCCCGTCATTTTTCGGGATTACTAGTTTGCGCGTTTTTTTTTAAATTTTATTTTATTTTTCGAATTAAATGCAGCGAACTAGCAAACAAAGTTTTAAAAAGTGCTCACTAGCAATGATGTGCCTTATCTGGTGACATTGTGCTGGTATGACGATGATGAAATTGAAGATGGGGAGAAGAAGAGGAGGGAAAGGCGCACGCGCACGCACACACACACACACACACACACACACACAACACACACACACACACACACACACACACACAGAGTGAACCTCACAAAGAGAGAGAGAGAGAAGATGGATAGGGTAGGGAACAAGAAAACACCTGTTTGCATCACAGGAAAATTACACATGACACGTTGAAGTGAAC
>NC_134876.1:90373671-90378671 GCF_041734735.1 Babylonia areolata
CAGGAAGGGGCGGATTTTACTAATCTTACGAAGCTGAAAGTACCGTTCTTTGTAGACACGTAGGCCTATTTTCCCAAAGAGCTCACACATAAAGACACACACACACACACACACACACACACATTTATATATATATATATATATATATATATATATATATATATATATATATATATATATGCACACGCACACGCACAGACGTATACACCAAACACTAAAACACACACTCATACATGCACACTCACGCACAGGAAGTGGGAGTAATGACAGATTTTGCCATACCTACTGACAGTTCGGCATAGCCCCCCCCCTTCTCTCTCTCTCTCTCTCTCTCTCTCTCTCTCTCTCTCTCTCTGCAGTCATGTTGATAATGTTCAGGCTTTAGATAAATCAAAATGAATGCATTAAAAAAAAAAGTTAACTTGAGGGGTATTATGGTACATCGTGGAGAGAGCTATGAAAAATGTCGAACACACACACACACACACACACACACACACACACACACACACACACACACACACACAGAGGAAAGGAGTGAGGAGACACTTAACGAATATTTGCTGTAATAATTCTGATGTCAGTGCTCTCTGTTTGTTGTAATAATTCTGATGTCAGTGCTCTCTGTTTGTTGTAATAATTCTGATGTCAGTGCTCTCTGTTTGTTGTCATAATTGTGATGTCAGCGTTCTGTTTGTTGTCATAATTGTGAAGTAAGTGCTCCATTTGCTGTAAATAATGTTGATGTTAGTGCTTTGTAACGCTACCTGGCATATATTGTGTGATATAATGACTGTGTGGTTATTGATCCAAAGGGTCTATGACCCGAAGTACACACAATTGTTGTCCACACGAAGCGTTTCCATCTTTCATTCACGTGTCATGGAAATCCCTGAAATCTATCACGAATATACAGACCAGAAACCAAGCCCTGCCAGGTTTCACTATCCTTTCGAAAGGTAGGCAGGGGTATAACTATGGAAACAACACACAGGTAACAGATACACCCAGGTACAGAAATAATTAACTGTAACAGACTGCAACATACTTCAGGTGTCCCATTAAGGGGTTTAAAACTGAAATCAGTTACGCGAACAAAAACTCGCATCACCCGAGCGTCGCGAGCTGCGATGTAAACGACCGACGCCCAGACAAGTAAGCCACGAACTGATGCCAAGATAAGCTAGCACGCATACTCAAACCACGACTCTGAGGTGGCGCCTTCTCATTGGGTAGAACTATACACATTCCCAACTGTCACACACCTCTCCTCTGGTGCGAATGATTGGCTTAAGCGCCACGAGTGGTATGGGGGACTAACCAGTCGGGGCTGCTCCAGCCAAACTAGTCCCGCTGCATCGTGGTGTGTGGATATCATGCTGACTGGACCTGAGAAGGAACTGACGGTAACAAATCGAAGGGCATGACTGGGACAGTCAAGTCTAGAAAAAAAACACCCACAGGAAGCTACTAGTTCTACCTACCGACTGAGCCTACTAACAAGGACAGTCCAAAGGTTACGACAACTGAAGAGTCCTGTCTTACATCGATTTCAGTCTACTGCATCTACACCTTCGACTTTTAGATAAGATAAGATAAGATAAGATAAGAATAACTTTATTATCTCCAACTGGAGAAATTTGGTCAGGTGCATTATCACAACACAGACAAGTAAACAACATGGGGACCATAACTATAAAGGCCAACAACAGCCCCTACAAATATTACGAAGATACAAATGTAAAAAAAAAATATATCACATACATCGTTTCATACATTCATCCACACACTGCAGGTAATAACTAGTATTCTTAATGTAAAAACAGAAAGAATTAAAAACATTATTTGAATATAATTATAAACATAGCCTACTATACTGCACATTGATTATGATAGACAGATAAGATAAGAATGAAGATGAATTGCGGAAAACCACAACCAGATAATCAGCACACACCCGCACCCACCCCCCCCCCCCCGCACCCCTCCCACCCACCCACCCACCCCACACACGCGGATAACTTGATTAAACAAGAGTAATAAACATATGTTCTCAAATAAAAACATTTCACATATTCGCTTTTAAAAACATTGCAATTAATTATTACATCGTGTAACCAAATTCCGGATACGCTTCTAGAAACTCACTTATCAACAGCTCTTTTGTTGTTGTTGTTGTTGTTTTATCCCACGGTCTTCAGTCTATACCTGTGAACACTCCATTCGAGTCCCGATTTTGCAACAACCAGATCTTAAATACGATGGAATGGAAATAAGTCATTGTCTTTATCTTTATGCAGTCTGATAAGGGTAACAGAAAAGACCTTCATGCCAATCTGTGATGAAAAGGTAACAGAAAAGACCTACCAGCAGTCTGTGATGAAAGGGTAACAGAAAAGACCTTCATGCCAATCTGTGATGAAAAGGTAACAGAAAAGACCTACATGTCAGTCTGTGATGAAAGGGTAACAGAAAAGACCTTCATGCCAATCTGTGATGAAAGGGTAAAAGAAAAGACCTACATATCAATCTGTGATGAAAGGGTAACAGAAAAGACCTTCATGCCAATCTGTGATGAAAGGGTAACAGAAAAGACCTTCATGCCAATCTGTGATGAAAGGGTAACAGAAAAGACCTACATATCAATCTGTGATGAAAGGGTAACAGAAAAGACCTTCATGCCAATCTGTGATGAAAGGGTAACAGAAAAGACCTACATATCAATCTGTGATCAAAGGGTAACAGAAAAGACCTACATGCAGTCTGTGATGAAAGGGTAACAGAAAAGACCTTCATGCCAATCTGTGATGAAAGGGTAACAGAAAAGACCTACATGCAATCTGTGATGAAAGGGTAACAGAAAAGACCTACATGCAATCAGTGATGAAAGGGTAACAGAAAAGACCTTCATGCCAATCTGTGATGAAAGGGTAACAGAAAAGACCTACATGCAATCTGTGATGAAAGGGTAACAGAAAAGACCTATATGCAATATGTTATGAAAGGGTAACAGAAAAGACCTTCATGCCAATCTGTGATGAAAGGGTAACAGAAAAGACCTACATGCAATCTGTGATGAAAGGGTAACAGAAAAGACCTACATGCAATCTGTGATGAAAGGGTAACAGAAAAGACCTTCATGCCAATCTGTGATGAAAGGGTAACACGATTGAACTACATGCAATTTGTGATTGAAGGTAATAGGAGTGACTCGCATGCAATTTGTGATGAAAGTGTAACACGAGTGACCCACATGCAACCTGTAAGGAAACGGTAACAGAAAAGACCTACATGCAGTCTGTAAGGAAAGGGTAACAGTACTGACCTACATGCAACCTGTAAGGAAAGGGAAACAGGAGTGACCTACATGCAACCTGTAAGGAAAGGGAAACAGGAGTGACCTACATGCAACCTGTAAGGAAAGGGAAACAGGAGTGACCTACATGCAACCTGTAAGGAAAGGGAAACAGGAATGACCTACATGCAGCCTGTAAGGAAAGGGAAACAGGAGTGACCTACATACAACCTGTAAGGAAAGGGAAACAGGAGTGACCTACATGCAGCCTGTAAGGAAACGGTAACAGGAGTGACCTACATGCAGCCTGTAAGGAAAGGGAAACAGGAGTGACCTACATGCAACCTGTAAGGAAAGGGAAACAGGAGTGACCGAGATGCAACCTGTAAGGAAAGGGAAACAGGAGTGACCGAGATGCAACCTGTAAGGAAAGGGAAACAGGAGTGACCGAGATGCAACCTGTAAGGAAAGGGAAACAGGAGTGACCTACATGCAGTCTGTAAGGAAAGGGAAACAGGAGTGACCTACATGCAATCTGTAAGGAAACGGTAACAGTACTGACCTACATGCAGTCTGTAAGGAAAGGGAAACAGGAGTGACCTACATGCAATCTGTAAGGAAACGGTAACAGTACTGACCTACATGCAGTCTGTAAGGAAACGGCAACAGGAGTGACCTACATGCAGCCTGTAAGGAAACGGCAACAGGAGTGACCTACATGCAGCCTGTAAGGAAAGGGAAACAGGAGTGACCTACATGCAACCTGTAAGGAAAGGGAAACAGGAGTGACCTATATGCAACCTGTAAGGAAAGGGAAACAGGAATGACCTACATGCAATCTGTGATGAAAGGTAACAGGAGTGACGGACATGTACTGACGACAAAGAGGACCTAGAATCGATCCCCATCAAAGGTAGATATCACTGTGGGGATTTTTACCCCATGTCCGGCTTTCAGCCAGAGATGTCTGTGCTTTAGGCTCAGCTTGGAAGACTGGGACAGCACAGTGGAGAATCATTCACTCTTCGGGTGCGACTTTGGGAGTTTTGCTCGTATTGCCTGACCGACAACACTACAGTTATCTATGTCCCTTGTGTCTGGTTGACTCCTGGATATTCAACGAAAGGAAGCGTGGGGAGGAGGAGGAGGAGGAATTTTTGTTTAATGTCCCGTCACACATATCAGTGATTGAAGACATTTTGTTAAAGTATTTATGAATACATCTAAGTATTATCGGTTCGAAGGGGTGGGAGATGTGGATAAATGGAGGGTTGGGGGAAACTGGGCAAATGAGGGTAAAAATGTGGGTGAAATTTGGAAGACAAACAAAACAAAAAAAAAACCAAACAAACAAACAAACAAAAAACCTCGCGTGGGGAAGAGCTCTGCCACATAGTCCCAAATCTAACCGGACCCCCATTGCTGCATCACCGTCAACCTCACCCCCACCTCCACCCCTATGGCCCCCTTCAAGCTACAATCATAGCATGCCCCGCTCATGATGACCTCACTCTCTACCCCCCACACCCCACCCCTCCTCACCCCCTCGCCTTCCCACACCCCCACTCCATGCCCCGCCCAGTCTATTTCCAGGCTCATAGTGAGTCCTGTCACTTGTCTTCCGTGTCGGTAGATCCAAGGGGGGCTGTCATTGGGCAGTGGTTGCGGTCTCTGTTTCAGGGGAGACGATCTCTCAGTCTGGTTC